>NC_134581.1:122668928-122975357 GCF_037038515.1 Microtus pennsylvanicus
AGCACAGCAATCAATACCAAAGAGAAATCAACACATTCAACATCATCCTGTAGAGCTAAGCTGATTATCCACTTCAAGCGTTTGAAGCAGCAAGATGAATGTGTGATGCAGCCTTTATTTTCCTTTTCAGAACGGAGAGCTAGGCATACAGGTGAACTGGTGTCTTATGCTGCACACGGCTGTCTACAGAGCCACAGATTTCCAAGGAGAGAGATACCGTTCTCAAAGACTACTGCCTTTTTATTACCTTTAACCATACTTACCTGTGTAAAAGAGTGACTTCTAAGGTTTTTTGCTTACGTATACATAGGTAGACACACACAGAACATAGGTGCTCGGATAAACATGTACAGATGAGTATCAATTATTTTATCCAAAGGCTTCTGGTGTCATCTGTGTTAGACTTATAATGGAAGAGAGAGTGAGAGAAAGAAAGAGAGAGAGGAGAACGGTGCTCCAGGGAGGGCACGGACATGTATGGTCCCACAGTGAGGAATTTCCTTGGTCTCTATGGCAGTTAGAGAATTCTGGTTTCCCCAGACTTTTGGAGACAATTTCCTTGAGGAAATGCACTGTTAATTCATCCCTCCCATCATTAGAAAGCTGCAGAAATCTCTAATTTGTTATTTGGAGGCTCTTGTTATTTTTCCTCCACAAGGTCCATAAATACTCCACTAAGATTAGCTTCTTCTTTCTCTACATACCTACTGCTTCTATACATTGCATAGATGCTCTTTTGAATGTGTGCTTTGTATGGTAAACATCTCTCCTGATATGGACGGGAGCCCAAGCATGCACCCCATGGATGGGCATGACCACTTTCTTAGTGAACTGTGGACCCACCACTCTGCGAAACAACTTGGGTGAGGATTCAGGGGCCTCAGGGGGAATCAACGCACCTACCTGAAGGCAGAGGGGAGACTTGGGTCAAAGCAACTTTAATGGCACTCTTTGGGATTGTCTTAAGTAGTTCTTCATTCTAAATACGTAAGAGTTTAAATTAAGATGTGTGCTGTCTGTGTTCCATTGGATAGCTTATCAAAATAAGAGGTGGTAGCAAGGGATTTTCCAAAATAATCTAGAGGCAGACATCAGCATTGTTTCATGTTTAAACTATGATGGCCATTATCAGACTGAAGATATTTCCCTGCACAGTTTTCTGAAGTATCTGTTTTAGATCAATTCATTCTTTACACTTTCAATGTTCTGCCAATCGTTAGTCCTCACCCTCTTTCCTCTTTTCCTTATTGAAATTGTCTTTTACAATAAAAATTTGTTTTGACGTGGATTCTCATTCTATAACCCAAGCTGCTCTTGAACCCACAGTTTTCTTCCTCAGTTTCTGGCTTCTGGGGGCTACAAATGTGTGCCACCATGTATGACTCAGATTTGTTAATGAAGACAAATCTCCTAAAGTTAGCCTAGACTAAATAAAATATAAATTGTGCTATAGGCTGAATTATTGTGTCTACCCTTCCACTAATGTATTCTTGGCACAGGAAGACCAAAGAGGACTCTCCATGGCATACAGTTTCCATAAGAAGACACCATTCCCCCTGAGTTACGATGCCACCTATATGACTTTAACAAGTACCTCTTTCAATTCTCTATCTGTAAATATAGGGATTGGAGGTTTAGTATGTTGATGGAAGGACTTAATACATAACAGAATTTTTGTCCTTTCAAACATGGGCTAGCTGCAAGAATGTAGTTTTACTAAGTGTCTTGGGCTGTGTCACAAGGGAAGTGACTTGGGGGACAGACACTGGAACATCAGGAGCTACCATTTCTCCCCAGAAAGCCACTGGATGCAGGCAAACTTGAAGAATCTCTTATAGGACGTTTTCAAGGATGCCAGAAGAGGAAATTCTAGAACTACTTTGTTCTTTCAGTGAGCTGACTGAGAAACAACTTAGGAGGACAAAAGGGATGGACATGTGACCAATGGTGGACATGTGACCAATGGTATACAGACAGGATAAAAAAGACAGACTTTAAAATAGCCAAGGTGGGTTGTGTTTGGCATGCAGTCCTGAGAGTCAGCATATCACATCACAGCCACTGGAAAACACAAGCAAAGACTGGTGTAAAAGCCTGCCATGGTGGCACATGTGTGCAATCATAGCACAAGGGAGACAGAGGCAGAGGGATCAGAACAGGCCAGCCAGGGCTGCAGAGCAAGTTGTAGGCTAGTCTGAACTGCATAATGAGACTTAAAAAAAAAGAAAAAAATGGAATTGGTATCTACTGATTTTAATACAGTTTTTATATTCTGAAATTGTTAACCGTCCTTGATGACAATATCCTAGGGGAATATTTTAGAGATGTTCCCTGAATCTTTATTTATATAGTAGAGAAGCCAGCAGAGACTGTTTCTTCAGTGTCTGGCAGTTGGCCTAGTCATATGTCAGGAGCACTATTAGACAGCTATATGGTTTTTTTAAATCATGATTAGGATGTATCTTTGCTAATATACATGGTGCTTTCGTCATCAGTTTAGATGGTTTAGAGCTTCACACGCGCGTGTGCACACACACAATGATATAGTAAAGAGCTTTGTAAAATTCACATGAGGAAGCCTGGAAGAGTCTGTGCCATCTTCCCAAATTTAAGAATGATCACCCTAAGAAGAAAGACTCTGAGTGTTTTTAAAACAAGTTTGTTCTTTTCTAGACTCATAAATAATGATCTTGTAGTATCATTATAATTAAGTGGTGTTAAATGATATGTCCTTCAAATATATGCGGTGCTAAATTATTCTAGCCAATACTTTATCTACTTTACTCCCAAAGGCTGCTTGGGAAGGAGTACTTCCCCACATCCCAGTGATAGCAGGCACGTGCCGTTTCCCATTGCTTTTTCCAGAACAAACAAGATGGTCCCCATCTTGTCAATCGAATGCATGCACATCCTAAGACACCCCTGCAATTAGCATCTTGCCCTCCGGTCCTCCAGCATCTACTCTCCCTGGCCCTAGTGTGGCATCTTCCCAGTGGTCATTGCCTAGTCTCCCTCGGTCTCATTTCTTACTCCTCAGCAAGGCCTGAATGGGACTCTCTGAATCTCAGTTTTTAATTTTTAAAATTGAAAGCATGGAAAGTTTGAAAGTTCTTGAAAGGCATGAACAGCAGAGAGAAGAGTAAAGAAATCCAGCGACTCCCCCAGGAGATGAGAGCCCCCTCCCCCCGGCGCCTTGCAGACTTGCCTTCTGTGCAAACTGAAGAAGCCTGAAAACAAAGGCAATAGAACACAAATCATTTCCATGTCTGTGGGGCAGGAAAGAAGTTAGAGATAAGTAAAAGACAGTCCCTGAAGAAAAGAAAGGAAGCAAATCAGATTAAAATCCCTGCTTTTCTCTCCTCCCCAGAATGTTTTCATGGTTCCTTTATGCTGCAGTAAGGTGCACCGAGACTCTGGAATGCAACGAGATAGCAGACAAGCACATGAACAATGAACCGAATTTCTTTCTCGGCTCTTCTAAAATTGGGTCTATAGCAAAGCGAAAAGGAAGCTCTGATTGCCGCATCCCAGCATTCCTCCAGAATTCAAACGGGGACTTGCTTTCCTGCTGAAAGATCTGAAGAGTGAAAAACCACAGCTTACAGGAGACTCTGGTTCTTCCTTTAAATATAAGATTATAATGAGGTTCATGGAAATGTGAAGTGTACAGGCTAAGCATTGATCTTAAACAGGCTACATGATTAGGAACTTAAATTTCACTGAAATTTAACCGATACCCCTTGTTGAGTATATAATCTTAGATCAAGAATCATTACAGTTTGCTTTGGAGACTTTGGTGTGGTTGCTATGACAACAGAACTTTAGGGCATTGTCGTCTACAAGGAATCACAAAATGACAGATGGCCCATTATGGAACTGTACATATTTGGAGATGAAAAGAAAATACATCAATCTGAAGTTCATTCATTCATTGTGCTGATGCGGAAGAGCTGAGCTATGATAACGGTGGGAGTCAGAACCAGTCGCCAGAAAGGGAAGGTTAAAATGAAGCTTTATTCATCACTGCGCATGTCAGCTGCCTGCAAGGCAGCTGACGGATCACTGCCCCTCCCTAGCCACGCACAGAATTCTAGATTAGCAGATTTTGTTCAGCATCATTCAGGGACGCTTCCTCCACGACGATTAGTTAGTTAGAACCCGAGTGAGGCTGGCCAAAGACTAGAGAGCAGCAAGGTGACGGAGTCTGGTGGGCAGGGTGCGCTTGCTCCCCCTTTCTATGCCTTGGGGGTTCAGACAGGATCCCAAGAGAGGTGGATGCTGGCGTATTCAGAAAGGGTACTAGAATCAGAAGTCAGACTGAAGAACTCAAAACTAAAACAAATTGTGGAAAGTGCTGAGCAGTGGTGGTCCTTAAAATGACCACTGTGGATTTAGCAACACTCAGCTGGAAGTTTTGCTTAAGCGGCAAGTTCCCATTTTTAATTCTGAAATATTAATTATCTGGAGAGACTCTGACATTTGTCTGAGTAAGTGTGGCTCTCTACCTATTTGTCCCTTTCCCATGTTTTCGTTTCCTTTCCCATCCCTGCCCTGTTCTTCCTGTCTATTTATAAGTAAATTGCTCAACCCCTGACAGTGAGCAAATCTTCCCTCATGCCATAGGCTGTGTGCTAATGAAACTGGACATATTATCTTGTTTTTAAATGTAATAACGAAGGAGGTACAGGAAAAAGTATTTGTGGCCTCAAGGAAAAAGTCAAGAAACTCGAGGTCTGAAAACCATTGAAATTGTCAGCCTCTGTCAACACGGGATGCTGGAGTTGAAGGCAGCCGCCCCCTTTCATTGGCAGCCGTCATGCCTCAGTGTTTGGCCTTATAGTGGATACCTTAATAAGGAGGCTTAATTATTAGATGAGAATTTTGGCTACCTGGCCTTGAGGCCTTAACCTGGAGGCCCCCGTTTCTGCCATCTCTTGAGTTGAGCCCAAGTTGTTCTCCAACTTCTGAACAGGAGGCACCCTCATTCTTTAGACCCACAAAACAAAACAAAACATATTTTGTGGTAGAGTCAGAAAATCATTCACCACATTGGACCCTACAACTGAGACTGGGTGAATACTGGGGACAAAGCCAGTGCGGCCACATTTATTCTCTTTGATGGCTTCTTAGTATAATTTGAGCCTTGCCCTTTAAGGATGGAAAGCCAATACATTAACCTCGATGACACTGTCTCTTTCCCAAAGATTCCTACTTAATTAGTGTGAGCATAAAGCTTGTCAAAATGAGGAAATGAGGCTATTCCTCCTTCCTAAAGAGGTCCCGAGGTAAATTCAAACATACATGGCTGAAGAATACTCACATTTTAGCGACATAGCACGGAAGATTTCCTGGTTAGAAGTTTTGTTGCACTCCTTGAAATATTAAGAAAAAAAACCCCTTTAACCACAGTAAGCCATTTGTATGTGTTTGTATGTGTAACACACACACGCACGTGCACACACACACACACACACACACACGCACGCACGCACACACACTTAGTTTTGAATGCTAGCGTGTTGTAAAATTCTGTTTTCTTTCCATTCCCGGGTGTTGTAAATAAGTTGGTCGGTACAGTGGGCTTTTGTCAGACTGGCAGAATGACAATCTTATTTTACAGCGCAGCCTAAAGTGACAGCCAGAGACCGTTCTGCGCCACCACCGTACAAATAAAATGAGCTTTTCACAATATTTTTGCAGATGTTAAAGGTCATTAATGGAATGAAACCGGATGACTCGAGCAATCCATCCAGAATGATCGGCCTTCGTTTTCCTTCCTAGCTCGGAGACACAGAGACCCCCTTTCTCTTCTCCTTGGCTGCATTTCCTAGCTATTTAATGGCTTCCAAAATCATAGGAGTAAAAGCGGTAGGCTATGTATTTCTTGGCATATGCCTTCTTCCTTGTTTGACAGAGGTAGAAGTTTATTGCACCAAAATAGTGTTAGCTGTTTTTTAGTTTTAAATCTCTCTCTTAACAATTGCTAGAGCTTTCTCTTTTTACAGAGTTAAGCTTTTGTTATGAATTACACGAAATCCTCATTCTCTGTGAAGAACAGAAGAGGCAATTAACTGGATGAAATGCCCCTGAATTTGTCTCTCAGAATAGAAGTGGGGGAACACTAATCTGGTCTCATGGTTTAGAGGCACCGCCTGCTTGCTCAGGCTGCTAACTCGCGGGCTGGCCATCTTACTCCTGCCTTATTTGTAGCATTTGGACCATAGCTAACGAAGCTGCTGTTAAAATAACTGGATGGGCCTGTGTCAGCCAGAGCTACCGAGCAGTTCGCATTTAGTATGCCTTCAAAAACGACCCTGTAGGATCCCATAGGGAAATATTTGGAAACTAATGTTCATCACGTGAGGGAACAGAACAAAATAAAACACTCCATTTCCCGGAGAAAATGAAAGAGCAATGTAAACATGGTTTGTGTTTTCCAGATATTACAGTTTGAATTAGAAATATCCCCCAAAGGCCCGCGAGTTCAACGCCAGGTCTTCAGGGTGATCTGGTTGGGCCTGGCAGACATCTTTATGGAAGAGGCGGGGCCTATGAGAAGTCAGGTTATTGAGGATGACCCCTCAAGCGGGTGAGGGGCGGGGAGGCATGAGGACCCTGTCCCCTTCTTTTCTTGCGTTTCATTTCTGTCAGGCACCTTGAGATGAGCGGAAATAGGGCCTGTGCTGCAGACTTAGGAACAGTGAGCCGCAATAAACCTTGGCTCTGTTTAAGTTCTTTATCTCAGGTAAAGACAGGAAGCTCACTAGTGAGGCAGATTTCCTTGTAGGCAGGCAGTGCAGTGGTTCAGGCTGAAGGAGCACTGTGCTGTCCTCCCCTCGGGGAAGGTTGTTTTTCATACAGCAAGCCATTCCAGGAGAATGACTCTCCAGCAGAAGGGACGAGTGGATGGAAGGTATGAGGGTGTGATGGCTGTAAGGTTGCTGTGGTATGGGGAGGAAGAAAACATTAGATGCATAAACACGAGCAAATGAGCTATCCTGAGTTTCCAGACACCATGAGACTAGTTAAGGAATCCCGAGAGAGCGAGTCACCATATAGACACTGCTAAACACAAACAAACAAATAAATTATCGAGATGAGATGCTACAGCATCCCAATTTCTGTTTGTGTTACTGAGGAAACAGTGAAAGACTGAGTGCAAGGAGCTTATGTTTCAGTGAGGAAGAGAAACAACAAGCAAATAAAATACATAGTGAGAAAGTCGTATTCCGGGTAGGGGATGAACCAGTACAAAGGATTTGCAGAGAGCTAGAGAGCAGGTGCACAATACAAGAGGCAGGAAAAAGGTCCCGTCTGTGGTGGACGAGAACAGCAATAGGAGTGCACATAGATCCTGTTGTAGAAGTCAGTCCACGTGCATCACGGGAACTATGGGACTAAGTTCAGATCTTCTGAGTAAGGGCCATGGTTCACAAAGGGGAGGAAGGCACCTGATGAAGGACTAAAAGCCCATTTGGGCCACTGTAGTGAGAAGTTTTAGGAGTCTAGAACACAGACAAAAACAGAAGACTCGTGGTCCTATGATGTGCTAGTTAGGTTTATTGCTGTTATCAACTTGTTGAAGCTAGGGTCGTTTAGGAAGAAGGAACCCCAAAGAAGAAAATACCTCCATCAGGTTGTCCTATAACCAGGACTATCTGGCATTTTCTTGATTGATGGTTGATGTGGAAGTGCCCAGACCACTGGGATCATTGCCACTCCTGAACAGGTGACACTAATTGCATAAGAAAGTAAGTTGAGCAAGTCATGGAGACCAAGGCAGTGAGCTAGCTTCCTCCTTGGCCACTATATCAGATCCTATATCCAGGCTCTTGCTCTGACTTTCCTTCATGATGGACTGTAAGCTGTAAGTTGAACTAAGCCCTTTCCTTCCTAAGTTGCTTTTGATGGTGGTGTTTATCCTAGCAATTAGGGAGCAAACTCATACACATGAGAAGGTGGATATAGCAAGAGGTGGGCTGATTTGAGATCCATTTTGAAGGTCATGGGAATAAACAATTGGTTAGTAAACTGGAAGTGAATGGTGAGGGTAAGGGATGAGGTAAGCTGGTTATGTAATACCAAGTGGTCAGCCCTGAAATCATACACATACAAGCAACACTGAATGAACTCAGCAGGTCATACTTACATATTTATATATCTGTATGTTTGTGACAATAACATTTTTTAAAAAGAGATCACAAATTTGATAGGGAGTTGGGGGGCATGGAGAGACTGGAGGGAGGGAGATTGTGTAACTATATTTTAATTAAATGAATTTCAAATAGAAGAGATGAAGTGGCTGTTTGGTTGGAAGCATTACCCTAGCTCCTCTCCATTTCAAGGCCCCTCCCCTGGAAGTGGCCACAGACTCCACCTCAAGAAAGCCCAGCAAATGGTGGCTCCTCCCCAGGGAGGGTCAAGGCCACTCCCACAGGCTATTTAAACTGCCCCCAGAAAATGAACACGTGGTTTCCTGGTTTTCCACTTTTCTGGTTTTCTGTAGTCCTTCTGGTTCTCCTTTTCCCCTCTCCATGATTTCCCTGGGGATGGACACCCGGGAGTGTTGGCAGCCATTAAACATGGGCATCTTCTAATTTGGTCTGATTGGGGTTATTGCAGTGGTGGAGAGGTTTGTCAGTTGGAAAATACTTAACAGTAGCAAGTGCCTTTTCCAAATGCGAGGAAAATCTATATATTCAAGGCTTGGAGGAATGGACTCCAGTATTTTTTTTTCGTTACCTGGAATGGTACTCCCTGCAGATCCTCCTTCTTGAGGCAGGGGCTCCTGTAGTCCAGACTGGCCTCAAACTTTCTGTGTAGCTGAGACTGGCCTTAAACTACTGATCTTTCTACCTCCACCATCACCCAAGTGACAAGATTATAAGCCCATAGCACCATGCCCAACAAGATCTACTTTCTTATTAAAAGCTGTTATTAATTTTTTTCTGTGAATTTTTGTCTCCTTGATATATTTCTTTGAAAGAATATAGTTAAAAATCCATATTGTTAATATGATGCCATTTTCTCACATTTTCCATTGATTTTGCTATTTAAAAATATAATTTGAGGTATATTACAAATTGCAAAAAAGTTCTTGGTTGAGTATGGTTATACATGTCAATGCAAATTATTCCTGTTGGCCTATGTCCTGGATAGTTGTTGTTGTTGTTGTTGTTGTTTTTTTTGTTTTTCAAGATAGGGTTTCTCTGTGTAACAGCCTTGGCTGTCCTAGAACTAGCTCTTGTAGACCAGGCTGGCCTCGAACACAGAGATCCATCTGTCTCTGCCTCCCGAGTTCTGGGATTATGTGCCACCACTGCCCAGCGCTGGTTAGTTTTTATTGTTAATTTGATACAAGTGACAGTCACCACCTGGGAAGAGGGAGTCTGTGGGGAATGGCCTTCACTGTTGATTGAGGTGGGTGGTCTCAGACCTCTGGGTGGTGCTACCTATGGGCAGGTGGTCCTGTATTGTATGAGAAATCAGCTGAGCAGGAACCAGAGAGAGCTCTGTCCCCCCACTTCCTCAAAAGTTCTGAGGTTACAGTTGTGCACCCCACGTCCAACCTTAAGAAATTATTTTTGATCTATGTGCACTCTTTTGGCATTTTACCTTATGTTTTGTACTATTTGGGGGAGGTATTATAATTTACTTTCTAAAGAATGAATTGAATATCGCCACCTTTTGTTCTTCAGCTTGTTGGAGGGTATGCATTATTTAGTAATTCTATTCGTTGATGAGTTCTGAAATCTTTTGGATTTGGAAACTCATTATGCTTTTAGGATGTATTCACAACTTGGAAGAGTTTCAACGGATAGCGTTCTGTTCGTTCTTGGTCACCATTCTATACTGGAAGCCTTCAGTTATTGAGGAAACTGATTTTGACTCACCACTGCCAGAACATAACTGGTTGTTACCTTGGGACTGTGGCAGGGCAGCGCATAACGGTGGGGAACACACGTAGGGCGAAAATGATTTCACAGCGTTGCTCGTACATTTTTGTCTATAGAAATTTCTCCTTTCTGCAGTTTTTTTTTATCTGAATTAAAAGTTTCTTTTGTTGTTTTAGTTATTTTTCCCCCTTGCCATGGGAAAATAAATGACAAGAGAAACTGGGAAGAAAGAAAGGGTTATTTGTTTTGGTTCACAGTTGAAAGGTTTGGTCTACCATGACAGGGAACATGCAGTGTCAGGAGCATGACAAGCTGGCCACATGGCAACACAGGCAGAAAGCAGAGAAAGTGAAATGCCATCGCTCAGCCAGCCACCTTCTTTTTATTCAGTCCAGCCCATGAATGGTGCTAACCCTGTTACTCTAATCTAGAAACATCCCTCACAGATATTAGAAATTTGTTTCCATGGCGATTTTAAATCTTATCAACCAACTTTAAAAATTAACTATTACACTCCTGGAGAGAAGAGTTCATATGACTCAAGAGACTACTGAAACTTAGGCTGTCCGAGAAGTATATAGTTAAAAGATTAAAAAGGCTTTCTTCCTGAAATTATATGTATACACAGTAAACAATTGCCAGGTCAACAGAGCCTCTTCCATAAAACAGCCTTCAAGTTGGTCATAGAGAACATCTGTGGCGAAGCTTCCAGGAACTGTTATTATGCTGAGATGGGCATTTGGTGATGTAGTGACTCTTGAGTCACCCATGGTCTCTCACTCATGGTTCCAGCTCAGTAAATCCATTGGTTCTCTAAGCTGGGCATAAGTAGGATTACTTTTTTGGTAAATAGATCTTTTTTCACATCTCTACTGGATAGGACACAACATGTCTAACAGGGACCAACAGAACCAGAGTTAAGTTGAAGAAGGACAGTGGCATGACCTCTGCAACACGGAGCTGAGGTTGACCCACTTTAGGGTGGAGCCTCTGTGTGAGCAATCCTGCTATGGCTACCTTCCCTTACATGGCATGGAATAGTTTATCTCCTTGGTGTAATAAAAGTTGCATGTTCCCTGGCATGGCTAATAAAATAATAGAGGATGCTGATTTGTATGGCAGTGAAGCATCCATGTGGGGAATCTCAGGGTGGCTGTCTTCTCTGTGGTATGTCTTAGCGATGCATGGAGTCCTCTATACAGTTGTAAGCACATAGCTAAAATATCTAATGTGCTAGAGGATAGATTCCAGTCATTGAAAGTAGCACATACAATCCAGAGCCATTTCCCTCTGAGCATCACCCCTGGGGAGAAGGTGTCGTCATTTTCTTCATGGCTCTTAGACACTGGGGTCCTTGACATAGTTATGACTATGTAAACAGTACACTTCACTTAGGGCATCATTGACTCAGGGCTTCCTCTCCTCCCTACAACAAACACTGATATTTGGCACCATAGGCTCCCTCTTCCTCTGTCACCTCTTCTTCTTCATTGTGCTCCATTCCATGGAGAAGGAATTAGGGCCTCAAGGGCTTAGAAAACTTTCCTGAGGGCATTTATATGGCAAATATGGCAACATATGATTTTAATTTGCACTCTTTTCTCGGAATCAATCCTCCTCCTAGTTGCCCTTTCTTCTTTCATCTCCTCCTGCTGCCTTGTACCATAGTGTGCAATGGTAATTTTCACAGTGACTCATCATTATGGTAGAACCGCAATGTCACTAAAGCCAAATCACATTGTCAAAGTTCTAAGGTCTGTTCAAAGCTGTTTCCATACAGCAGAATATTAATCTTTCCTAATCGCCCCCATGTGTAACCTCTATTTTAGTGAGTCTCTGCTCTTACTGCAGCCTTTATGCCATGGTCTGTTCATCCAGGACATTAATATGTGGATCCCTGCCTTTCTATTCCCCAGCTAGTCTTCTGCATGCTTGGTGTGCTCCCTTGTGTTTGCCATCTTCTTCACTTTTGCCATCTCACTGATGGTTTGCTGAGTTTCCCTTCAATGCATCATGTTTTTTTTGACTCCTCCTACTTTATAGATCAAGACGCTAAGAGTATTAAGTTCAATTTATTGCACTAGGAAACTGAATATACACAATTTAATATCATTAATCATGACTGAGTATATAATACTAATACAGGGGTCAGGAGGAAGATATTAAGCTTGTTTTGGTAGTGGAGGTTGGTTTATCTGTGGGCATGACACTGTATTGAGATGGCTAATATGGAAAGTCAACATGACAGGATCTTGAATCATCTAAGAAACAAACGTCTGGGCATGTCTGTGAAGTAGACTGAGTTAGCTGAAGTGGGAAAACCCATCTTAAAAATGAATGCCATCACTCCATGGGCTGGGGTCCTTGACTGAATCAAAAGGTCAAGGTGACCTCTATCAACATTTATCTACCTCTTCTTCCCAGTGGCATATGGAAAGTGACCAACTGTCTCTGCTCCTATTATAGCATATCCGTGGTTGACCGTGTCTTCACACAGTCAGCTGGAATGAACACTTTTTCCTTTAAGCTGCTCTTCTTAGGTGTTTGATGACAAAGGCAAGACAAGTTGCAAACACCAGACCCTGCCAGTGGATCACATAGAGACCTGCAGAGAGAGGCAGAGTGCCAGTCATTACTATTAACAGAAGCTAAGCGTAGTTGAGAATGTTTCACACCAGCAAAAGGACAAAACTGGACTCTAAGGATCCAGAAAACCTGTGGGGCAAATTGAAGGACAAACGAAAGTGAGTCAGAAAGCCATGGTCAAGGAGATGCAAACAGCTGAGGGCATTGTCCTTCAGGAGGAGTCCTCTGAGCACATTCTTGTTCTTTGGAGGTAGGTATCTTGATACTGTATTACCCTGAAACACCAGTTGGATACCTGTGTGTGTGACCTTGGGTGTGCCTCTCCAAGACCATTGCCTGCATGACAAAATGTGGCCATGCTTCTGGAGTTGCAGAAGTATCAGTGGAATCCATGTAAATATACTTTCCCACTCCAAATGATAAATTGAAGAACAAAATGAAAATTTCCTTAAGCACTGTAAATGAAAGGAGTATGTAATTTAAAATGTCATACTTCAGGTGGAGTGTATGAGCAAGATTCCTATAATCAATCAGTCAGAGAAGCTATTGTTTTGGGACAATTTGAAAGTAGATAAGCTGAAAATATAATATTTTGAGGATAAGAAGAGAGCAATGATATATGAAAAATTGCCTTTTATATCAACATATTGGGTTCCCAGTTAAATTTAGTGTTATTTTCTTTATAGAATCATAACAAGTTAGAGGTTTCAAATACCTCAAGAAGGCAATAAATATCACTGAGAAAAAAATTTTACATTTCTCTGAAACTGCTTTAATATATTTCAAACTTAATGTACTTTCCGCGCAAAGTCAAACAAGAATTTTTTTTATTTCATTGTAGGGGCTTGGGTTATTGCTTTCAAATGTTAAAGAATAAAATTCGGTTGCCTTAGACTTTTCCATTACATACCACATACACTATAATATACAGTTGTACATGTAACATTATAATGTAAAGGCATATGATACTGAAGACAGTATCAGGGGCCTTAAATGCCCTTGTAGTACATGGTAAGTTCAAAATATTTGAATATTGAATGACCTAAGATCTTAGAAGTTAACAACTGGAAGGAAATAGATATCTAACTGAGAAAGTGAGAAAGAAATCAGAACCACGGAATTATTCAAAGTCATCACAATTGAGGAAATATCAGTAATAATAATATTACAAAACAACAACAACTATATCAATTACTTCTGCAGACTACTGCGTGCCGGGTGATGTCTTAAATCATACCATATCAGCTTAGCCATCCCTTGCCAGTAAGAGTATTTTTTCTGTTTAACAGATGATGAAATTTGCACCCTGAGAGATTAAATCATTTTATATCCTAGTTTAATAAAGCAGGGATAAATTTCATGGTCTCTTTTTGTGACATTAAAATTCAGAATAGACAATTATGATTAGAAAATAATTTCAGAAAATATGACAATGCTTCTTTTGTCCTAATATTGCCTCTATTTTCAGGGTCCCCACTTATTCTAAGGTGACTCAACTTGGTATCTTATATTTTGGAAACTTGAAGCTTGTTCTTCCTTCTAGAAATTTTTACTGAGCGTCAGACATCACAGTAAGTCTTTAAAAAGACAAAGCAATAAAAAGGCAATGCCCCATCCTCAGGAATACTGTAGCTTGATATGAGAGAGAGGCACAAATGGAAGCGCCAGGCCTAGGAAAGACAGGAGGTGAAGGGTTTTCTATGCAAGGGCTTTGAGATGGGAGATCCTAGAGTAGGTTTGGGATGAGATGCATAGTCTGCTGGCCTGTGGTCACAGGTCAGAGAATGTGTGGGTTGGACAGAAGGATGGTCTTTGGACACGTGCCATCCTTTCCTATTATATAAACTATCCTTTGTCATTTCATACCACCACGGCAAGGTGAGTATTCCGTTTCAGGACCCCCTGTTTTACATTCCAAGTCTCCCACCTTCTGCTGGAGAACATGCCATGGCTCTCTGTTACTCCTCTATCCCTTCAGTGGGGTATAATGGCAGTAACTGATGCCAAGTGTTCTTAGGTCAGCCTTAACCATGGCATATGCTTGTCCAATCTTTCTCATTAATTTGATGTCATGAGAATCATATAAAGGAGCCACTCTCTTTTGAGGGGAGGGTTACTTTTGTCTTTTAAATTGTGCGTGTTTGTGTACAGATATGCACACACATGTAGGTGTCTGTAGAGGTCAGAAGTGTTGGATCCTCCTGGAGCTGGAGTTAAAGGTACTTGTGAGCTGTGTGAATTGGGTGCCAGTATCTGAGCTTATAATTAAGAGCAATATAAATGAATGATTAACCACTGAGTAATTTCTTCAATCCTGGAGAAGAGTAATTTTTATTTTTCTTGAAACACTGAACAATGAAAGCATGTCTGATTGACTTTAAGTTTACATCTTTGGAGTCACTTGTCTGTTAGAACTCTGGTTTGTCACTTGCTGGCAGTATTTATGTGGGTGAAATTCTTAGGGCTTTTGAACTTCAATGTTTTCTTTATTAAATGAGATAGTAATGCTTTTAGGCTTGTGGTAAGAATAAAAGGAAGTAATCTGAATATGCTTTATTGGCAAATGGTATCTACACATCTGCAGGATTAGTGAATGGAATGATTTGAACAGAAACAAGACAGAGGCCCTGAAAGATGGAGGAATACATAGAAGGATGGAGCTAGGACTGAACACATTTCGACATGATTCTTTTTTTTTTTTTGTTTATGTTTTTCGAGACAGGGTTTCTCTGTGGCTTTGGAGCCTGTCCTGGAACTAGCTCTTTTAGACCAGGCTGGTCTCGAACTCACAGAGATCCACCTGTCTCTGCCTCCCGAGTGCTGGGATTAAAGGCGTGCACCACCACCGCTCGGCTTCGACATGATTCTTACAGGCATGGATGTTTCTAGAAGAAGAGCCCCAGTTCCCACAAATGTTGAATATTTTGCAAGTTGGAAAAATCCCAGCTGCACCATCAAGCTTAATTTAGTCACAGATCAAATGCCATCACACATTTGTCTCTTCCCAGCTGCTTTTGCCGTGGGCTGGGAAAAGTTATAGCTGCAGTACAGATCCCCAGCCGCCCAACTGTGAAGCTGGGGGGCTGTTCAGTGAGTTACTCCAAGCTTCAGCTAATGAGGATGCTTAGCACAGTCCTTAGCAATTTGTCAACACCTTGGCGTTCTAGGACCATTTCCCAGGGCACCAAGTAAACATTTAAATGCAAGTGACAACACAGGCTTCTCATTAAGAATCATGTTATATGTTTGCCGTGTGCTCTATCCTGCTAGTTGAGAAACAAAAGCAGAATTTCTTTTCTGCTACTACCTCCCAATTGTGAGCATATCCTGCAGTGTGGTTTTTTTTTTTTTTTTTGGCTTTTTACAATTATGCTGTAGCTTTTAGTCTTGAGTCTGTGCATGTGTGTATATGTGCGTGTGTTGACAGAGATTTCCATCCCGCCTTGTCCTGCAGCCATTCAGTCTCAAAAAACACACAGAGGTCTACATTAATTATAAACTGGTTGACCTATTAGCTCCAGGCTTTCTTATTAATTAATTCTTACATCTTACATCAGTCCATAATTCTTGTCTGTGTTAGCCAACCACATAACTTGATATCTTTTATTAGTGAGACTTTCTGTTCTTGCTTCTTCTGTATCTGGGTGATGACTGCAGACTGAGTCTTCCCAGAATTCTCCTATTCTGGTTGTCCTGCCTGTACTTCCTGTCTGGCTACTGGCCAATCAGCATTTTATTAAACAAGTACAAGAGACAAATATTTACAGGGTATGATGTGGGAGTACCCTTTGTATGCTATGAATACAATTGGTTAATTAATAAAGAAAACTGGCTTGGCCTAATAGGGCAAAAGAATAGAAGTAGGCAGGGAAAACTATACTGAATTGTGGGAGAAAGAAGGGCAGAGTCAGAGAGAAGCCATGTAGCCCCACCAAAGCCAGACAGAACTTTAGCTGGTAAGGCATAGTCACATGGCGATACATAGATTAATAGAAATGGGTTAAATTAATATGTAAGAGTTAGCCAATAAGAAGCTACAGCTAATGGAGCAAGCAGTGAAAATCAAGTATTGAAAATCAATACACTTTCTGTGTTATTATTTTGGGGCTAAGTGGCCAGGAACTAACAAGTGGCCCTTCTTACAACAAGGGTACAAGACCATTGTCCCACAGCATGTGTATGTGTGTGTCTGTCTGTGTGTCTGTGCGTGTGTGTGTCTCTGTGTGTGTTAATCTGTGTATGTGTGCAGAGCCCAGAAGTTGATGTCTGATA
Source organism: Microtus pennsylvanicus (assembly GCF_037038515.1). Classification (NCBI taxonomy): domain Eukaryota; kingdom Metazoa; phylum Chordata; class Mammalia; order Rodentia; family Cricetidae; genus Microtus; species Microtus pennsylvanicus. Next base: position 122,685,683 of record NC_134581.1, read on the forward strand.
CATTTCTTTATTGCTCTTCACTTTATTCTCGAGGCTGCACCTGATGCTCATTGATTTGTCCAGGCTGGTTGGTCAGTGAGTTCCTGGGAATCTATCTGCCCTTTGAGCCCTCTTCACACTGGATTACAGACATATGACCATGCCCAGATTTCTAGGTGGGTGCTGGAGATCTCAGCTCAGTTCCTTTTGCTTAGGGGGCTAAGCTTTTGGCCAACTATGCTTTCTCTTATCTAGTAGACTTCAGCATATATATGGCATAAGACAGAATCAGTAACGATTGCTATTACTCAAATTAAAAACAAAAATCTTCAGTTTTAAATAAGAAAGCCTTTGGACTTATTATCTGACATCAAATCATGGCCCAAGCCTCAACAGAATCAGAAATGATCTAAGAAAGCTATTTGGGTTAAGTTTCACTGAATGCTTGTTTCAGTGCGGAATTTAGTCCCTGTGAGAATTTACAGCCTCCACAATCACACTGATTTCAGCCTGTTGAACATTTTAATTGTTGGATAGAAAAAAAAAAAAGAGAAAAACACCGAAAGGTACCATGTGAGAAAAGTAAACTCTGGCAATCGAGGGAAGTGACAAGGCCAACAATAACATCAATTAAAGAATCGGCTAAAAATCAGTTGATTTTCCTATGACACCTAGGATCTGAATTAGACAAAAATACCTTTGTATAGGACCAGAGAAAAACTTCCTAGGACTCAATGAACTTCAACCAAACTGAAGAAGGTGTAAATTTCCTAGGATGTCTTTAGATAAGATTACAAACTCACTTTTCAAAAGCAAGCATATGCAAACGGCCTGAAGGGTTCACGTCAGCGGTTTTGTAAAGCTGAACCTACTTTCACAAGCTAGAACTGTTGGAAATACCCAGCGTAAACACTGGCTCAGCACTTCTGAAAGTTTCAGACCTGTGCTCTGAAAGGGCGGAGACTCTGTTTTATGCCAGTGTTACTATCAAGGAGCTGGAAGTGGAGACCTTGTCCCACATCAGGCCAGCCTGTGGGAAGGAATCCAGCTTCTCAGCTGGAGGAGTTTCTTGGAGGGGTGGTAAGCCTCCTTCCCTGACCATCTCCCCTGGCCCTCAGAGGGGCTGTCACTCCCCTGGCTCGAGCAGGTGCAGGCCATTGTTTTCCCTAGTCAGGGCGTCCAACCACAGTCCTGATCTGTTTGCTTCCACTGTTGTTGCTGTCTGCAGTCATTACTGTTCATGCTTCTCTCATTACTGATGAGTGAGGATCAGAGATAGCCCCGCTGTTGTTTCTGTAGGAAGTATTCTGTGGGGCAATGCAACTTCTGGTCCTGGGAATAAGGCTTCTACAAAGGGCCAAACATTTCAGAAGAAACCCACTCAATTCTGTGACTCCTCTTTCATGTCTAGTTCTCATGAAAATGTAAACGAATAATGCAGTTAAGAACAATGCAAAAGGTAAAATCCTAGCTGGAAAGCTATTTTTGGACACGCAGGTGATCACCCCAGGTTGCTATCATCTTCTATGTGCTTGGAGGACAAGCAGGGGACTGAGCCCCTTCGATAAGAACTTCCTGTCCTTTAGCATCTCTGCAACATTCCAAGGTTGTCTTTTGTTCCTCCAGTTTGGGGTAGAAGTCTTGGTTTTGATGAAACTGCATTCCAGGCCAGCTGATCTAAAGGTTAAACTATTTTAACATTTCTCCACAGGATTTACCAACCCTGATGAGTTGGCAGGCCTTCAGCTGGCCTATTGCCACTTTAGCATTATTTAGAAATATATTTAGCTCTTTGTCATCTGTTTCTGATCACCCGAACCAAGGTGGCTTTTCACCAATCACAGGGGAACGTGGACTGTGTTCAGGAGGACGATTCCGAACACAAAAAAGTGCAGAACCGGTACTGCTTTGTGGGCCTACTGCCTTTCTTTCCAGAACTCACTGCAGAATGGGTGTGAGCGAGGAAGGTTGGCCCCTTTACTATCTTCACTGGGGAAAGCAATGGCATCAAGACTTAGGTTTATAGTACTGGTTCTGACTCTTTCAGAGTTAACTTATTAGTTAAGGGCTTCCGACAATTCTGAGTGGTCACCATAGTTTCTGTATCCAGTTCAGCCTGCTGCGAAATAGTTACTGTTGGCTATTTTCTGACATTGCTGTGTTCTGAAACAACCTTTATCCAGGCATTTAAAAATAATTAACTCTTATGTTAGCTAACAAGAATGTCTTCTATTTCTCCTTTAAAAATGAAAAGAATTTGAATTCTAAGTCTCTGTCTAGAGACAGGATATCACTATATAGCTCAGGTTGTTCTTTAGCAGAAGGTCCTCTCCCCTGAGCCAAGTGGTGGGCTCGCTAGTGTGGCTTCACACACAGTCACAGCTCTTCATTTTTGAAGACCGTAAACCTTCCTTCATTAGCTGTGCTCCTGACTGGAGAACATTTGGCTGTTGCATACGAACAGTTCTGTGGAAAACACCTCATCGTTTGCTTTTATGAACAGTACTATGAAGGGCCAGTTTACAGAATGTGTTCCGTGGTTGGCTATCATTTACCTTTGAGGAATGTTAAGTCAAACAGTCCCAGACTTCCAGAGAAGAGTAGTTTATAAAAATTAAAGTACTGTGCAGGTGAAGCTGCAAGGCATTTAGTGAATCCTTCAGATTGGCATATAGGCAAACATATGAGTATTTTCCTGACCAACACTTGATGAGGGAGGGCCCAGCCCACTGTGGATGATGCCATATCTGGGCAGGTGGTCCTGGGGTGAATAAGAAGGCCAGCTGAGCAAGACATGGGAGAGAGCCATTAAGCGGTGATTTTTCCATGGGCCATGCTTCAGTTCATGTTTCCGGGTTTCTGTCTTGCATTCCTGTGTGTCTCCCCTTCATGGACCGCAAGTGTGAGTTGAAATCAGCCCTTTTCCCTTCAAGTTGCTTTGGGGCACACAATAGAAAGCCAACTAGAACACAAGTGGACTCCCTTTCTACCTGACAAGAAATCCCTAGGTAAAGTAGGGGGACAGATCACATTATACAAGATTTTGGTAGCATCTCTCTGGAATTCTGTGTTGCATAAAAGGAGCAGCCTCCTGGAAGAGCCTGGCTTCGCAACCAGGAGATGGGGCTGCAAAACTATCCTGTCATTTGCTAACAGTTCCCCAATGATCCTTTCATCTTTCACCCCTGCAAGTTCTCTCTTTCTCTTGGATTAGGTTCTGGTGGCAGTACCTGCGCCAAGTGCTGACTGTGTTTAATGAGCCTAGTGCTGTGCCTGGCAGATGATGAACACTTTCAAGTGCTAATTGCGTTGAGGGAAGGGATAGTGGAAGGTGATCCTCATTTAGTCATTGATTTGCCAACCCATCATGAGGAAGTGTGCTCATCTTTTCAAGCTTCAGTCTGCCAGTCTAATGACACCTATTTTGAATGATGCTAACATCAGCTCACACTTGTCCTAATGACTGCTTGCCCTTGCCTTTCTGGTACTCCCCTTGTTTCTGCCCCTGGACTTAAAACATTCTGGCAGGCTACTCTGTTGCTGCCTCAGGTGTGGTCCTGGCTCCCAGGCCTATCTCAAGGCCCTGAACTCCTGTTCTTCCTCTCCCATGTTCAGGGAGCCTCTGAATCTCCTGAAGTATGGGGGCAGATTGCATTCATTAAGATTTTGGCAGCATCTTTCTAGAATTTTATGTCGTGTTGCTTAAACAAGGACTGCTTTGTTGGCACACATTAGCCATATGGGAGCGGTTTGGACGGTGCTGCTGACAGCCATGCCTGGGTTGCTGTTTGTCATTTCTCCCCTCGTCCTGAAACAGTTCAGGACTGGGATATTCCATTGACGCTTAGTGGAGGCATCGTTTTCTATCTCCTCCCTCCTTCCCTCTCTGCACAACTTGCTTATTTGTAGATGTAGGTGAATCGCCGCGAGACAATCAGGATCTACCATTCTGTGTGCTCAGCGCCTTCTATTTTAAGAAACATGCTATTAGTTTCCACTGATGTAGCTGTGAAAAAAAACCCAAAAAGACCAAAACGCCAACCGTGAAAAGTAAGCTATTAAGATGAGTCAGAAGGAAGAGTTTTGAAGCTAAAAACAGAACTATTACAGATATAAAGACAGGGCAGTGGTAGGAGGGTCTTAAAGGCTCTCTGCGCAAGTCAGACAAGAAAACCTATTCAAATTTTAATTAAAAAAACCCCATTACTGTCACATATTCAGACAGATTACAAATGCTTACCATAATTATTTCTTCTGGCTCAGAAGTGGAAATTTTGATTACATTTTGGGAGGGACGAGAGAGAACACATTTAGGTGATTTCTTACTTCTAAGAGATTTGGGTGACATGTTGGATCTGAGGATGTTCTCCACGGGAGGCATCTGCAGCCAGTGCAGGAGGTTGTCAGGAAGACACACCTGGTGGAAATGATACTTAAATATGTTAAATAAACTGAAGACTCAACTGTTTCCATTAAGAAAGAAGTAGAATAAGGAGTGGCATTAATTTTTACATGTAAAAATAATACAGTTATAGGGTAAGTCTACTTATACAAAGTGTGAGAGCAATCTGAGCTAATGAATTTATTCATACCAGACTTCCAGACGGCATGGAACTCAGAGTCAGAGAGCTTACCTGAGAAAGTCCACGGGAGTTTCCTAGAATGGTCAAAATCTCCCTCTCTTTTCTCATCGCCTCCCTGTATGTGATATAGTCTGCTAATGTGCCCTATTGCTAAAATTTAGGCCTTTTTATTATATAGCAATTGTGCTTGATTGTGCTCAGAGGGTTATTGGGCCCAAATATTAACTTTTAGCTGTGCCTTAAGTTTGAAATTGGTGGAATGATGGAACCTTGCAAACTTCTCTTCTTTGGGGAGGAGGATCTGACATGAGGGCTTTCAGAAGGCACCCAGAATATGCAGATTGCTACTCTTCTGGAATGAGTCTCTTGGTGGAAAAGCAGGCCTGAAGGGTCAGTGGGTGATGGGATGGGAGCAGGGGGAGGGGATGCTCCAGGGAAGTTCCTGGAAAGGTTGCCAAAGAAACTGAGTGTCTTGACTGGGATGGCAGCCAAAGGCACATTTGTCAAACTTATTAATTGTCCTTTTAAAGTAAATGTGCAACTTATTATGTGTTAATTATACTTCAATAAGGTTGAATGAAAAATCGATCTTTCACTAAGACAGAGCATAAGTCTAAATTAGGAAAATTATTGAGTTGAAGGGAATTATCAGATATATAAAATAAGAATACAAATAAATGTTAAAATTATCAGAAAATTAGAATGTGTGGTTCTACAAAAATACAATCTTTAGTTGTTGATTAAATTTAACAGTTTTAATCTAAGAATTGTGTGGATTTTTTTGACTATTATTCTTTTAATTGCTACTGGATCTGAGTAACAATGTTTAGAATCTAGATTCCTCAAGATTTCAATACAGGCTTTGACCACAAAATGACACAAAAAATCCAGATGTTCCTTTTCATGTGAACAAACATGCAAAGTCTCTTTGCTTCATATTTTATTTTTCTCAGTAAAATATGTGTCTTGAATAAGATTCTTAAAAAGCAAAGATCGCAGTTTTTTGTTTTTGTTTCCTTTGGGGTGTGTTTTTTTTGTCGGTTGCTCTCTCCTTTTAGATAGAAGTCCACGTGCAAAGATGTGCTGACTATCAAATGTGGGCTTGGGGCAGCTTCTGCGGCTCTATCATGACCTCCCAAAGGAGACCTGACATCAGATCTGAGGGTGCAGTTCTAAGACCCAGGCTATGGGCTAAGCACTATTGCCTGTATCTAAATGGACATCTGGGATAGTTGGTACTCAGTAGCTTTTAGTAGCTGTCCTCTGACCTAGCTACTTTATTTATAATTTATTCATTTTAAATCATGTGTACGTTCATGCTGAAGAGTGTCTATGGAGGTCAGAGGTATTGGCCTTTCTGTAGCTGAAAGTATAGGCAGTTGTGAGTCACTTGACTTGATTGCTGAGAATCGAACTCAGATCCTCTGGCAGAGCAATACACATGCTTAACCACAGAGCCCCATTTCCAGCCCTGACTTATTCAACTTTATTTCTCATTTGAAATACCATAAGGAGCTAGAAATGTCCCTCTTCTTCCTAGAGTTCTGAATTTATTACAAAGCTAAAACCCTATTGGCTACCTAATTACACTGTGCAGTGTTCATTTCCTATCTGCACAACTGATAATGAAAGAGGAGCTTCCTCTGCAGGCATTTCTTATCTCGATGAATCACACATACAGCAAAAGACTGTAGTGTACTCTCTAGTGGACTTGGAATTCTACACAGGATACAGATGAACCCTCCCGTAATATTCACTATGATTTGGGGATCTAATTTGGCCTCATTTGTTCTGCTTCAAGCAATGCCAATTTAATGATCCATTATTGTAATTGTGGGATAATAAAAATGCCTAACATTTTTAAGACCCAGTGTGATCCAAAATGTTTCTCATGGAAACCTGATATTTCACAGAGTGATCTGAGGGAAGGCAGGGATTCAGGTTACATAAGCCTGGGGAATGCTTTAGAGTGTTACACTTTCCCTGTGTTTCATTTGGAAAATGAGTGTCTTATTACAGTGAAGATCCACAGGGGCTTAGCTTAACTCAGCACTGCCCAACTGTTCAGCGCACCTCTTCATGTGGGAAGAAACATTGGTTTTTCAGAATGGAAGGGTTAGAATACATTTGTTTTTCATAAAAATATGTATCAGCTTTAATTTTCAAACAATTAAGTACTTACAGAACCTAAGTTACTTACCCTAAACCACTATTTATTAATGGAAGAAAAAACACACCAGTCTTCTAACCATTTAGATGGATATTCATCTGCTCATCTACCTGCCCATCCATCCATCCATCCATCCATCCATCCATCCATCCATCCACCCACCCACACACTTACCCATCCATCCATCCATCCATCTACACACTTACCCACCCACCCATTCATCCATCAATCCATCCATCCATCCATCCATCCATCCATCCATCCATCCATCCATCCACTTATCTATCCATTCATCCATCCATCCACCCACAAACTTACCCACCCACCCATTCATCCATCAATCCATCCATCCATCCATCCATCCATCCATCCATCCATCCACCCACCCACCATTCTCTGAACCAAATGTGTTTGTCTCTGTTTTAAGTTTTCTGGCTGTGAAGAAGATAAACTGAGTAAAACTGAGTCCTGTCTTCAAAGAATTTATATTCTTGTGAGAGCAGGAGACCTTTGTTGGCATTTTCCTGCAGTGGTATCTATAATGATGCAAACCACTGGTACACGCAAGCCAGCGGTACTGTGATGGGGCGGAGTATGTGATTGACAGGGGTGATGATGTGAGGACTCCCAGTGGGTGGAAGTCTGGTAGTTTCATCCTCTGGAAACCTGGGACGAGTGTAGTTGGCCAACTTTTATTGGGACTATAGACTGCGGGAAAATCACACAGGGCATAAATCTCTCTTTAAAGTGATATCAGTTGTATTCTTGAAAAACACTCATACTATAACTTGTGGACACCCTTAAGACTTTCCGGAAAGTTACACTCATCCAAATAAGCATCAGTATGTTCTGGAGACTACGTCAGAAGTTGATTCTTATGTGGCAGATGTTATTATTTATGTGCATTGGGTGCACATCAATCCTGGGCATCACACATGTCAGGCAAGTGTTCTACCACTCTTACTACTGTTTACTTTTCATCTAGAATTAGAGTCATGCTAAGTGGTTTCACTGGTCTTGAACCCATTTTTCCCCCACAGAGAGATCTTGAATGCTCCCACCTCCAGCGCTGGACTATAGGGCTTATGTAGGCCTATGCTACTGGGGTTGCCTAGCAGAAGTCTCTCAGTGATGGAAAATAGCAACACCTTTCCCTCAGTTAGCTTCACAACTTGTGTAAACATCCTTACACCAAAATTATTTCTTGCAAACAAGGTGTAAGCTTATCTGGACTCCAGCAGAGCCGGTACAAAGATGTTCTACTATCAAAAAGCACTGGAAATGGACACCATTTCTGTGGCCACATTTGCTAAACAAAACTTACCAAAGATATTCAAACCTTAGGATGCAGATTAAGGGAGAGGCTATTGGCTATCTTCAAGTGCTCATGCCAAACAACGAGCAGGAGAAGCAGGCATACCCTGAATTCCTGGCTGAGAAAACAGCACAGCTAGACTGTAGAAGGGACCCCCCAACCTGTGCAAGAGCTGGAGAACAAAGGCCTTTTGCCTGAGTGAACTTGGGCTTTGTTCAAAGGCTGAGGGAAATTTACAGGGTTTAGAGCAGCCTTTGGGTGTAGTTTTACCCTTGGGTATAGGTGGATCAATCTTTTTGTTGCTTCCTGATTGATCAGTCAGTCTTAAAAAGAGAGTTGGAGGGAAGGAAGGGCATAATGGGTGGTTATAACACCGTGTCCTGTGACAGGGGAATGAAGCCCTGAGGGCTGAGCGAGAGTCGATGGGACATGGTGAGATTAGCTACAGGATCATCAGAGACCGGATACTTTTGCATTTAGTATTGTGCGGACATGGCACAAGGAGACACTGGCGTTTACTATGGGCAGTGCTGAACGTGAGAAAATGTCCTAGAAATGGAGTATACCTTTCTATGTGAAATAAAAAACAAAAATACTACATTGGTTGTCTGTCCTTGCCGTGTAAGTAGGAAGTGGCTTTGGAAATAGTTTTACCCAATCTAAGACGTGCAGACTGACTGTGTCAGAGTTAGGCCGGGTGATCTTCAGAAATGTCACAAGGAAATCTTGTGTAAAAGTAGGTCAGCTGGGGGTCCTCAGTGAAGTTTTGGCCTGTGGTTTAAAAAACCAGAAATTTCATCTAACTCCTTGGAAGGTTCCAGAGACCTCAAATTGTAATTCCAGTGAACTCAGACCGGCTGCAGGCTCATTTATTCTCACTTGGACTTGCACAAGGAAACGCAGCTCTTGGTTATGAAAATACAATTTCTCCCCTAATGGGCTGCCCTTTCTTCCTGAGCATGCTCGTTTTCATTGTTCAGAAAGGACAAATGTGTTCAGGCCGTGGAATGAGAGCTGCACATTGAATTCAGCAGAGAGAAGAAAAAAAAAACTGCTTCAGTTTGCAGGCTGTGTGCCCACTTTAAACAAGATCAGAATGAATAAGACATTAAGGGAGACCTGCATAAATGCCCTCTAAATGGAGTGAAGGCCTGTAGATACAAGTCATTTTTCTGATTTTATATGTATAAACATTGTTCTATACATACACGGCCACCTTCAATGATTCATTAAATAAGCATCTGCCGTCTGCGCAACCTGTGGCCTCCTCGTCCTCTGATGTGACCTCTTGTGGATGGAAATACAGCTAGGCCTATGGTGATCGCGGCTGTGGCGGATGTGTGCAGGCGGTTTTCCCTGTCATTACTCCATAACAGCAGCCTAACAACCGTTTTCACGGTATTTATGCTGCGTTAGATATTAGGTATAATCTCGAGATGATGAAGGAACATGGCGGAATGAGGCAAGCCTGACCTCAGTTTAGATCGGAAACCTGAGCCCCTAAGCCCCTGCAGTTTGCTTCCTATGGGGTCCTGCAACCACCCCTAGCAGACATGGCTTGAGAAGAGATCTTGCTGGAGATGGCAGCGACGTGGAAGACACAAGCCACACAGCAGGCAGATGATGGCGGACAAAGACCATTTCCCCTGGCTCCCTTCCCAAGTGTTCTCTGAGTCGCTAAAGCTTTGGAGGGCACAACAGTGATCTGATCCACTTCCTCAAGAAAGGATCCTCAACCTCATCTTCAGGAATCCCAACTCACTGCTGCACAGCAGGGGCCCAGAGCTCCGCTTTAGCTAGCCAAAGCGGGATGGAGTGCTCCACCAACTACACTTGAGGGATGCTGCTCCAGGACGAAGGTGTCCTTTGCTGTCTTCTCTACAGATTCACCATCATACTGTCATTCTTGACAGTCACCCACCCTGCAGAGGTCCCAGAGGGTTCTGCTAGCCCAGGACCCGGGCAGGCAGTATTGCAAATATTTTACTCCTTCCCCTTTAGCCCCTTCCCTTTGTCCCTCCCTCTTTATCTTCTCCCCTTTAACCTCATTAAAAAATTAGGCCAAGGACAAATAAATGACTTAATGATGCAACTAAGTATTGGAAAAACAGACTTAATCAGCTCGATTCCAGTAGATGGCAAGAAATAAAGAAAAAAAATAATGAAATAGAAACAATTAAAATAATGCAAAGAATCAATGATGCTAAGAGTTGGTTCTTTGGGATGATAAACACAATCTATAGATCCTTGGCTGAACTAATCAAAGAGGGGTCCCACATGAATACACACAGAAATGAATAAGGAACCATAACAGCAAACACCTGGTAATTGAGAACATCACATGGGAATACTTTACAAACCAGTACTCCAGTAAGTTGAAAATCTAACAGGAATGGATGAATTTCTTGACTCACCCAAGTTATTAAGTTAAACTAAGAAGAGCTTAACTTAAGCATCCCACAACTCATGAGGGGATCGAAGCGGCAGCAAAAGCCTTCCGACTAAAACAAGTCCAGGCCCAGCTGAATTGTAGCAGAATTCTGCCAGACTTGAAGAAGAACCAGAGCCAAGTCTTAAACTCTTTAAAAGAAATCCAAGGCAACCAACTTTTCTCTCTTCCTATTCACAGTGCCTAACCTGAGCTTTAGTGTGCCGCTGGTTCATGCCACTGGTTAGCGTGCCACTGGTCAGCGTGCCACTGGTTAGTGGTCTGCCACTGGTTAGTGGTCTGCCACTAGTTAGTGTGCCACTGGTTAGCGTGCCACTGGTTAGCATGCCACTGGTTAGCATGCCACTGGTTAGCGTGCCACTGGTTAGTGTGCCACTCCGCCTTGCTGCTGAGTGGTCCAGTCTCAGCAGTCCTCATAGCTGCCCCTGGTGACTGGCATGCTCCCTAACCAACAAGCAAACGCATGCTGTCTACGGTAAGAGAGGAAGAAACAGTGGAAGTGGGGGGAAGAGGGAGGGAGAAAGGGATTAAGTTTTAAAACACTCTTCTCTTCTTGACAGAATCATAGTGCTATATTTTCTCATTTTTTTTTTTGCGGGGGAGGAAATGGAAGTTCAGGTCTTACTGTGTCGCCTAAGCCTACTTCGACTGTGCAGTCTCCTTGGCTCAGGCTACTGAGTGCTGCGATGACAGGCTGGTTTCTTGATGTCAGCAGACAAATGGATTGTTGGACGAGAAAAGGACTTTTTGGGAAGAAATAGTGTCAGTAAAAAAAAAAAATCAAGAGACTTGAAAAAAATTCATCTAATTTCTATCTTTTTATCAAGACAGAAAGAAAATGTGAAACCAATATCAGCAGTGAGTCAGAAAATTAAATATACAGCTGGAAACAGACAATTTTGTAAGGCAGTGATTAGTCATAATAGCACCATTTAATTTGTTTGAGAAAGATGCATTTTTCAGTCACGAGTTTGCTTGGGTAATTACTTATCTTGTAGCATGTATTATATAATTGAGAAATTGTTTATAGCGCATGAAATATGTAGAAAATATATACAATTTGATGCAGAGAATATATACATGTATTCAAATAATTTGACAAGGTAGGCGGGGAACCACTTTTTAAAGAAATAAATTATACGTTAAAATGCAGACACACAGGAGCGAACATCTCTAAATGTAGATGTGGGAGTCACTTCCACGGGCTGGAAAAGAGAGGCAGCTCTAGGCTCTCAGGTCCTGCTCCTTGTTTAGTGATGGCAGGAGGGCCAGGAGCCCACGCTGTTCTCCACTGAGCAACACCCAGTGATTTCTCAGCTTGCTAGGCTGCCCTGAAAGATTCACACTGGAGTTGAAATAGGGACGATTGCCAGTTTCCAGGAAGAGCTGAGTTCTTCTGTGGGTCCCCCAGAGTGACAACCAGGGCAATCAACAATGACAAATCTTGTTCTCCTCTGATTGTGCTGGGGCACACGGTGATGGTGTCAAGGCCTTTCTGCAGTTCTTTCCGTCTCGTATACCAGCTATAGACCTGGCTTGGTAAAAGTACAGAGGCGACCTCAGTAATAACCAGCACTAGTGGGTAGAAGGCACCAAGACTGAGACCTGTAGGTCTGTGGCTGGCTCAGAGCCGGGCGCTTTGCCGTAGGTGTTGTGTGGGTTTGGAGCTACAGCCTCACATCGCAGTTGCTACACTGTCCACTCGAACGGTCATTTCTCGTTTTGTTGTTGTTGTTGTTTCTTTTATTCTAAAATGCAATGGAGACATTGAAGGATTAGGCACATTGTCTTTCATCAACTGGTTTTATTGCTGCCACTCTTTCAGTGATTCTTGATTAGCGGGTTGTTTTTATAACTTTATCTGCTTGCTTCCCCCACCACATTAAAACTCCGTAATCATTATGGAACTGCACTGTAAAATTCCGTGTGCTGGCAGTAGCTATGCCACCTTTCCCTTGTGCCAAGGCCAAGGCTAGTTTCTTCCAATTGTTTACATGTTCTCTCTTGCCTTGATCTATACCTTGTACACCTACTTTCCCCCTCCCCCACTCCATGGAAGTTGCTTTAAGCAAAGTTATCATGGGCTTCATTGAATAATTCACTAACAATACCTGACTGCTCCATTAGGCTTCTCCTTGCTTCTCTGCAGGCGTCCACATTTCCCTGTGTCCTGAGGCCACATTCATTTTTAAAAGCATGTTTTTAGTTGTGTTAGCATTGCATTGCTTCCCCCCTCCCTTTCCTCTTTCTGGATCCCTCCCCAGCTACGCTCCTTCAAACCCTTCTCATGGACTCTACCACTCATTTTTTATCATTTATCATTTTTACACCCACACAAACACATACATGATACACTGATATGGACATACACACATACATATATGTATATGTTCATGTGTGTGTGTGTATATATATATGCATATACACGAATACAGCCTACTGAGTCTGTTTTTGTTATTTGTATGCATGTGGTTATATGGTTTCAGGATTCTCCATTCTACATAGGATAACCAAGAAGGAGATCCATCTTTTTAGAGGATAAATCTCCTTCTCCCAGCATTTCTTAGTTTGTTGCAGTTCTATGTCTGGAAGTGGGACTCTGTAGAACTTTCCCCCTATCGAGTGTACAAACTCATTTATATTAAGGTCGCTCTGCTCTTGTTGCTATTTCAAGGCAACACTGTTGCACAGCAGCAGCCCTGGTGCTGGCTCTTAGGCTTCCACTTGAAACACCCATCCTTGAGTTTCCTGAGCCTCATACGCAGGAGCTGTCACATAGAGTCATCTCTTCTGATGACTTTTCTCTTCTGGTCCAACCACAAGAGTTCTGTCCTTCTCCATGGTGCTCTCACTCTCTGTATTCACCAGTTTACTGTAGTACACACACCTAAACCTGGTGACCCCAAATTTAATTATCTACGCAGATTCCATAGCTTTACAATGTCTTGAACAGATACTGGCTGATCGCCCCTTCTCATTGTCCTATACACCCTTCATTTTCCAACCTGTCAAAAACGGGCTCCATGTATTTATCTCCAAAGCCACTTATCACTTTGCTTGCTCATGGATACCAGCGCACCCAGGTACCTCATCCAGACTGACAGGGATGGGTTAGGTCACATCTTTCTCCAGCCCTTCCCATCTTTGCATAACACTCGAGCCTGCCTGTCTCTTGCCTGTAACTCATCTGGAGCACACTCCCATCTTTTCATACTTGTATGTTCCCAATTTGGTTTTTAAAATGACGTTTTTCCTCCACTACTTCAGTACCCTGATTGTTCTTTCTGCCTTTAGATATTTTCTGCACAGTTGATATTTCCCTCTATTTCCCCACTGGTAGCCAAAGCCAATTGAGTTATAACATTCCTGGGGTTGAATGTGATTAGTGGGTTTTCCTAACCTTTGGTAAAGTCTAAATTGCTAAGTCTGGCAAACAACTCACTGAAGGTCAAGTCCATATTTCTTTCTAGAAGTGTCTCTCTTCCTTTCCCACAAGGAGGCTTCACCCCTAACTAAGCAAGCTGCTTGCTGGGAAAGTATTTGGGATACCATCTTCCTCCTGTGTGATTGTGAACCTTTCGAATCTTCCTTCTGTACTTTGCAGTACGTGTGTGTGTGTGTGTGTGTGTGTGTGTGTGTGTGTGTGAGAGAGAGAGAGAGAGAGAGAGAGAGAGAGAGAGAGAGAGAGAGAGAGATCCCAATCCGATCTAGAGTGTTTTACCTCTTCTGTGATCACATGGGCAATAAATTATTACTTATTTATTTCTAACATAATATTTCTGACTCTCCATGCAGGGTACTGGTGAAATTTTAGCTCTCAGAAATCAGCTGAGGAATTGTTGATCAGCTCTTTGCTGTCACTGGCATGTGCAGGAATTTGATTCCGTAATGGACACTGTGGAATCCAGTGCCTGCCCAGGTTGGCTCCAGTCTGTTCTCTAAACACAGTGCCCTTACCTCGGTTTTCCTGTAAATTTAGAGCAACAGGCCCTTTTCGCCTTTTGCTCTCTCTCAGAGGAGCTAAAGATGGAGCTGCTCATGCATTTTTCATGGTGGAGGATGCTGGTCTCTCTTTGATTTTCTCAGCAGAGTTCTGCCTGTACCACTCCATTTCTGATCAAAGCTGAGCTTTGGTTCCAGAGATCTTAGGTAAAGATCTTGAGAAAATCAGCCACAAGGGAATTCTTATTGTTTGGTAAATTAAAGAGAGCCCTGAAGCAAGCCAGGTTTGTGTGATGACCTCAGCCTGCCTGAGGTCTGGGCTTCTGAGGTGGCTGACACTGGAGTGTTTCTTGTTATGTATTTCCAAAGACCCAGGGTCGGGGAGGAAATTCTTTTATAAATTAGCTTGTCATTATGTGTGAACATTTCTAGGAGAATAGCTCAGCTTTGGAGGGCTTCGGCTGAAATTCAGCACTCCGTAGTGAAGAAAAACGATGTTTACAAACGTGCTAATGATGCAGACTCCTGGTGCCATCAGGCCCTGGGGCTGCAGGTGAGTTCAGCACCGTGCCTGGGACAGAGGCTTGCGTTGCTAGATCCTAGGAGGATGAGGGCTCTTTCTCTGTATTAGCCATTAGATTTCTTGGATATCAGATGACTGAACACTGCTTATCAGATACCATATCATTGTGTCATTTTATATTCTTTTTAAATTTAAATGTATTTCTTGGTTCCTTATTTTGACCAAATATGGAACAGTATTTTTTTTCTGGGGAAGAAAAAGTGCTCTCCATGCTTAAGGTAACGCATCTTTTCATTTCTCTGAACACGGTCGTATATGGTTCATTTTTCCTCTTTCTTAAAGATCAATATGAATTTTATTTTTTCTTATTTTTGTTTGAAAGATATTAACTTTCTTATAACTCAGAAATGATTCTTTTCATTCCTGGGTGTATTAACAAAAGATTTAGAAGCTGAGATGTCCAACAAAAATTAACTCATCTAACAAGCATTTATTAAGCATCGCTGTGTATCAGCCACTTGGAATGCATTATCCAATTAGGCCTGACTACTGCCCTGTGGTCTTATATTCCTGAAGGAGTTAGACAATGTGGAGAAACCAAGAATGCATTATTTAGTATCCCAATGATAATAAGTGCTACAAGACTAAGACTAAAGGAATCAGGGATGTGAAGCAGAAGGAAACAGGTTGATGCTTGAAACAGTGGGCTCAGGTGTGAGATTATGTAGGGGAGGAAGATGGAAATGAGGGAAATAATTGCAGATAAATGGAGACTGACTGTTCTGACAGAGGAAAGAATAAGATCAAAGACCCTGGAGTGTTCGTGTGTAGGGTGTGTGTGAGCATAAGCCAGGAAGAGGTGAGGCTGCCATGATATGGCACAGCCTAGAGACCTTATTTTTCACTCTGAGGTGTGTGAAGCCAGTGTAAAATATTGAACAAATCTGCAATCTGATCTGATAAAAAAGTTTAAAAATCATTTCATTGGATGCTATTTTTGAATACTTAGTGAAAGACAAATCAGGAGAGCGAGTGCTGCCCCGGACACTGCCAAAGCCAGGTGAGCAATGGCAGCAGATGTGACTAACGTGGGTTGGGGTGACGGCTCAGATGGTGAAATGCATGTCCTGCAAAGGGAAGATCTGAGTTCAAACTGCAGAATCTGCAGGGAAATACTGGGCACAGATGTGCATGTGTAATCCCAGCCTTGTGGGAGGAGAGACAGGAGAATCTCCTAGACTCACAGGGTCAGCCAGCTTAGACTAATCAGTGAACTCTGGGTCTATAAGATCCCGTTTTCCAGGAGGTGGATGGCTTTCCTGAGGAGGACAGCTGAGATTGTCCTCTTGCCCTCACTCTAACATGCACAGACATGCCTACACATACATGTGCATCTTAGAAAAGAATCCAAAGAGGGCATAAGAAGAAGTTATATTGTTGAAGTCCAGAAAACAGGGAAGATAAGATAGACTCTTAAGCCTGAGGCTATTTCTATATACAAATGGTATTGAAAGCCATGGCACTCAGTGAGAGCTTAGGGGTGTAGGTAGGAATGTGTGAAGTGGTTGGAGGTCAATGGAAGAGAGAGTATGAAAGAAAACAGGAACAGGGTAGATCTATTTTATCCAGTGGTAAGGATAAGTCAAGGTGAGGATGAATGTCATTTCAAGGTCACTAGGTATGTCATTAATGACTTTGACACAGGATTTTTATACAGCAGTAAGGAGAAAGGCTACTTGGGAGAGCTTTAAACACAATAGGAAGGAAAACAGATCGAACAAGAATATATAGCTACTCACCTGTGCTCATGCAAACAATTTTAATGAAATGTGTGGATCACAAACAATACGTGTAAACATGAAAATAGTGATGAAAATGTTTGGCAGGGAGAGGGAGTTGGTGTGAGATAAGCAAGGATAATGGGGAAGAATGTATCAATATAATCATATATATGTATATATATACACACACATATATATATACATATATATGAACTTGTGGAAGAATAAAAATGCATAACTATTTACAGGAAATGCACTGTACATAGTCGGGAAGACAGGTCATTAGCTGGTGAGTTAATTAGTTGAGTCAACTTAATGTAGTTTTCCAATAAAATAGGTAAGAATTATGTGAGATGCTATTTAATGAAAGTTATTTATCAGAGGATAAAACAGAAAAGTGAATGTGATACCTTTGACAAGGTGGTGAGGAGCAAGCTTAATTCAAGGTTGAGAGGTGGGAGTCAACAATAGTGTTCAGACTACATGAATACCCTCTCCACTAAGTAGACTGAAGCAATGGTGATAAGTCTGCACTTTACGACCTCCTTTGTTGATAGAAAAAGTCTACAGGGAAAGAGACTGAATGTCAACTTGGGATTTGGTGGATTGTCGTACAAAGAAGCAGTGCAGCGGTTGTATTGTTCAGACAGTAAAACATTCTATGCCCCCAATATGCCTCTCACACATCCCTCATCTCCTGTAGGCATTCTTTCTCCTCTGAAGCAGCCCCACCTTCAATTACAATGCTGACATTTAGATTTGAACTTCACTAATACCTCTACATAAAACTTTTGCATTCTGTTGACACTTAGTTTGAATTTTAGTGAGTTGTGGAATTTTAGAATTCATTTACTTTGTTGCACAAGGCTATATTATAATTTTTTTCTATTTCTTTGGAGAACTCCACTGTAAGAGTATGTAATTTAATTTTTGATTTTTCAGCTGATAGGCATTTGGATTGTTTCCAGTTTCCAGAGTTCTTAGTCTTTCACACACTTTATTGTAAAAGAGTAGGGAGCCTTTTATGTTGAACATAATCCTAGGAATTGCTTTCTGGGTCAACAAGTGTGAAAGAAAAAGTAAGTTGTTTGTATTATTTGATAGTTGCTTAATGGTGTATAGATGTTCCCTTCTTTCCATAGTTCTAGTCATCTTTTCAACTTCTAACTTCCTAATGAGTACAAATTCCCTGTTTACCTAGTAAATGAGTAGCTTGAGCACCTTTTCATATATATGTCGACCACTGAGATATTAGCACAATATCGTCTCAAGTTTTTTTTTTGTCATTTTTCAGCTAGGTTCCACACTTGCTATCAAAACATGTTCTTTACATACTCTAGTTATGGGTTGAGTGGCACTATGCTACTAACTAGAGGCAGGAGAGTGAGGCACAGAATGAAAACTTGAAGGCCTTGAAGGAAGACTGAAAACTTATGGAAAAAAAAGAACATTTAGACAACAAGAAGCTATCCTCTTACGCCCTGTTTAATAAATCCCAACATAGCCACTAACTCAAGCCCAGGCACTTCAGTGTCTGATAGTAACATATGTCTTGTTATAATACTATACGTCAGACCCCTCACTGGAGACTTAAGAAACAGAGACAGCCTGGTGATGGTGATGCACACCTTTAATCCCAGAACTTGGAAGTCAGAGGCAGGTGGATTTCTATCAGCTTGAGGCCAGTCTGGTCTACAGAGTGAGTTTAGGACAGGCCCCAAAGGTACACAGAGAAAACTAGTCCTAAAAATCAAAAAATAAAAATAAATAATAAATAAATAAAAGCTATGGAGATGTGATGTCTGATTATGTATAGAACCATATGCAGGAGACGAACCATATGTAGTAGATAGATCATGATCAGAAAAGTCTTTACAATGACCCAAAAGCTCCAATCATGTGGCATAAAAGCCCTGCCTTTGTTAGGGCTGTGTACACTGCTTGCTTCTGTCCTTGGAAGAATATCTTCTCTTAGTAAATTTCCCTGCTTCTACTGTAACTGTAATCCTGATCAACTCCTGGTATGGGGACATAAGAACATGGGACCTCTTTGAAGGGACCCTCTGAACTCTAATGTTTGATGATTCTGTTTCTACATTCTGTCATTTATCTTTAAAGTCTGCCAAAGTTTCTTCCGAGAGAGTGAGTTTTTAAATGTTAAGAAAGTCCTTCTTAAAAAACAAACAAACAAACTCAATTTTGTCAACTCTGCTTAGCATTTTCTCTATACTATGAGAAAAGTCTCCTGAATTCTCACTAGAGGTACTTTTCTCCTAGAAATTGTATTGATGATTGCTCACATTTTGATCCCCACTTGTCCTGGAAATGAATATGAAATAAGATAGGGTTCACGTTAACTTTTCTCATATGGAAATTCAGTTTCTTAGCATCATTTATGAAAAATGATCCAGCCTTGACCAGGTGTATGAATCATCTCATTAGCTATGAAATGAATATGCATGCACGATTGGGCAGGTCTCATGGCGTTCTACTGTGTCTCATCATTTAGTTTCTCATCAGTCCTGCAATGTCTTGATTAAAATTACATCACAGTCTCCAGGAAGTATTTGTACCCTTGTGTCATGGCTAACGCATCTTGTGATTAGATAGTGTCCTAGTTTGCATTGGGCTGCTGTGATAGAGCACTGACCAAAAGTGCCCAAGGAGCAAAGGGTTTATTTCCACTTGTAAACCACACTGCATCACCCAGGGAAGGTAGGCAGGGATCACCAAGGCAGGAACCAAACTGCCAGTGTATGTTGAAAGTAGTTGATTTTCTTTTTTATTTTACGGGGAGAATAGTTAAGAGATTGCCTGAATTTTCAGGATAAATACAGGTCTTTCAACTAAATACTAAAGGAGTGGAAGGACTTTTAAAGTTCTACAAATGCAAATTGCTGTGAGCCTATGGTGTCCAGGGAATGGAAGGTGGTATTTGAATGAAAAGTTTCCTATACATCATCGTGTATCAGAAGAGCTGTTTCTGGTTAGCAGAGCTGTTGGAGAATAGGGTTCAGAACATTTGGGAAATACGGCATTGCTAAAGGAGGCATATACTGGGTACAGAGCTTGATCCTATCCAGTTCCAGTTTCCTTCATTGCTTCATGTTTATGGTTGGAGATGTATTCTCTCAGCTTTCTGCTCTGGCCACCAACTGTAATGCCATTGGAACTATAAGACCAAATAAACTCTTCTATAAACCTGTTTGGGTTAGCGGTTTGTCTCACCAAATAAAAGTACCTAATAATACATGTATTATTTTGATTCCTGAAGGTGGAGTAGATAATACAGACTGATGGTAATAGATATTTTACAGATGAAAATCTATATCCTCTTGAAGGAACTATCACATGCAATATTTTTATGTTTTTATTGTTTTTATTGAGTTATATATTATTTTCTGCTCTCCTCCCTGCCATCCCCATGAAGAAAAGTGTACTTAAATTTGGTTTAAAAACACATTTTGAGGTAGATTCTGTTATCTAAATTGAAAATATTTAGGATTTCTCTGTGTGCATCTTTGTATAAGACATTCTCTATACAAAAGAATGAGGGCATAGGATGCTTATTTTCCTGCCATGTGCTTAATAGTCAAGACCTAAACAATGCAGTAATAAACATACTTAGGATAAAAGCTGTCTAAGCCATCTGAAAAGCCACTTGAATTTTTAGGTACATAGTTTTGGCATTAGTATTGAATGAAAATTTATTTTCCATTCTCTCATAGTTTACAGAATATATTCTGAATTCATTTGGCAAGGTGTCTGAAGGTTTGTCTTTACTTATTTATGAATTTCTGAGTTCAGCCTGAACATTTGGCAGAAATAGCATTAAGAAATAGCTTTTTGAGTAGAAACTATACATTGGCAGCCTTAGTAGATACCCGGGCATAACAAGTGTTATGGGAACAACCGAAGTAAGTAAGCAGACAGTGGAAGATAGAAGAATTGGTAATAGAAAGGATGCTTCTGTGTTGGTTGTTGTGCCACTGTGGAAGTAAAGAGAACACTGGCCCTTACCTCAGTCAACCAACTAGAGTGTCAGCGTGTCAGGGGTAGAGACACTCAGAGATTTGTGTGAGCTCCTCTGGTATCTTGGTTGTTATTAATAATTTTTTTCATTTGTTTTATAAAGCAGACCTGAGAAAGCTCTATTATGGATTAAACTTTGCCCTCTCAAATCTGCATGTTGAAGTTGAACTCAAAATATGAAAATACGCTCTTTCCAATAGGGGTATTGTAGCTGTAACTAGATCAAGTGAGATTGTTTGGTTGGTATCTAATATAACTAGTTTTATTTTTGTAAAAAGAATGCTGTATGCATAAGCAAAGGCAAAGACACATACATAAGGAAGACCATGAGAAGACAAAGAAAACGTCCATCTGTAAGCTGAAGAGAGAACCAGAGAAACCATCTCCGCCAATACCACAACGTAGGACTTCTAGTCTATGGACTACGAAGAAACACACATATTTTGAAGCCACCCAGGCTGTGGTACTTTGCTATGAGAAACTAAAACAGGTTCTGGATGAGTTAGAGGTATTTTCATTTATTTTCCACACCTTTATTTTGTCTCCTCTTTGAACTCAGCCTTTGAACATCCTTAAAATACATACCAGTAACATAAAATAAATAGCAGTAACATATCTTCTTCCCCTATTTGAAGTATGTTGATCATATACTAAGTAATGTGAAATTTGCAAAGATTTCAAGCAAGAAAATGTAGTGCTGGTTCTGCATCATTTGTTTTTGCTGAACTTTGGCTTTTTTGGTCTTGATTATATCTAACATAAGTTATACATTTATTATGTACTAATATTAATAATAACATACATTAGTTAAATATTATTAGTTATCACAAATACGTTTTTTAATGTGAGATATAATTAGATACAGGGCTATAGTAGTTGGATTTTAATTAGTGTTACGTGAAAATTATTATCTTTTGGATTTGGTAAGTGTTCTAGTGGGATAGAATAAAAAGGGTAGGAAGGTGTTTCTATAGATTTTCTTCTCTAATGTGATCTTGTTTCACTGTGTGTTGATTTTATGACTCTCTGGAAAGTTTCTGAACTCTTGGAAATTTTCAGTTTACTCATATGCAAAATAGAGTCAGTAATAATCAATCATTACTTAAATCTAATGCAGTCATAATTATTCTATGAAGGTAAAGTTTTTATCTTATATTAGTATGAATACTCTTTTCATACTCCTGTGTATATTGCCTAGCATATGGAGAAATGCTTATCCTTTTGAAAATAAAATGATTATTGAAAATGGTGGATGGTTATGCCTAGTGATAGTGCATGCCTCTGTCAACCTCTTTCCCATGCTACATGATATAATGTCAACAACTGCTCGTGGAGAATGGGCTTATATAGTCTTCATTATGATTGTCTTGACCAGTGGCATAGGGGAAATGATACTTCATGACTTCTAAGACTTTGTAATAAAAAGCTCAGCTCCACCTTCTCACTTTCTCATCTTTTAAAGCCATATCCCAAGTTTCAAGAAGCTGGGGCTCTTTGGTACCTGTATGCATATCACCCAGGTCACAGCCCCAGCAAAGCTATCATCCTCAACCTAAAACTCAGAAGAGAAAGAACCTTTGGTTGATTCAAGGCTATTGGTAGATTTTGTCAATGCCACCAAGTCTTGGCAGTTGAGGCTGCAGACACCATAGAGGTGAGCTGTCCTCACTAGGCTCTGTCAAATTATTTACAGAAAATTTGAAAGACTGCTTTGTAAAACAACAAGTTTAGTAATGTTTTATTATGTATCTGCAGGGAAACAATACATTAGTAAAAAATAGAAATAAGCTTGGTATCAGCCCTGAATTAACAAGTGACATTCCAAGTTTAAAGTAAAGAAATTTCAGGAGGGCTTTGACTCTTTGTCTTTTATGGAAGGAAAGGAAGATGAACGAGCACCACATATGTGAACAAGAGGGGAAGAGAAAAGTCCTTGTTTTCATGAAGTGACACCATCATTTGTGTAAAAGAGTGACAACCTTTTTTTTACCATCATATCTCATAAGCCATATCTACCATATGAACCATGTGCTAATATGAGCGCTGTGAATTGCTACGGGAATATCAAAGTGCATAAGCATTCACCAGCACAGAAAACATGTCACTGAGAGGTTAGAACCAGGAAATCTGACAAGTGTTTCAAATTCTACCTGAATGATCAATTTATAAATGGAAGGCCCATGTGTATGTATGAATTTAATATTTCTAGCACACACTGTCCCACTCCCTACCTATAATTTCCTCCTCTTGCCTGACCTACTTCATGCTAAACATCCCTGGTTATGAAAATGAGAGGCCTGATTAGCATCAGTAGTGGTCACTGGGCTACTAAAAGCACACGTAGCGGTTTCAAGGGTAGAAATGGGGGACAGAGCTAATAATACTGAAATACTGACAAGGGAATCCAGTTCTGAGTAACGAGGATGTGGTTTCTGAAGTCATCTGGTTTGCTTACCAGAGCTGAGGTAACTTTTCTACATGGAAAAAATACCATGAAAAGTTCTCTTCATCCAGTGCTATTTAAAAGTATATGACAGAATTGACAATTGCTCTTGTCTTTCAAGCAACTTCCTGGGGATATAATCTGCATTTTTTTCTTCTAGACTAAAGAAGGGAACGTTCATTTTACTTTTGGTGTCTGCATTATTAAGTTGTAATTTTTTTTCATTTCTTACATGCAGAAAGATGTTATTTTGTCCTGGTTTTAATTTTTTTTTTAAAAAAAGCCTTTATTCAAGGTCTCTAGACTTGGGAACTCTCGACTCTCATTCTTGTATGAGCAAACAGTTGGAAACTGGATGGAAATTAGCTCATGTCTTTCTTGCTCCTTTCCTCATATTTACTCAATCAACAAATCTTCAGCTAAAAATGATTGTGCTAGAGCATATTTCAAACTCTCCATTGTTTTCCTTCTGTAAGGAAGTGCAAGGGTTGGTCGTACTTTTATTTTCATTTTGCATCAAAGCAGAGAGAGGTTAATCAGCCTCTCTTGTGGAGAGAATGTTGAAGGAGACGCTGTCTGCGATCTGGGCCTTAGGATAAATGTGCTTTCATTCGTTTAACCTTCTTCAAGATGGATTTGTGCTGATGCAGAACTGAAATTCCAGCACTCATGAGGTTTAGGAGCTTGAGTTTAAACATAGTCTGAACTATAATGGAAACCTGGTAATCTGTTTGTGTAAACCAAACCAAATCACCCCAAACCTTGCCCTGGTCACATCAAATGATGAACAGGTGGTCTATGAAGGGCATCCTAAAAGATTACTGACAGATCCTAAGCCATTCCAACTGTCTGCAAATGTTCCTGGTGGATTGTGAATACTGACCTTGAGACCTGCTTTAAGTAATTTCTGTGTTTGTCTCTCACAGGTTCCCTAACGAGTATGACTGTCACTAACATTAAAGGTGATGAATGTTGGCAACTTTATTTTAAGGCCACAGGAAGAACCCTTTACTATCGAATGGGTTGCCGTGGCCAAGGAGAAAGTGTGGCATTGTGCCGTGACTTACTATTTCCTGGCAATTTTTGTGTAAACAGGTTGAATTGATGCCTTAGAATAGTTGAGAAAAAAAATGCCATTGGCAATTGTCCTAGAATTACAAACAGTTCAAAAAAATGATGAAGTCACCTATTCAACTAACATAATCCTCAGGTACAAGAAAGAAAATAGGACATTTATTCTGCCGCACACTTTTCCTGGATCTGCTGCAGAGAAACAGAATCTCAGCAGGTTCTAAAAACAACTAGATTTGTGCTTATTCTTGCTTATTCCTTGTGGACTTCATCTCATTACAGACAGGGGCATTTGTCACTTTGCAATGTTCTTTCCACTCATACTCTCTGTGGTTCAGATTAATTAAAGGAAACTTGAAGATATTTTAAGAGCTTAGGTTTCGCTATTTCAGTGTTATATAAAAATGGGCTATTTAGCATACAAAACAGATGCAGAGAAAGGGAGAGAGAGAAGGAGAGGGAAGGGGAGAGAGAGGTAGGGGAGGGAAAGATGGAGGGAGGTGGAAGAGAATGTGTGCATCTTGTAAGAATTCTTTGTCTCTATTCTGAAGGAAACTTGGCAGAAGCAATTTTCTTTGAGAATAAATCTGTGCATATTATGTTTGGTCAGTTATATTGCTTCTGACAGACCTAATCAGGGCAGGTTCGTGTTTGTTCGTCCAAACAAAATATTTACTATTTCAATCTAGTTCCAATGCTTCAATATTTTATTCATCATAAGATTATATATCCTCCTATTTTTTTTGGTCCACAGAATAAATTAGTTTAACTACCTGGTGTGCATGTGTTTGTGTGTGTGTGTGTGTGTGTGTGTGTGTGTGTATGTGCATATGTGTGGACATGTATTAGGTAAAAGATCTTGTATGGATTAAGATGCTATACACTATTAAATAATAAGTTAACTATTATAAATGGAAATTATAAGAACATGGATCTAATTTATATTTCATGTATGCAATGCAGCTATGTAAAGATTTGACAAAAGCATATCTAAAAGATGATTAAAAGGATAGGGCTTGAAATACAGATTAGCTAAAGAGTTCTGTCTTTGCATCCTCAAGTCCCGGAGTTCAATCTCCAGTACTACAAACACACTAAATACACACACACACACACACACACACACACACACACACACACACACTCACATACACAAACATCACCACCACAACCACCACCACCACCACAAGCAAGGGCTGAATGTCATTGCCTGCCCTGTAACTCAGAACCCAAGGGGCTAAGGTGAGAGGATTGAGAATTTATGGTCAGTTTGGTTTATATTGTGAAATGGCAGAAATATTGGCTTCATAGCTCAAGGTTGTTAAAAAGTTACAATTGTTTTAATGGAACATTTAAAAATTATCAATGTAAATCTGATATATATATTTAATAATAATAACAAAGGTAAAATCTATGCAGAACTAACTGTTTTAGCAAAAATTTGGATGAGGAGATTCTGTGTCATTTGTGGTACTTAAAATCTGCCCTTTGGGTCTACAGTTTCACTTTTCATAATCATATATAGATTTTTAATAAAAAAGAATCCCCAAATATTTCAGTTGTTTGGCAACAATTGCACTAGATTTGACCCAGTTGAAAAGACAAGAGCTGTCAATTTTCTTTATATATTATAGACAAACAGTTGGATAATTGGATATTTTTGGTTCTCTTAATGAAACAATAAGATCAGTTGTTAGAGAAATGTGATCAGTTGCTGGGTGGGCAAATGTCAAAACCACACCCAGGTACAACATTAATTATAGTCACTTTTATTACAGGAGTAATTTAATGGTGATAATGAAGCTAATGTTCCTCACAAAGTATCTACAGAAAGATTTAACGTCTATGATTCTTGAACACAAAAATTAGATACGGAGTGTCTTATAAGTCCAACCAAGCACTTGATTCAAAAATTTTACACTACAGGGAAATCAGAGAAGCATCACCTTTCACGATAGCCACAAATAGCATAAAATATCTTGGGGTAACTCTGACCAAGGAAGTGAAAGATCTATTTGACAAGAACTTTAAGTCTTTGAAGAAAGAAATTGAAGAGGACACCAGAAAATGAAGGACTTCCCTTGCTCTTGGATTGGGAGGATCAACATAGTAAAAATGGCAATTCTACCGAAAGCAATCTATAGATTCAATGCAATCCCCATCAAAATCCAATCAAAATTCTTCACAGATCTGGATAAGACAATAATCACCTTTATATGGAAAAACAAAAAACCCAGGATAGCCAAAACAATCTTATACAATAAAGGATTGTCTGGAGGCATTACCATCCCTGACTTCAAACTCTATTACAGAGCTACAGTATTGAAAACAGCTTGGTATTGGCATAAAAACAGAAAAGTCGACCAATGGAATCGAATAGAAGACCCTGACTTAACCCACAAACCTATGAACACCTGATTTTCGATAAAGGAGCTAAAAGTATACAATGGAAAACAGAGAGCATCTTCAACAAATTGTTCTGGCAAAACTGGATGTCAGTCTGTAGAAGAATGAAAATAGATCCATATCTATCACCATGCACAAAACTTAAGTCCAAATGGATTAAAGACCTCAATATCAGTCCGAACACACTGAACCTGATAGAAGAGCAAGTGGGAAGTACTCTACAACACATGGGCACAGGAGACCACTTCCTACGTATAACCCCAGCAGCACAGACATTAAGGGCCTCATTGAATAAATGGGACCTCCTAAGACTGAGAAGCTTCTGTAAGCAAAGGACATTGTCACTAAGACAAAAAGGCAACCTACTGACTGGGAGAAGATCTTCACCAACCCCACAACTGACAAAGGTCTGATCTCCAAAATATATAAAGAACTCAAGAAACTAGACAGCAAAAGGCTAATCAACCCAATTATAAAATGGGGCACTGAGCTGAACAGAGAATTCTGAACAGAAGAACTTCAAATGGCCAAAAGACACTTAAGGTCATGCTCAACTTCCTTAGCGATCAGGGAAATGCAAATCAAGACAACTTTAAGATACCATCTTACACCTGTCAGAATGGCTAAAATAAAAAACACCAATGATAGCCTTTGCTGGAGAGGTTGTGGAGAAAGGGGTACACTCATCCATTGCTGGTGGGAATGCAAATTTGTGCAACCACTTTGGAAAGCAGTGTGGCGGTTTCTCAGGAAATTCGGAATCAACTTACCCCTGGACCCAGCAATACCACTCTTGGGAATATACCCAAGAGAGGCCCTATCATACAACAAAAGTATATGCTCAGTTATGTTCATAGCAGTATTATTTGTAATAGCCAGAACCTGGAAACAACCTAGATGCCCTTCAACGGAAGAATGGATGAAGAAAGTATGGAATGTATACATATTAGAGTACTACTCAGCAGTAAAAAACAAGGACTTCTTGAATTTTGCGTACAAATGGATGGAAATAGAAAACACTATCCTGAGTGAGGGAAGTCAGACCCAAAAAGAGGAACATGGTATGTACTCACTCATATTTGGTTTCTAGCCATAAATAAAGGACATTGAGCTTATAATTCGCGATCCTAGAGAAGCTAAATAAGAAGGTGAATCCAAAGACAAACATATAGGCATCCTCCTGAATATTAACCTTCATCAGGCGATGAAAGGAGACGGAGACAGAGACCCACATTGGAGCACCAGACAGAAATCTCAAGGTCCAAATCAGGAGCAGAAGGAGAGGGAGCACGAGCAAGGAACTCAGGACCGCAAGGGGTACACCCACACACTGAGACAATGGGGATGTTCTATCGGGAATTCACCAAAGCCAGCTGGCCTGGGTCTGAAAAAGCATGGGATAAAACCGGACTTACTGAACATAGTGGACAATGAGGATTACTGAGAACTCAAGAACAATGGCAATGGGTTTTTGATCCTACTTCACATACTGGCTTTGGGGGAACCTAGGCAGTTTGGATGCTCACCTTACTAAACCTGGATGGAGGTGGGCGGTCCTTGGACTTCCCACAGGTCAGGGAACCCTGATTGCTCTTGGAGCTGATGAGGGAGAGGGACTTGATCGGGGGAGGGGGAGGGAAATGGGAGGCGGTGGTGGGGAGGAGGCAGAAATCCTTAATAAATAAATAAATTAAAAAAAGATTGAAAATGAGAAAATAAAACTATTTTCTGCATAAAAAAAAATTTTACACTGAGAGGAGGTCTCTAAATGGGCCTGGGTAGAGAAAGCAGCATGCAGAATGTGCTAAGTACAGAGAAGAGCACAGAAACGTCTTTCTCCATAGTTCTTAAAATAATGACTTATGAAATAATTTTTATCCTAAAACTAGAGATGACAAAATATCACTGTTTTCATATTTTCCTTTCGTCTTCTAGAAAGTTCCCTTTCGAGGGATGTCCATTTGAGCGTGTAAGGATCACGGGCAGGGACTTGCATCACTCTCATTATTTAAACAGTTAATTTAAAGAGATAGTCAAGGATACAGGAGTTAGAGGAAAGGATGCCTTGAATTAAGATGTGGGCAATTTTAATCAAGACACGCCATATTCAGTAAACTCTGTAGGATCAGTGAAGGCAGAAATGTATTAAGGTTAATCAGTTTGGAGAAATGTAACCAGTAGATAATGTGCCCTGACTTTTTTTCACGGTGACAGGTGTAATAACCACAATCACTGTTCATCTATATTTCACCGGGCATAAATGCAAATTTCCCAT
This sequence comes from Microtus pennsylvanicus, assembly GCF_037038515.1. NCBI lineage: Eukaryota > Metazoa > Chordata > Mammalia > Rodentia > Cricetidae > Microtus > Microtus pennsylvanicus. Next base: position 122,714,652 of record NC_134581.1, read on the forward strand.
TTTCACAGATGAGGGAATTTTATTACATTATATTGATTTAGAAATAATTCATTAACCTCTTCTACTTCTTTTTCTTTACACATCAATCTGTCTCTATTCAAGGCTTTGTCCTGTCTTCGCTGTTTGTAGTGAGGTGTCCTATATTGCAGGCCATTGAAAGACTGCGTTTTACATATTCAGCTTGGTCATTTGTGACTCAAAAAAACCAGTCCTTTTTTCCTCAATGTGAAGTGTGTTTGGATGTCCAGAGCTGTCTGAACTTGAGCAGTTTCATAGTCCAGTGCAACTGCAAACCCTTTTGCACCATTTTTTGGATCTTTACTAATTTTTATATGTGTGTGCATTGATTTCTTCCAAATCAGGTTAGCATAAATGTAGATCGATATGCTGTGGTTGTGAGTCTACTGTCTTGGACTAGTGACTTCCAAGTGGGAAGCTAAGGGGAATGAATGTTTTTAGTTTCTAAACCCTATCACAACAACCCGGGGCATTTGACAACATCTACAGATGCTTTGCTTACTTATTAGTTGCATTTGTTATGATGTTAATGGGGAACTGGTCCGCATGCTCGGCAGGCGTTCTACCAGATAGCCTCATCTCTTGCTTCTGTAGGCATTGCTGATTGTCTAGAGCTGTGAAGGAGTAATCGCAACAGGCGTATAAGGATGCAGCCTACAGCTGGTGTTCTATAGCTGCCCATGTACAGGGTTGCTTTTCATAGTAAGGGATTATCTGAGTCCATTGGTACCGTAGTGTTACAGTTCCGAAGGTCAAGAGTTCTCATGACAGTCTGGAGTCTATTACTTTTCAGAAGTGTGAAATCACATGCAACAACTTCTCTGCCCTGGATCATTTTATACAAACCAAAAGGCATGAAGTATTTATGTACAAGGACGCTTGTTAAATTTTTATTTATAGTAGTAAAGGCAGAAATCATCTAAATGGCTAATGATACAAGATTTAGGGAATGAGTTATGGCCACTTCTTTCAGCTATTTGGCTTATTAAATAGCAAGCTTTCATATCTTAGTAAATGTAGGAATCACATAAAAAAGATAAAGGGAAAACTTTTCATACTGTGTTACATTTACAGAGTGATTTAATATTAGGAAAATACACATGCTGCCTCTTTATTTTCATAGGAAATGGCAGAACATAGGTTCCCTTGTTTTCTCTGAGCACTTGGACTTTGAGATGATGAGTCCTTTCTAGTGTATATGTGATCATGGTACAGATGTGAGCTGTCATGAACAGAAACCCATACTTGATAGACAAGGATTTGCGTCAAATTTGTGATACAGTTATGTATTTGGGGACCTCATTGTTTCCATTTGTAAGTATGATGTCTCTTTAAAGGCGAAGCATCCTGGCATGACTAATCTTGCTTCACTTTTTTGTTTAATGGTTATTCTGAGGATTCCTAAAGGTGTTTTTCTTTTTTTTAAAAAAATTTCCCACAGTAATTAACACTTGACTAATCAATCTTGCTAATTGATCTGTGGTTATAGTGGAAAACTTCCTTTGAAGGCACATTTCTTTCTCCAGATTACTCTTGCTCCGCGTTTCAAGTCAATTCAATTTGATTAACAACTGTCAATGGAATATTCATCTGTTTAAATGACAAGTAGGGATACGAGAAAGAGTAGGAGCCCCCTCATCACGGCCTTATAGCTGGGCAGGCATGCGGCTGGGTGTGCAATTGACTCTGGAAGGTTGGAAAAAATACATGCCGTGGAGGAATCAGTGGAGCGATCAGGGAGAGAAAGAAGATGTTTGGGGAAATTGATGGTTGTGCATAGTCTTCAAAAATGTGAGATGCTTATTGTTGGAAAGGAGACTTTTGTGGTGTAGATACCTTGGAGATGTTGATTTTGATCTTCTTCATCAATAGAAGGACACGTGGGGATATTATATGTTAGATTAAACAAAAATAGATAAGAATCACCCCCAAAGGAAGGTTTGAGGTGGATTCTAATGGTACTTGCCCATCAAGATAAAGAAACCATGATTTTATTTGTATAAAAGTCAGTCTCTAAATGTTTCAAATGGGAGGTGGCAGAAAAATCACCTCTACTGGAAATGGTGAAGGACATCTTCCAAATACAGTACCTTTCATATAAAATAGGTTCACCTTTATTACAGTAAGCATTTTGAGCATCTAATGAGTATTTTTGTAACCAATTTCAATGAAGAAGTTTAGGGAGTATTTTAATCATTAGTCATGTTTAACATTGATTGAAGGTATCATGGGTGGCACAGATAGATCCCTGAATAAAATTATTATTTCTATATCTAAAATGATCACATAGAATTAATCTGTGGAATTCATCCACGATATGGTTGAGAAACAAATTCCTATCAAGACTTGGATTATTAATTTGAAATTTCCCAAAGGAGGAACTATGACTTAGAGTGTATTTCATGTCGACAACCTGGAGGGATTTACTTTGGAGAAAATTTTACCTTGGTTTATAACACTGTGAGTAAATTTATTTTCAGGGAGAGGAAAATCTCACTTTAATGGTCCAAAAATGGCCTATCTGAGTCCAGTGCTCATGTTATTAATTTTGAGGGATGTCTAATGGAAGCAAAGAAAGAGTTGGCTTATCAGGAAAAAGTACACTATAGCAGAGGACCGTCCACTTCCTTTGCAGATGACTTTTCGTGGAATATGTTGGCCCATTACCAAAATGCATATTTAAAAAAAATGACACTTCTTCCTAAGCAGTGGCTTCTGGTCCATTTCCACGTCTAAGGTGATTTAAATTACATGATTTCTCTGTGCATTTCAAATAAGGTTTTTAATATTTTAGTTTTAAGTAATAAAATGCCATTCAAGTGTGTAATTTATTACTAAACCCATTAATATTTATAGCTGGAAATGGTTTTCCTGAATGGCAGAGAAAACCTCTCAGATCATTTCTAGCCTAAGAAAGAAAAAGCAACAACGATAAAGAATTCTGTGACAGAAATATTTTAAACAAATGCCCCCCTTTTTAGGTGAGGAACGTAAACTTTCCTATCATATCATTTTTCTATAAGACCCTGCTCTTCTATAGGCTAAGCTTGTGTAGCAGAGTCTGTGTTGGGGTTCACTTCATGAACTCTGTTGTAAACTTTGTTTCAAACGAGACAACTAAACTTAATAAACAGTTTCTTCCATCATGACAACTAAGAGCTTGTCATGTCACTGATAACAGCTATTGATTGATGTGTTCGGCCAGTATCTGCTTAGACCTTACTATTTACTGCGTACCGGTCTAGGCACTGAAGATGCAGTAATGAAAGTCAAATCTCCAATTTCAATGTCCTAATGAGGCTTATATTTTCTGCGAGGTCCAGGCTATATTCTACAATCTAGTGAGCAGCCATCTGTCAGGCACGGAAGCACTGCATGTGTTATGATGCAAGCTATTTATGAAAAATAATCTGTACAAAGGGGCTAGAAGAGTGAAGCTCTGAGAGCTGAGCAGAAGGCTGGCCTGGACCCTCAGCAGCCTCCTGAAGGTCAATGCATCCCTAGTGGAGTGGAAGCTGCATTGGGGTCTGATGTGTGGGGTAACAGGATCGAGAGAAGAAACTGGATGTGGAATGGGGATGGGGAGGAGTCATCCAGCTCCCATCTGTAAGTGCCTTCAGAGGACATTGGCTACTGATTCATTTCTAACCCCCAAATCTCATGCAAATTGTCTTTTCGGCTAACCCTAATCTAAAGCTTATAAAGGAAGTGGCCTCTGTGGACCACAGTAGCAATCTTATCAGGTTGATGCAGCACAAAGTAACCATATTTAGCAATACCATCAATCTTACATCTTTTAATTTCTCAGTGTGAAATGACCCCCTTTTATCTCTTAGCTTGAGTTCCTTCTTTTCATAGACATCTCATTTGGCTGCTGTCATTTGACATATCTGGAACACTTATCTCTCAGCCTTTGTCCATTTATACATCAGCTTCTCAGGTTTGGTTGTCTACTAAACCACCGTCTTTTATTTCTTGACTTCTCTCTGTGTCTGTCCCTCTGTCTATCCTCTGTCTATGCCATTTTGAGAGCATTGTGATTGCCACTGCCAACTGTATTTGAAAACCTAGCCTCATTACTTTGTCAAAGAAAACAAAATTTCAAGAAATTATTGATAAACAATATGAAAAGTGTATTTATTCAAGGGAAAAGTTCTTTGACCTTGTGAAGAATGATTCACCTTGAATTCTGAAAGAAGTGCAGATTGTAGAGAACTGGACAGGAGGAGATGCAAGCGTCACAAAGGTATAATATTCAAAACATGGTGAGCTTAGACAGATGGCAGATGAACAGAAGAGACATTTATAATGTTGCAGGAAAAAGGAACAAGATTGAAACTCAGATTTATCAGCAAGCCAGAAAGGTTGTGAGAAAAACAGCACATTGGAAATAGCTATTTCCAGTTTTCAGTATGATCTCATATAATCTGTGAAAACAAACAAAGATGATAAAGAAAGTGGCAGATGTTGTTCAATCGCTTGACTCACGCCAGGCTCTGTTCGCACGCTTTCCATATGTTAACTAGTAATCTTCCTGTACCCCAGAGATGTAGGACTCTCTATAGATCAGCTTTACCCATGAGGTATTGTGATGCAAAGAAGGCGAATTTATTTTTGCCTATGCTATCATAGTAAGTAAAACATAGAGGTCTGATCTGAACTCAACTAGTCTGAATGCAGGATCTTTACCTTGTACTTCTGCATTACATTGCTTCTGTGTTCAAACGACATTCAATTTCTGGACTTAAAAATAGCTTGCATTTCTCTTTCAACTCTCCAAGATAGTCACCGATCCTCTTTAAGCATTCAGCATAATCTAGCCGTGATCTGGAGATCAGATGAGAGTACCTTCTGCAATGCTACCCTTATTCTAAGCGTCTTGTGTTCATTTCCAGGTCAATCCATCAACCTGTGTAGCAACCATGGGTCCCTGCTAGGATGTGCTAGGAGCACCCTGGAACTGACTAGAAACATCTTGAGTTTCTCTGACCTAAGTTTACACCGGCTCTTGGTTTGAGATTACATATCTCTCCATCCTCCTTGTAGAAATTGGAGAAACTGAGCAATGAAGGCCCACTCCTTCATCTATGTCCAGACCAAAGACCAGCTCCACAGGCAGAGACCATGTCTTCAGATGAAACTCTTCTCTTTTTCAGCAGGATAAACCTGTTCCTATTGTTCCTAGCCTGCTTCTGTTTCCGTTCCTATCTCATATCCTGCAAGGTTTTTACTAGGCGCTTCATAATTTTTTTATTGACTCGGTGAACTCCTAAGAGGCAGACAAGTGTTGTAAGCATGCAGCAGCATTTCATAATTATAGCAACCTCCTTCTGCTGACCATGGTTGCTTGCTTTGTGTTTACCTTGCTTCTGTGGTGCCTGAGTTGCCATGGTCACGTTCTCTTAGCTCCTTGTAGAAGAAAGCTCTATCAATCCTGTTAAAACATTATATTGGGCTTCATTTTATGACAGATGTTTATTGTATTTGTAATTATGTATTAGTGAAAAATGCCTAAACTTCAACTCACACCAATAAATTTTTATGCATGCTTCATAGTTTCACATTAGATACTATGCAATGCATTTAATTTGTTCTTAATTTAGCTACAAAGATTAGGCAGGTAATTTGATCCACAAATTCCCAAAGTCCTATTTGTTCCCTTCCTTTGAGCTTAACGAATGACCTAATTGTATAAAGTAATGAAAAGTGCGTTTGAGAATTTTTCCAAAGGAGGAATCCTTTAGAATTAGGAATAAATAAGACTCGCTTTGGCCCTCAGTGCCTATACCTTCTCTAAAAACATAACCTTTCTGTGTGTGCAGTTAAGGGCATCAGAAACTTCAAAGGGTGACTTATAGCGGACTTTAGTTTTCCACTTCTACTTCTAATTCCTAAGCTTGGACTTCCCTGTGTAAGTTGGAGACCACATTTTCATTGCATGCATGCATGCATGTAAGTCAGAGACCGCATTTTCTTTGCATGCATGCATGTAAGTCAGAGACTGTATTTTCTTTGCATGCATGCATGCATGTAAGTCAGAGACTGCATTTTCTTTGCATGTATGCAGTCTCTTGATTGTGTGCTGCATAATTGCTCTTGGCTTTTAGCCTAGCAAAGCAAAAGTGACTGGGAAATGAGGAAATGTGGCCACGAGATGATGCCAACGAAAAGTGAGAGCAAATCTTCTGTGCCATCTGACATACAATTTTCCTCTTCTTCAGAAGATGCTTTGTTGGAGTTGGAATTGGATGGACTCTCCTTTGTCTTGTGTAGTTTCTACTCAGCTTGGGTTTACCGTAATTAACCCAGTTGGTCCAGTTATAAAACAAGATTGTCAATGCTAGGCAACAGTCAAAGCTATAATTATAGGAAAATAGGTAAGGGTAATAGTTCCTCTTTAGTGCTAAAGAGATCAAATGCTTCCTTGTCTTTAGAATCAAATATATCTATTGATTGACTGAAGATGAGGGACGTAGCTTGAAGTAAATATTTCTAACCTCTAGACAAAGCAGAACCCATGGCCCTAAATGTCACCGACTGAGCTTAGGAAATATCAGTTATTAAGGTTAGGAGGAGGATTTATACAAGGATGATACGAGGGAAATTGTATTCATAAAATACTTGAAGTTATATGCCTTATGTAAACAAAATGGCATATTTGCTTTTCTTCAGTAGAAGGCTATATTTATTAGGTGCAGGAAACAAAAATCTGTGGAAATTTTCAGATTTTCAAATTGGAAAACTGAGCAAACTTCCACTCAGTAAAATAGAGACCTAATGACCACAAAACATTTTGGAAAAGCTAAGCTCCATTTTTTCCCAGTTCTTATTTTATTTTATTTTAAAACAAAACTTTTTAATTTTACATACCAATCGCAGTTCCCTCTCTGTCTCCTCCTGACGCTTCTTCGCTACCTTTCCCCACCCCACTCTCTATCCACTCCTCAAAGGGGTGAGGCCTCCCTCCCCTGGAGAGACAACAAAGTCTGTCACATCACTTGAGACAGGCCCAAGGCCCCTCTTCCTATATCTAGGCTGAGTAAAGTATCTCTTCATAGAGAATGGGCTCCAAAAAGCCAGTTCATGGACTAGAGATAAATACTGATTCCATGGCCAGTGGCCCCACAAACTGCTCAAGCCACAAAACTGACACCCACATTCAGAGGGCCTAGCTCAGTTCTATGCAGGCTCCTCCGCTGTCAGTCTGGAGTCAATGAGCTCCCACTAGCTCGCATCAGCTGTTTCTGTGGGTTTCCCTATCATGGCCTTGACCCTTTGCTCATATTACTGCTTTTACCTCTCTACAGCTGGACTCCAGGAGCTCGGCCCAGTGCTTAGCTGTGGATCTCTGCATCTGCTTCCATCAGTTGCTAGATGAAGGTTCTTCGGTGATGACAATTAAGGTAGTTGTCAATCTGCTTACAGGGGAAGGGCAGTTAAGGCACCCTCTCCTCTATTGCTTAGATTCTTATCTGGGTTTAACCTTGTGGATTCCTGGGTATCTCCTTGCCAGGTTTCTTGCTAACCCCATAATAGCTCCTTCTATCAAGATGCTTAGCTCCATTTATATGAAGTCCAGCCAATAAGCTGAAAGATTCAAATGCACCATAATCAATGAAAAGTTAGATAACTTTTCTATCTGGTGATTAACCAGTTGTCTACATTACTCGAAGGAGGATTGTGGATAGGTTGGTACAATAACAGCATGCAAATGGAGCAATCACTTTAGTATTCTCCAGCCATCTTTGTTACTAATTCCCTATAGTAGGTCCCTGACGTTTACTCTTTTAAATGGTCCATTCCCTCTCTACACAGTATCATTCCATCTTGCATCTCAAATTCTGCATCTTTATCTGCTCATGACTCATAGGTATGACTCTACCAAATTTCTCACCTGAGTTTATGCCACACCAACTCCAGCGTCGTCTGTGTGACATGACATATGTCATTATGCCGGATGGGAGATACATGTCCCATGGGACTAGGCTTCCTGGAGGTCAATGGCAGACAGCCTGGTATTAGCCACAGCTGAGGCATAGACAGGTTTCTCAATGAGCTGGCTATGCGGAATATGAGCTTTGCACAATCTCTTTTATAATAATGATATTCTATATATATATATAAGACAAGGATCATTCTCTTCAGAAACAGCTCTGGGATAGGAAAGCACAGTATGGGAATGTATAAGACTACAGCAGAACCTTTGTCATACATAGGGTGTATGATGAGCAAGGGAATAGATGGGTTAATGTTGATGGACAAAGACTGTTATATTATACTTTGAACTTTATGGATAGGCTTGCTAGATCCCAACCACCATGATGTCTGCTGCATAAGAAGGTACTAAAAAGTATATTTCAGCAGGTGCAGAGAACTGATTAGGTGTATTTGGTCATGAGATGAAATAAAGTGTTAGGAAGAGGAAGGGCCATGATAGCGATAATGAGACAGAAACTTTCTTTTTTTTTATTTAATTTATTTATTTATTAAGGATTTCTGCCTCCTCCCTGCAACCGCCTCCCATTTCCCTCCCCCGATCAAGTCACCCTCCCTCATCTGCTCGAAGAGCAATCAGGGTTCCCTGACCTGTGGGAAGCCCAAGGACCGCCCACCTCTATCCAGGTCTCCTAAGGTGAGCATCCATACTGCCTAGGCTCCCCCAAAGCCAGTACGTGCAGTAGGATCAAAAACCCTCTGCGATTGTTCTTGAGTTCTCAGTATTCCTCATTGTCCTCTATGTTCAGCCAGTCTATTCATAAGATGAAACCACTTGTCTGAGGTTTACAGTCCCAAGGACAAGATTTCCTCTTCTAAGGATGCTTTATGTCTAACACCTGTTCCTGATAATGTACTTTTCTTAAATATTGTTGATGTGACTAAAAGAAGCTTTCATACTGTGCCAACCAATGACACATGAACTTTTGATTTGTTCTTTGTTTGAATACTGTATTAATGAAAACATGAATTCAGTAAAATTGCAGCAGATTCCAACCACTCTCTTGTGTGTTGTGTCTGTCTGTCATTTGCCGAACTTGTGCCTTCCTGTTACCAGGATCCTGCTTCTCCCACGGACTGAGTGGCTCCCCTGAGCTGGTCTGTGGCAAGTTTAGAATTCTAGATCCAGATGCTTGATAGACCCCTGTAATTGGTTTGTTCACTGTCATTGTAGTCTATATAAATTCAAAGCAGAAATAATATTCACCTATCCCAACTGCACTTTTCCTCTTTTCCTTAATGGGAATAACATAACCCAAGTTCGTCAGTGAGGAATTCTGAGAGCCATTTCTCACTGCTTTATTTCTCACATGCGTAGGCAATCTATCATTACTCACAGATTTTTTTACCTCCAAGTGCTATTTTGGTGACCTCGCTTCTTCTCACACCCTGAGTAGATGTGGTGTGTGTTTGCTCTCACTATCCTGACAGCTACCGGGGTCTTCTTTCCTAGCTGTTCTCTACAGTCCACACAAATGGCGGTGTGGTTTGTTTGTCTTGCGTGATGCCATTGATTTCTCCCATAGAAGTCCTGGTTGCCGGGCTCCATCACACAGTGTGCTCTGTACTTGAGAGTGGAGCCTTTAGCAGTGGCTCTCACGGTGGTCCTTAGGCGTCTCAACTCACACTTAAGCTGGCTGGAGCGAACCTTGGCCATGCTGTGTGCAGGTAGGCCTCTGTGCTGGTTTGTTCTTTCTCCTGCTTCTTCTTCCATACCTTTCCATCTGAGCACTGGATCCAGCTTAGCAAGGCCTCTGTAGTAAAGGCTTCTGTGAATTACTCAAGGAGGACAGACATCTGAAGGCCAACGTGGTAGCTGAAGAGGCGTTTTCATTTCAAATATTTATTTCTTTAATGAGCACTAAACTTACACATATTTGTTTTCTTTTTCTTTGTGTGTTTAGAAAAGACAATTTGCTTGTGGCTTTGGTAGACCTTGAGAAGAAGAGCTTATATCACATGATCTTAGAGGCTGGAGTACCAAGTAGACACGTTTTAATGACATTTGAGGGTAAGCATTTCTAAACAAGAAGAAAAATATCAAAAGCAATGCTATCATTTAGTGTTAATGTGTTAGCCTAAGAATTAATTAATCCCACAAATACCTTAAAATATTGGCTTCATCTTGCTTATTCTACAATGCATGGTGTGTTAAATTGATTATTTTGTTGTGTGTATCACTAAGACTTAGGTTCTGTGGTCTTTTTGCTGTTGATTGCTAAGTGACAAAAGATGCCTAATTTTAGACAGCTATTACACAGAAATAAAGAAGCACATTGTAAAGTGCCTAATAAATTCTAATGAGCTTTGAAGTCCTGAATAACAGGAGTCAGAAGGCCAAGGTCCGGCTCAGTCCCTGCTGTGAATTTGCATGATTCTGAAGCTATCATTTAGCCTTTGTTGAGGTCTCATCCTGGGAAGATTTCCACCATTTATCCAGCAGTTCCATCAGATCTTTGGTATGGTGATGATCTACAGCTGAACTTGCTGAGGGACTTTCTTAAACTCAGTATACTTTCATTAATATTTTTTTCTTATATTTAAAAATCTGGTGGGCATAAAAATAAAAATTTTCTTTTTGGTTAGTTGAACATTGTTTTTCTATCCTTTTCTTTATTACTAACCAACTTGAGCATTCATATTATTTGCTTACTTTTGGGGTAGGTTACTGGATTCATTTCAGATTTTTAAAAAAACTATATTAATTTTTAATTATATGTATATGTGTGTGTCAAAGTGTGGGTATGTGCATAGGAATACAGCACCTGTGCAGGCCAGAATAGGGTGTCAGATCCCCTAACGTTGAAAATGCTTGTGACTGAGCTGCCTGACTTGGGTTCTGGGAATGAAACTTGGATCCTCTACAAGAGCAGTACTGGATCAAACCACCGAGCCATCTCTCTAGCCTTATTTGAAGTTATTGTTTGTTTGCTTGTTTTGTAAACTTTTTTTTAACACATGAGGATAGTTTTGTTTTGTTTTTGCACTTTAGGCTGTAGCTTCTTTTATGGCTTCCTTGGCGGTGTTTGAATGATACATTTTTGTCTTGATAAATTGGTCAATGTAATTTCTACCACGATTTAATTTAGATTTTCTGCTTCTTTGATAAAGCTGTTTGAATTTTGTTGTTGTATTGAAGTTTTTGGCTTTGTGTGTCTGTCCTAGGACAGGATGAATGCTCTTCCTCCGAGATAGTTAATGTTGAACTTACATTGCTATGTGTGTTGGTTTTATCACAACTAATAACGAAAGAAGGGTAAATGGCTGAAAATATAATATACAGTTAAGTGAGGGGATGCCCATTAGAAACAAATGAGGTGACACCAGCTTTGGCAAAAGGATTTGCTACCTCTGGCTCGAACTCCTTGTCTTCTGGAGACTCTTACCCTTCAAGGGATCATAGCATCAGACTCATTTCCTTCATTGATATGCTGACATCCCTTAGAACATTGGAGAATGTTATGGTCAAGGGAGTATCTTAAATCTGGATTTGGATTAGACACATGCAATGCTTGTGTTAGTAATGCACTGTTTTTCTAAGACAAAATCCATGGTGGTTGTGATGAGAGCATATGATACGTGTGGCTGTTTCAGCAGGTGTCGAGTGTTTGCTGAAGCTGGGTGTCTCTGCCTGTACTGTCATTAGAAAGTGGCTCCGAAGAGCTCATGTGATCTCAGCCTCAGTGACCAGGAGTGGGACTCATGGACCAGCTACTGTGTGGAATTACTTCAGCAGAATAACTGTTAGACTTTTAAGGTACAGTTGTTAGACTTTTAAGTTGTTGTACTTCTTGTGAGATTGCAAAATTAGCGACCATCTCACCAAATTTAAAATTCAAGTCTGAGATTTTAGGCACAGGAAGAATTTCTATTTTCATGGAATTTTGAGTTGGTGGAGGAACTGTACCCTGTGTGCACACGCAGTCACTTTGGGCAATGAGCCTACTTGGCCATAAAGGATTCTGAAGGCTCCAGGGAGCACTGTTGGGTGAGAGAACCACCTGAGTGGTGGCTTGTTAGGTCATTGATGAGTACGGAGCTCCTCCATGTTCTGGAGGAAAAGAGGAAATCAAGGGAATACTTCTTCTGATGGGAAAGGCAAAAGGGCAGCTCACGTGAGCACCAGTTATAGAAAAGGGTTTGGCATGCAACACATGACATTAAGTGATAAGACAGCAGGGGTGAAAAAGCCTGGAGTCTGCATTTGACGTCACTGCTGTGGTTCTGGTGCATGCACTGGGGTTCTTCCTGTCCTCCCTTCCCCACCTCTTTCCTTCCTATGCCCTCTCTTCCCCTCACTTCATCTCTTCCCTTCCTCCTCCCCTTCCCTTAGGTTCCCCCTCCTTCTTTTACAGAGTCTCATGCATTCCAGGCTTGCTAAAACTCACTGCATTGCCAAGGCTGATCTTGAGCTCTTTACTCTGTTGCTTCTGCGTCATGAGCTCTGCATTGCAGCATGCACTTCCACGCCTCATTTGATCGTGGCTCTTTTCTAAGTCTAATTAGGACATGAAGATTCTTAATTCATGCTGTTTCCTTCTGTGTTGCCTGATATCTTGCAGGCTAAAAGAAGCATAGCCTATTAAATATTCTAGAAGAATCCAGAGGGTGTGGGAGCAGCTCCAAATCTATATCTACACATTGACCCTCCCCAAAGATGAATCAGGATGTCTTAGAATATTCATATGATTTAATATATTCGTTGATGTGTACTGTGACCAATATAAAATTAGAATACTTGGATCATTCTTCGCATGGTTTACAAGCTAAGTGAACAGACTGCACACTGCAGAGAGTAGATAAGCCTTCAATTCAAAAAGTGCCTTCTTCTACACACAAAGAGAAGACATGCAAATATCACCCCATCTCATCATGTCACTTCATGTACATTAACCAGAATTTTATGTTTGTCTGGGAAGTAGATGGATGCTCATTGCCATATTAATCTTATTGTTTTGTCAGTTGACTTCCCGACACCTGTCTACAATGGTGCGCGTGGATTAAGGCATTCATTCTTGTTCTCACTCTAATGAAGGGAACACTGATATCCTGTTTCTAGTTATAAAGAATGACAAAGCAGGGCAGAGCCAGTGTATCTATTTTTCTTGGTGACAAGCAGTGATTTATAGCAGCATGCCATGCTGAGCATGTGCTCTATCTAACAAGGAGCTGGGTTATTGCTGAAGTGTGCCATGCTGGATCAAATTCCAAGCAAAGTTTTGAAACTTTAAACCAGTTCATTAGGGTGACATTTTGGAGTTTAGTCCTGTTTTACTCCAGTGTGATGAAGGGCTATAAGTCTTGAACGAATTTTAAAATTGGAACTTAGCATTTGAAATGTATTTTATGATACTTTCTAAATTTCCCCTTTCCTTTCTTATTCTTTCTATTTTGCTAACATGTTCTATTCACTTTGATAAATTTATTTGCTTGTTTATTTATGATTGCAGTTACATCTGCAAAGAGCCCGTAGAGGAACATTTTAAATATACAGCCTTCCTTTTAATGACAAATTGGGCAGGGATAATTAAAATAACAGTCACAATTCTCCAAGAAAAACATGGCAAGGCATAATCTATTGTATTCACACAGCGTGGAAAACAATAACAGTTCTCAATACTCGTGATTACATGATCAGTCCTTTAAGTAGACATATTATATCCTTCATTGGATTTTAAATGGTATTGACTTGGATTTTTTTCTTAATCAATAAAATTAGAAATATGTCCTGAAAGAGAAAGCTAGAGTCATGCGTATAGCTTCGGTTGCCATGTGGTTTCTTTTTCCTTCCCTCATAGTGGCCTGACTGCCTTTGTTAGATTGAGGGCTCACCTGACAAATGAATGGTTTGAGCATTATTGCGTTACAATATGCTTTTCTGCTTGACAGTTCTCAACACTTGATGAAGATAACATAGGAGGTTTCTATTAGGCAAAATGTTTTCTCTAATCTTAGACACCTGTGCTCATCATACAGGAGACAGTCACTATGCGACAAAAGCCTGCCTCCACGAGCCAAGGACCATGGGTGGTACAGACTTCTTCCACAATAGCAAAATTTGTTTCAGGAGACAATGCAGTTAAGGAGGGAGAAAATACTAATTGGGTATTGTTGTTTGGATACGTGTAGCTCTTAGAAAATGTCCTCCTAATTCTCTGCCTTACATGTTCTCAGGATCCAGTGGAAGGCTGAGAATTTTTCACCCACTGACAGGAATCCATTAATAAAACAACAATCTTTTGTGTGCAGTAATCTTTAATCTTATTTTGTCACACACTCCTCAGGAGCGTCTCCACTCATTTTACAGTCTAATTTATGGCACTGGAACAACTTGGGCCCTGGAAAAGGTCAGTCTGCCAAGGTTTACTTGTCTTTGAAGAAAAGTAATAGAGCATTATTTATGAAGCAAAGAACACACTCCGCGACTTTAATCAATCAGAAGGATGCTTGTATTATTGTATCTTTTGCCACGACATCCCCCTCCCCATCCAGAGGAAACCATAAGCAAAGGATATGTCAATCCCACCTTCTCTTTTATGTTAGAAAAGGCTGGTTACCTTGTATGCCTCCTCTGCTTTTGTGTTCATAGCACCATGGAAAAAAATGTGTCTGATGATGTCTGATACCTGGGAACAATTTGTTGGTTATGAGCAAGGGGCTGATATTTCCCACAGATCATACACTGTCTGGACAGATTAACCAGCTTTATCCATTCAGCTCACCCTGAGAAATCTGCCTGACAAAACAGAAGAGGGTATGCAATTAAAAACCTGGGGGATAAAGAAAGAGTTGCAAAGGTTTGAAACTGTCTTCAAGAGCAATCAACTAAACAAAGGCAATTACCGTGTTTTGTAGCAAAAATCTCAAAACATAACCGCGGTTGGTCTCCATCTGCTTCTGTAAACCACGACAAGCACAAATTAGAACATGCTGTGGGGGAAATGAATTGGTCGTTCACTAGAGAAAACACTTACAGCTTGAATGGATGTCCCCAATAAGGTTTTAATTTAGGTAAGAAAGGATATTCGGTGTGAACTGAATAACAATAGTTACAAATACAATCCTATTAAAGTTTAAAAATTATCTAAAACATATCTTTAGTTACAAATGCTTAAATATAGATGAACCCTTCTATTTTTGGAAATCCGTTTTGTAATACATTATATGGCTTTAGAACTGTGTAAAATGTGCTTTAAAGATTAACTGACAATAGTTCAATGAAAATCTCAATGGACAAAATAAGCAAGAGACATGTAAAATCACTTATGATGGAAACATTGAGCTTGAACATCACATTAACCAAAATATCCACCGGAGCATAGTCTGTGTAGTGATTTCCAATTTCCAAGCTATTAATGTATTTATTTAAACTAATCATAAAGATTTCTAAGGTCATTCATAGTCTGTGAAGACTGAAATTGTTTGAAATGAAAAAGTGGTTAATTTCGTCAAGCTTAAAAATACTTCTCTCATCTCTCCAGATGCCTATTGACCTAGGGGCAATCCCACGAGGAAGTTGGATTTTAAGTATCAGAACTGTTTTGTAGAATTGAAAAGATCCCTTTTACTGCACTGCATTGCAGGTCCAGAGTCAGGTAATAAAAGGACCTTCTTTCAAGGGTCTAGAGAACTGGGGACTGATAGAGGGACAAGGGGAGTCTGTGAGCACACACAGACTTCATTGGCAATGCAGCTTCATGGACACTTGGCTGGTTATGGCAGTCTCATAACTTAGACTGGTGTCTGCCTTGCCTTCCACTGTGCACTTTCCCAGCTTACTAGTGGGATACTCATGAAGACTTGAAGATCCAGAATGATGACATATAAAGACATGATAAGTCACAATGTCAAAATGTAAAATTTTCTGTTTCCGAGAGACTGTGGAGTCTTGAAAGAAACAAATGCCTGTAGATGAAGGTATGAGACCTCAACTAAAACAGACTACCTTGCTCGCTGGAAAGAATTTGGAAATGCAGGGCTCTCTTTTCTGTTATCAGGTCACCATAGCGATCCCTTTCTGAAAAAAAGATACAGCACTGGCCCTGACTCTTCAGTCCCACATCTCCTCTGCCACTGAGTGTAGTTATTCTAATCCACTTCCTTCCCATCCCCCACTGTTAAGATCTTGATTTCTACTTACCAGTGTGGATGCTGCAATTCCTGCGATACAACAGCAAAGGTGGTTGATTGGCAGTAGTTCTATATGCCGAAGGTTAAAGGACTAAAGAAGGTGAGCACTGTTGCTAGTATCTATAACCTCAGTGTTTGGGAGGCTGTGGTAGGGTGGTTGTCACAAGTGTAGGGGCAGCTTGGGCTATATAGTGAGTTCTGTTGCTAGTATCTATAACCTCAGTGTTTGGGAGGCTGTGGTAGGGTGGTTGTCACAAGTGTAGGGGCAGCTTGGGCTATACAGTGAGTTCGGTTCAAGTCTGTACTACATTGTGAGACCCTGTGTCTTAAATGAACAGTCACACCAAAACAACAGAAGTTATAAGGTTTTGGTTAAGGACAGAGCTCAAGGCTACACAGATGGATCCAATGGAAGTTTTAAAGCTTATTTAATTGCCAAATCTCAGTTTACCCAGCAAGAAATTTGGAATGGCAAGAGTAATTTCCTCAGAGAATAACCCATGTAAGGTATGTGTCTCTGGCCAGCACACAGGAAACATACAACATGCGGCACAGAAGCATACTACAAAGTTTGTTAGGTCCCGGGAAGTTCTAAAGGATGCTTGTTAGGACTCCGGAAATTATAAGTTAAGGTTTATTAAGTCGCAGGAAGTCCCTGAAGCTGATAAGATGCACAAGAGCCCTCCCTCTTCAAGGTTACATGAAGACAGAGGGTTGCTGAGGTGACTGAGGTTAGCATAGCTATCCAGAAGAAGAGACAAGCTAAACTTCCTGGAAGATAAAACAGCTGAGCTGCCTAGAAGATACTCTCCAACTTTTGAGGTTCTTTTAAGCCACACAGTGAGCTCTAGGGCTTCAAGTTTCCAATGCTGTGTAGGCTTTAACAATGTGCCTTCCTTTGGTTCATTCTTGCTTTAAGTAAGCTCTCACGCAAACTGTGTAAGTAGTCCCAGTAAAACCTCTTGCTCATCAAATTGGACTTTGGGGGATATCCTTATTTTGGTCTATCACCTGTTCCTTATGTGGTATACATGAACATTTGTTCATGTGTCCTTAGGGAGAGTATTGTTTTCAACAGGAAGTAGGAAATAACTATCTAGGGAAAACATCTTCAAAGCTATTTTATATAGGAAAATAACAACTGATATTACTGATATTAAGTGAATATCTTATGGTTGGGAAGGAGACTCCTGTCTTTCTCATAAGGGAAAGAGTCTTCTTAATACACAAGCCACACATCTGAAAAATGTTAAGGCTTGGACCTTATGCTTTTTGCTGACTAGTTGGATATACGTGGACCTAATTATAATTGTCTCTGCATTGCTCTTCTGAGTCCCTGAGTACCTGAGAAGTGGTGATCACGCCTCTCTAGGACTAATAGGAGTTGTTATGTCCCTCAAGTTCTCTGCTCCAGAAAGCTGCCAAACTGCTTAGATGTCCCAAAGAGGATTCTGTTACAGATCCCCTTCTTGAGGCTGCATTTCAGGCTGCTCTCCTTCCATGGTCCCAACTCCAGTGCTTAAAAATTTTTACTGAACACATACAACTAGTATTTTTATAGTTCAATTTATGATATTTTGATGTCATGATAGTACAAATATTCATTAGAAACCATACTTCAAGTTTTAAATTTCTATTTATGTAATGGTTTACCTAATATATTTATATATTTTATTTGCCTCAGACATACAATTTATAAATTATGCTTCTTTTGAATTATCTTAATAGTAAATGCAATGTGAATAATAACAAGTTTTAGTCTGAGATTTCATATGACATGAGTCATGGACAATTTATAAAAAAAGATATATAAATATAAAAATCAACATGAAAATATGTTCAACTATGCATGATTATTCAAATTAATGCAAGGAATAAAAAATGTAGTATTTTAGTCATCAAATTAGAAGACTTAAAGTTGCATAATGTATGCTGATGTATACAATGAAACCCATGGTCATAGGCACAGCTCATCCCAAAGCAATGAAATCAGAAAGTTTTCAGAGCAATTTGGCATCAGGTTTCAAAGCCTTTGAGTCTGATGATGCTTTATTCAGTGCTTTAACTTAATTGAAGCTGCAGACAAATATTTATGAAGAATATTGATTATATAATAGCATATTCATTAAATAACATAAATACATGTAAATATATTCATATTCAAATAGAAGAAATAGTTCTCTACAAAGGAAGGAAAAAAGAAAGGATGATACATAAAAAAAGTAGATACTTGTACTAATATAGTGGAGTATTTTGTGTTGGAGAAAAAGTCCCATGTTTCTAGAATAAAAGTGATCACGCTGGTTCTGGTATCATTTTAGAGGAAGAGACTTCCCAGCACCCGATATGTGGGTAGATCTGAGTCCTAAGGAAGGTATAGACTTTTTCATCATCATCTACTAAACATGAGTAGCGTTTAAGTAGCCTGGACTTTGAAGGCGTGTTGATCAGCCACCAGAAGTGTGGATTCAGCATGTAGGCCTTCTGGAAACTGCGTTTAGAGACGAGTACATTTCAGGAACATAGGCATCCAAATCGGAATGCATAACTCTTCCTCAGGACTTCTCTTGGTTCTTCAACACATCACCTGTGCGTACACATAGAATGAGTGTGTCTTGAATGCTGAACTGTTTCCGCAGTAATTCAGAGTTCAAGTTCTAGAGACAGACAGTGTGGGTGCAAACGCTGGTTTTGAAACTCAATGACACATCTTGGCCTAAGTACTGCACCATTAGTTATCAGTTTTTCACCTGTCTAATGTGGGCAATTGTGTGTGAGAGATGTATGTGCAGCATGTATGGCATTTAGTAGCAGAGAAAGCCTTTGACGGTACACACGAGAGGCGCACACACATCTGTATATGTCCATATAGGCAGAGTATCTCCTTCACTGAGCTCTATGCAGGCTCCCTCGAGTTTCTTCTTGACCTGCGTCAACAGTGGCTGATAAAGACTTAAACGAGTCCTAACAGTTTCTTTGTTTCTTCCAGCTGGTGCCCAAAGGCAGCACACCTATTTGCCTTCTCTGCCCCAGAGCAGTAGCCTAAAAAGGCAGTGATCAAAACTTCCAGACTTCCCAAGAACATGTGGTTAGTGCTGCTTTATGCAGTTTTACTCCTTTACCTACCCCTCTGGGCCCCTTTCTCTTTTGCCTCATTTCCCCAGCGACACAGACAAAAGTCAATGCCTTTCGGAAGAGGCTCAGTGTTTCTTCTTGTAAAGGCACTCACTCATTTTTAAAGTCAACTTTTCAGGGCTGGAGATGGATCTTGGAAGAGAGCATGTGCTGTGTGCAAGGTCTTAAATTTGAGGCTGGGCAGTGGTGGTGCATGCCTTTAATCCCAGTACTTGGGAGGCAGAGGCAGGAGGATCTCTGTGAGTTTGAGGCCAGCCTGGTCTAAAAGAGCTAGTTCCAGGACAAGCTCCAAAGTCACAGAGAAACCCTGTCTCGAAAAGCAAAAAAACAAAAACAAGCAAAAAAATTGAAACCCAGCCCTGACAAAAAGTGAAACAAACTTGCTGTTTCTTAGTTAATTTCCTAACCACCTGAAATACTTACACATATACTTAATCACCTTGTCAACATTTATTAGACATTGAGCATAAAAAATATAGCATAACAAATCTTTACTCACTTAGCGTGGACAACAACCATTGAAAATAGTTGCTGTTGAGCTACCAGGAGAATGGAAAGCATAGTGGGCAAAGGTTTAGGATGTGTTCAGAGGCAGAGCTGGGATTTGAACTGAGTGACCACAGTTTTCCATGTCAGTTCTAGTTCCAGGAGCCACAGGGCTACAGGCTGCCTTCATCCTTACACCCTGAAAGCCATTACACACACGAGTTCTGCCTTGCCACATTCAAAGTACAACTGCAGGGACCTCTGTATGAATCCAGTCAGGCCTTACCCAACAGGGAGAGCTGGCAGGGCAACTGGAACCTACTTGCTGTCTCTGCTTTGGCAGAAAATCTTTATTAAAGCCCAGCCATTATTTATTATCTCAAGATGCTTGGACATTAATCATCACACAGTGATTCATATCTCTGTTATATGAAGGAACCACAAATAGAACTAAATATTCCTTTACGATCCAAAACTTAACCAAAAGAAAGACCTATTTCTGAGTTCCTCCAGTTTCCGATGTCTGATTCTAAATTCATCCTATGTGCTGATTTATGTCAGTGATGTGGTTTTCTAAAGCTCTGTTTCTTTTATGATTGTACAGTGTTATATTCTAGTACCTAATGGGTTGGATGCAATGTCCATTGAAATGACAAAGTACAGTTTCAAAAGAATGATGTGCATGTAAGTACCCCTTTCCTTCTCAACCAAGAAGAACTGCTTCAGAATAGAAGAGAGGAAGAGATTTTTAAATAAAAAATCCAGAATCTAGAAACCATTTTCTAGGGAACAATAATTAAAGCTAAGAAGATTATAATGCAGTCAAGGATGGTTATGTCACTTGTTTGCTCATTGAAACTGAAATAATGCTCTCAAATTCTATTGAAAATATGATTGCTTATATCAGAGATGGCACAAACGAAGCTAAATATAATGAGGAAAGAAAATGGAATGACTGGCTCCAAGCTTGTGTAATTTGTTCAACTCAGAACTAATAAACTATCTAACAATGTATGGAAGCTGATATTCTCATCGTAAATTGTGAGTGGATTGCCAGACAAGGTACATTCTTACCTGGCAAATTTGTCCTTGGTGACCAAATGGGTTAGCATTTATTTCAGGGTGTATTTGATGTTAAATGTCCCCAAACTGCTGCACGTTTCTTTCAGTTTACTAATCTCTACTTATGTGGATCATAATGAAT
The DNA here is from genome assembly GCF_037038515.1 of Microtus pennsylvanicus. NCBI lineage: Eukaryota > Metazoa > Chordata > Mammalia > Rodentia > Cricetidae > Microtus > Microtus pennsylvanicus. The sequence continues at coordinate 122,735,620 of NC_134581.1, forward strand.
AGCCAACTGAAGGTTGAGATTTCACCAGTTCAAATCGATCTTCTGGAAATACTGTAAACTTATAATCTGTCCTTGCTTTGTTTACATGTAATGCTTGTGGATTTAGAAATTATATTGTCTGGGTGACATCACCTGCCAGGCAGGTGCTGCTATATACAATTATGTGTTTTTAGTGGACAGAACACTGCTTTTCATGACACAACAGTGCTTCAACATTGCTTTCTTTTTCTTTTCTTTCCTTTCCTTTTCTTTTCTTTCCTTTCTTCTTTGAGACAGGTCCACATGTATTGCAAATCTAGTCTTGAATCTACTATATGGTTGACAACGACCTTGAACTACCGATCCTCCTGCCTCCACCTTCTCAGTGCTGCGATTAGTTAAATTTCCTTTTATTGTTTCAAGTAAGCCCTCCCTTCCTTGTAGAATGTGCAAGAAAGCCGTCCAAATGAAGGATCCACTGATGGGAACCCTTTTAGGTGATCTTGAGTAAGAAATTTTGTTCAGAGGTATCTTGCAGGTTGCATATGCTACTTTTGAGGAAAGATAATCTACAAATGAGCATGCTTTGGAATATCTTTCTGATATGAATATGGGTAATTTTTTTCAATAAAGGCTCTGCTCTGTCTGTTTCACAATACTGCTTCAGGAATGATCCACAGTGCTTTCCCTGAATCTGCAGTAGAAAACCCCCTCCCTCACTCTCCAGTTTCCTGGTTTTGCTATGCGTGTTCACTCCCCAAAACACAAACCCCCTGCATTCAGTTATTGAGGAAGGGAGATTCCCACTAGTCGAGAGGACAAATTGTCTTTTTGCTCATTTTTTTGTTATCATAACTTTCTGTTTATGTCTTCTAAACCGTGTCACCCCAATACTGCTTTCAAATTACCCCTATTTACTTGTCCGGTAATTTCAATTGGTAGTCTTTGCCTCAAGGCACATGTCTTAACTAGTTGAAGCACATCTCACTGGGGAGGTTGACAACGAATGGGGACCTGGGTTTTGGTGTTCCTTTTAGGGACAGCTTTTGCCTGCCATCATGTATTGCGTTCTCTCTCTCTCTCCCTCTCCCCCTCCCCCCTCTCTTTCTCCTTGACTCTTTTTCCTTCTTTCTTTTGGAAGACACAGGTGAGGAACTCCTTGTCTAGTGAAAGAACTCTGAATCTTTATAATTCCTAGTTATCTCAGCATGTCCATTGCAATGCTGTGTGTGTATTATAGTATGTACAAGTATACATGCTTATATGTATTTATAGATGGTGCCCAACTTATCGTGATTTGACTTATGATTTCCTAGCTTTATGATGGTGCAAACTGATATATATCCAGCAGAAACTGTACTTCAACTTTTAGATTTTGATTTTTCCTTAGAATGATACTGTCCTGTGATGTCTGGTAGAGTTGGTGGCCAGGCATGCTTCTTTGAGTCACCCAAAACAACCAGGTACCCACGGAGTGCTATGCAACTAAGCTAGGGTGCTCGGCATGCTAGCTGTAGTAATGCATCTTGGAATTACTCTATTTTCAACTTCTGATGGCCTTGCTGGGATGTAATCCCCAGATGGAAGTTGAGAAGCTTCTCATTCACCGCTTACTCATTGACACAGTGCATATTCAGAAGGCATCTATTAAATATTTAGAACTGTTTATTGCGCTGCTGCAGGAGGGAAGACAGGAAGGACTTAAAGTTCCCCAGTCTGACTCAGACAAACCCATGTAAAGTTTCCCTCTGCTGCTTGTTTAACTTCAGGAATATGATCTAAATTCTTTATCAAATGGAGGCTGGCAACATCTTCTATCTCTTAGAGCTGTGCTAAAGAAATAATCGCTCTTGTTGGCCGCTTACATTCTACTCTGCTATATAATGAGCACATACTGAAGAAACGGTAGTTACAAGAATGGTCACAATTATATCTTAAGCTGATAAAAACAAGTATTTCTTTCTTCTCTCTTATCACAAGTTCTTATTTCTCTGCCTCAAGTGGACCATCCCATTAATATATAAATATTTTGGCATGCGATTTATGAAAAGAAGAAGAAAAAGAGCCTCCTTGCCTTGTTTTCTATCTCCTTAGAGCCCAGAGGCCCATTTCTCCCAACTGGAGACTCGTGAGCTGTCTATATTCATTTTCACCTCTTTAGTTCCCTTTTGACATCAACTCCACCGCGCCCTTGGTCCCTCAGCTCCACAAACTCCACTGTCATCTAACATCCGAGTCCATTGTCTGGAGAGTCACTGTCACCTCACCATGTTAGTGCTGCCCCCTTGAAGACATTTCTTCACCAGGCTTGTGGGATGAGGTATTCTCTCTCCAGCATTCCCTCCCATGTTCCTGTGCTTCCTTCTCCATCTTCCTTGTGGATCTTGCATTAGTTTTCAAATTTCTTAGGCTTCTCCTGCCCTGTACTCAGTTTTTCAACATTTACTCCCTGTGTGGTCTACTGTAGTTGCATAGCTTTGTCCTGCACCAAATTACAAGTTTCTGTGCCTGGCCCTGGTCTTTCCTTTGTGTTCCAAGCTCATGTAGGCAACTCCTCACTTGGTATTTCCCATGGGATGTCTAAGAGGCACCTTGAAATGCTTTGCCTTTCTTGTTAAAAGTCTTTCTTCTGTTGACAGCACAATCTTTTCTGTTCTTCACACCAAAAATCTTAGTGTTGCCATTTTCCTTATCTTGTCATATTTTATATTCTGTAGTTTTCTCATCTATTTTATTATTTGTCTGGATGCTTTCCATTCTGGGGAAACCCTGTGTCTTCTGAATAAATAAATTAGCCTCAGCTGATTTCTTCCTTCATCTCTGTGACACTTTGAGCACACCAACTCATTGTATTTCCTTGTTTACAAACCTCGAATTGTCTCACGTGGGACAAAGCCCAGCACATTTAGAAGGCTGGGAGGCCTCAACATTTTGCCCTGGCCAGTCTTCACTACATCTGAACTCCTGCTGCTCTGATCTCTTTGCTCTTGCAGGCAGCCATAGTCAGGCCTGTTCATTTTCTCCCAGCAGTTCCCTCTTGTTCAGCTCCCCGGGGCCTCTGCCTCATCCTCATCAGATCCTGCTGAAATGTCCTCTTGCAGTGTCATGGCGCCTACTCTCCGTAGAGCCAGTCCTCTTTCTTGCTGATATTTGCTAGCTCCTTTCTGGCTAATGATCCCTCCCCTTGGTTTCATCCTTCATGTACAATACCATTGCTTTATTTATGTGCCTTATTCATTCACTGTCTTCTGAACTAAATTTCAAATACTTCACCAGTATTGTTGCAATAGAATTTTTTGTTTGCTACTATTTTCAGAGTTAGATCCAAATTTTATAGGTCCTACCAATTCCATAATTTTATTTTACCTCTTGAAAACATACAATTATGGACTGGCAAGATTGTGTGGCTAGTAAGTGCACTTGCCATGCAAGCTTAGTGAGCTGAGCTTGATTCCTGGATCCCACAGTAGAAGGCGAGAGCAGACATTCTAGAGTTGTCCTCTGAATCCCACACATGTGACATAGCATGCAAATGCGAACTGTGCAAGCTAAAAAGAACACGCCTCTCTCCAGTACTTACAACTATATTGGACTTGCCATCTAGGTCTAGTAGAAACTGGTTATGGTCCTTATATGGATCTTGTGGTGTTTGGAAGGTTACCAGGTAAGGCTCTCTCCAATTGAATTTAAATTTTATGTAAATAACAAACAGTTTTTTAGCATAAATATGTGTTAAGTATTTGGGATATAATAATGATAATAATAACAACAATAATAATAATATAGTAATAGTAAAAATTAAGCCATTTTATTGTTCGCCTGAAGTTGAAGTCTTGTTGCTCATGCTGTGTTCACTTCTTAAGTCTGACAAAGGGCTATTGGATTTTTTTTAGGAAATCTGTTTAATATAAAGTCAAGTAAAAGCTCACCTGCTTTGGGGTGTTGGTTTTGGTTTCCAAATAACTTTATTTTGAATATCTAAATATTTGAACACCTTGAATTCTTTAAGATAGTCAGTAGGAGGTGAGACTCCCAATTAGCAATCCTGACCATTTGCTCTAAATAGTCTCTTTATATCCTCCAGACATTGGATAGACACATATCATCTGTGTCTATGGGATGCAAACAGCAGAGGGGTAGGGGAGAGCTCGGCACTGGGTGCTGCTTGGTGTTCTGCTAAAAAGATCACAAAAGGAGCTAAAAGTATACAATGGAAGAAAGAAAGCATCTTCAACAAATGGTGCTGGCACAACTGGATGTCAACCTGTAGAAGAATGAAAATAGACCCATATCTATCACCATGCACAAAACTCAAGTCCAAATGGATTAAAGACCTCAATATCAGCCCGAACACACTGAACCTGATAGAAGAGAAAGTGGGAAGTACCCTACAATATATGGGCACAGGCGATTGCTTCCTAGGTATAACCCCAGCAGCACAGACATTAAGGGCAACATTGAATAAATGGGACCTACTAAGACTGAGAAGCTTCTGTAAAGCAAAGGACACTGTCACTAAGACAAAAAGGCAACCCACTGATTGGGAGAAGATCTTCACCAACCCCGCAACAGACAAAGGTCTGATCTCCAAAATATATAGAGAACTCAGGAAACTCAACTTTAAAATGCTAATTAACCCAATTAAAAAGTGGGGCACTGAACTGAACAGAGAATTCTCAGCAGAAGACGTTCAAATGGCCAAAAGACACTTAAGGTCATGCTCAACCTCCTTAGCAATCAGGGAAATGCAAATCAAAACAACTTTGAGATATCATCTTACACCTGTCAGAATGGGTAAAGTCAAAAACACCAATGATAGCCTTTTCTGGAGAGGCTGTGGAGAAAGGGGTACCCTCATCCATTGCTGGTGGGATTGCAATCTTGTGCAACCACTGTGGAAGTCAGTGTTTCAGTTTCTCAGGAAATTCGGGATCAACCTACCCCTGGACCCAGCAATACCACTCTTGGGAATATACCCAAGAGATGCCCGATCATATGACAAGGGCATTTATTCAACTATGTTCATAGCAGTATTATTTGTAATAGCCAGAACCTGGAAACAACCTAGATGCCCTTCAATGGAAGAATGGATGAAGAAAGTATGGAATATCTACACATTAGAGTACTACGCTGCGGTAAAAAACAATGACTTCTCGAATTTTGCATGCAAATGGATGGAAATAGAAAACACTATCCTGAGTGAGGTATCCCAGACCCAAAAAGATGAACATGGGATGTACTCACTCATAATTGGTTTCTAGCCATAAATAGGGGTCACGGAGACTACAATTGGTGAACCTAAAGAAGCTAAATAAGAAGGTGAACCCAAGGAAAAACATATAGTTATCCTCTTGGCTATGGGAAGTAGACAAAATTGCCGGGGAGAAAATTGGGATCTTGGGGGTGGGGTGGGATGAGGGTAAGGGGAGATGGGGAGAGAAAAGTGAGAAGGGAAGGAGGAGGGGAACTTGGGGAAACAGGAGGATTGGGATAAAGGAAGGTTGAACAGGGGAGCCCGGAAACACAATTCTTAGTTAAGGGATCCACCTTAGGGTTGGCAAGAGACTTGACCCTAGAGTGGCTCCCAGGAGCCCAGGGTAATGTCCCCAGATAGTCCCTTGGGCAGCTGAGGATAGGAAACCTGAAATGACCCTATCCTATAGCAATACTGACAAATATCTTGCATATCACCATAGAACCTTCATCTGGTGATGGATGGAGATAGAGACAGAGACCCACACTGGAGCACTGGACTGAGCTCCCAAGGTTCCAATGAGGAGCAGAAGGAGGGAGAACATGAGCAAGGAAGTCAGGACCATGAGGGGTGCACCCACCCACTGAGACAATGGGGCTGATCTATTGGGAGCTCACCAAGGCCAGCTGGACTGTGACTGAAAAAGCATGGGATAAAGCTGGACTCTCTGAACATGGCGGACAATGAGGGTTGATGAGAAGCCAAGGACAATGGCACGGGGTTTTGACCCTACTTCATGTTCTGGCTTTGTGGGAGCCTAGCCAGTTTGGATGTTCACCTTCCTAGACATGGACGGAGGGGGGGCGGACCTTGGACTTTCCACAGGCAGGGAACCCTGACTGCTCTTTGGACTGGAGAGGGAGGGGGAGAGGAATTTGGGGGGAGGGGGAGAAGGGTGGGAGGAGGGGGAGGGAAATGGGAGGCTGGTTGGAGGCAGATACTTTTTTTTTTCCTTTTCTCAATAAAAAAAAAACAGATCACAAACAATAGAGACAGCGAGGGAAGGTTGGCTGTCTTTTCTATTACTGTAGTGTATTGACAGCTCTAAAGAACATCAGCGCTGATCTATTCTTCCTTGCTGGACACGGCTCTGCAGCTGCCCCCCATACACTGTGCCAGGCACGGTTTCCAGCTCCTGGCTGCATCACGGCACCGGTATATAGAGAGCAGAATCATTCTTCTGTGAATATTTGCGATCTAAATTTATCTCAGAGTGCTTGATTCACAACAGTCCCTTTATTATGAGATTTCCTGTCTTCTTCAGTCCAGTGTTTCTCAAATTCCCCATTTTTTCTTTCAGTTCTTCCACTATCTTATGGACCAAGTCAATTTCTGAAGCCCTATTTTTTCCCTTCTCTATGATCTCCAACAGTAACAGAAATGCTTCAAAGTGGTAGGTTTACATTTTTCTTGTGTATGTTTTCTTTAGTTTCTCATATGTGGTCTTTACACTTTAGTGTTACCCATTTAGCATACGAGCTGAGTATGCAAATTTTGTATCAAGTGAGATAAAACCTTCATTACATACCAAATATCCTTCAAAGCATTGCACAAACAATGGGTACTTAAAACTAACCTGAGAGGTGGGTGTTTTAATTATTTACAATTTGCAATCAACACACCAAGAGCTGCAGTGACCACTGGTCAAGTCTCTTAAGTGGTCATTGATGCAGCTGGTATGGGAACCTCACCTCATTTCAGAGCTTGGGTCCATTTGTAGATAGTATTTTATGTGTGTTTATCTGTATTTATTCCCAAGATTAAATGTTGCTAGGTTTATTATTCTCTTTTCCAATGGAAGAAACTGTAGCTTACAGATGCAAAATAATGGGTTGAATTTCACCGATTTGCTCAGCGGTTGAGTGGAGGTTAAACAAAGATACATCAGGAATCACAATAGCCATTGACTTTGCAGGTAGAAAACAGTGGAAGGTAGACCACCGGAGACTGAGCTCCTAAGGTCTGTAAGTGTAGCTTGAGGTCTTGAGGAGACATGGTTATACCGGAAGTGTGCTCTGTATGTCCACCCTGGGAACATGGCTGTCACTCTGCTGGAGACATGCATGTGTCACAGGCTCCTTAGAGGCTGTCAGTATTCTAGTCCCTCTTTCCGTCTTTAACCTGTTTCACTCTGATTCAAAACTTGAAAATAGTATTTTTTTTTCTTCTTTAAAATATAAGGTGTCAATGTGACAAAGCCATGAATGTTTTCTCCAAGTTCTCTGTCCAGGATAAAGATAGGATAGGAAAATAAAGCAAAAGGATCCTTGAGAACTTTTGTACTTGAGTTTCCCGATCACATTGCCTCCTATGACCAGTTCAGGTATGTAATTCTGCATGTGTGTGTGTTCCTATAACATTGTATCTCATTGTCTTTTGACTTAAATTTTGAAAGTAGAGAAAATAGATTTTTCCTCTGTATGAATCATTATTTACTATCATTATTTACTGATTTACTTTGTTAAACAATAAAAACAGATGAAATAAAAATCATGTTTGAGGCCTGGAGATCACTCAGTGTGCAGAAGTGTTCATAACACAGCCAGCTGCAGTGGAGCGAGCATCTGTATTCCCTTCATGCCCCAGTGGTAGGATGAGAGACTAAAGCATAGAATGCTCCAGAAGACTGAGGGCCAGTGAGCAGGGGGAGCAAGAAGATGTCCTCTGATCTTCACATGAGCACTGAGGCACGCCCACACACATACCTGACCCAAACAACTAAAACCAGTGAACACATACACAAAAACCATTGATTCAAATATGAAAATTCAGAAAGAAGTAAACGCCAGAGATTTAATCTTGCAATGTGGAAGGTTGTGGATGAGCTTTTTACCCCTTTTGCACACTGGCGCCGGTATTCATTACCCCATCTATTGTTTCTACATTCGCTTCACACAACCATAGACATTTCCTTCTGAGCTTCCAGGAATATTTTAAAGATTGCGTTGGATAAAAATGCAGCGAGCCAATACTTGAAATGTTTTCTGGTTTCTTTTTCGTGTGCCATCTAGATAAGAGAAAGCCAACGAGATCAAGGATAAAAGTGAAAGTGTGAACACGACACGGGCATGAACTGTTTTTGAAAAAACGTTTAACAGTAGGGCCAAAAAAAAAATGGTTTGTTGGTTTATGTCTTTCTCTATTCTTGCTACAATCATTGTCTCAGGAATGAATTCATATTCCGCATCATTTTCGGTTACCTTTATAGCCTTTCTTATAAGAATAAGGAATGAAAAATTTAATGCCTCATATATTCTACGAATTACTGTAGATGGCTAGACTGCACTGCTCTGATCTTTCCTATATTCTGAGGTTTGATTGGATCGTGACGTGAATGGCAAACAGCACAGAACAAATCAGTTTCCGAGAGAACGACTTTAACAAGAAAAGGGGAAAAGGTACCTCAGCCCACTTCAGAATATTACATGTGTGGCAGGCAGAGTCCCGAGAACAACTGGCGTCCAACTCGAAAGGGTCTCAGTCTGTCTGATTGGTACACATTCTGACCTGAGAACTCATCGCTAAAAAATGACGATCAAGCTCTGGAACAAATAACAATTTATTGTCATTTACATTTGTGTTTCTGCCTCCCCTGAGGCTTAACCCAGCGTTTTGCACATGGAAGGTGCATGGCGGAGGTGGAGCGGGGAAATGAATGAGCGACTGGATGCATGAACTCAGCGCTAATATGCTGAGATAAATGGGACCATGCAGATAGAGTTTTCTGTTCCTCTTCATGTTTCCCTAATGCAAATTAGCTCATAGTCAGTAAATAGAAGAATCATGTTATTATAATGCAGAAATTGTGTTGGCTCATAAGCAGTTTTTCCAGCACTTAAATGATTTGTGTCACCCAGTAGTGTCAGTCAATCTGCGAGTGCTCAGACACAGCAGAGTTTAGCATGCAGATTGTGAGCACCAAGTGGGGCAGCACCTGCTCCAATGGGTCTCCTCTGTTCCTTCTGGGCACATTCTTGATCGGAAGGCCATGCTATGTGATTTCTGCATCCCACCCCATTTATGCTCCCTCCTTTATTCAAGCATTGGTAAAAGTAAAATATTGACTCTTACAGTATTGTGTGTGTGTGTGTGTGTGTGTTTACATGAATGCTGGTACTTGTGCAAGCCAGTGGATGGTATTGGGTCCCTCAGGGTTGAAGTGACAGGTGACTGTGAGCTGGGAACCAAATGCTGACCCATTTGCAAAAACCATAAGCCTTCTTAATCACTGGCCATGTCTCCAGCTGCTGTGACCCCAATAACAAAAATAGCATTTTTAAGCACCAGAGTTACAGATGATTTTGAAGATCATGCATTCTTACCCATGCTCTCTGGAGGAGAGAGGATGTCACCAGGGGTAGGCGAGCTGCTCAGCATCATCGCTTGGTATGGACAGATACTGGCTCTTGTGTCTGGCACTCTCCTCCCTTGTGGACACTGAGTCCCTTCCAATGCTGGACATATTACTGCGCCTTATCTCATGGCAGTGTTAGTTTTGCTAATGGCTAAAGTGAAGGCTTCTTTCATTGGCAGCAGCTGGGTCCTGAAACCTATGGCTCCTGCTTTGTCTGGACAGTGCTAGTGTGTACCTGCTGTACGGGTTGCTAACTGCTAATAGTCCGTGTTCTTGACAGCGATCTGTCTTCAAGATAAATGATAGGCATCATTAGTTAGGAGGTGCTGTCAAGACTTCACAAACAGCATATGCTCTTCGCTTCCTCTCTGCATATTCAGATCCTAGCCATCCTTCAGGGCAATGTCTGAAGGATGCTGTCATCCTTCCTCAGCTCCATGGCAAGTAGTTGCTTCTTGGGTGTTATCTTCCAGCCTCTAATGCTACATCAGAATGTTCCATGGTTTATCTCAGTGTATACTGAAGGCACAATGCTTTGTTTTGTGTGTAGTCCTCTCTAAGGTTGGAGGAGATCCCTTACAGTGATGGTTGTCAGCAAGATCTCCCAGCGGTGTGATACCTCCATGCATCTTTATCTATTTCCAGCCTACCTGCCTATTGGAAAAACCACATTCACATTCCTAACACCACTTATAAGCCATATGTAAGACTGTGAGGGATCAATGGCTGCAAGAGAGGTTTGATTTGGTTTTGTTCCTTTTCTGTATGGCTTACTACTACTCATTCACTTGCCTGTGTCCCCCAAAGCTATCAGTACAATGAATGACCTAAAAGAGTTATTGTAGGCATCTAACGCAATGTGATATTTGTATTATAAACTAGGGGAAATGGAGATGCTGAAGTTAAGCTGAGAAGATGTCTAAAACATAGCAACCTGGCCCTCTATACACTCTTTATATCTTCAGGATCATTACAAGGAGTAAAGTACTAAGACAGCCAAGAAAAACAGTGAGGCACTGCCACCAGCTCTACTGTGGACCAAGCTACAGAGTTAGTGACAACCAGAGGCCTTCCCGTTGCCCACAGGCTTATGGTTCTTGCCTTCTCCTCCCCTCTCCTCTTCTACTTGCCTCCTATACTTCTCCCAAGTGTCAGAGCTAACACACCCTCACTGGCTTCCTGCATGCTGGCACTTTAACTTTGTGTGTGAGTTAGATAGATAAATACTTGCCAGGAAACAGTAGACACTGTGTCCCTATAGCAGATGGAGAAACCAAGGCAATGATGGGCTAAACACCTGTTGGATTTAGGCAGGCAATGCTGTGGATTCTGAAGTTGAGCTCAGGCGGTCTGATGTCATAACCAATATCACCACAGGAAATGTTCTCTGTCGTCCTGGGACTGTTGTGGTCAGTTTTTGCTGACTTGGGAGTATCTCTCACAGTTCTCCTATTCATTTGCATTCACAGGATATCATTATGTGCTGAATTCACAATTATGCATTTCTCTTATTCTCCAAGGACTTTTGATGGCATCTTTTTTTCTTTCTTTCTTTCTATTTATTTATTAATTTATTAATTTATTTATTTTTGATACAGGGTTTCTTTGTGTAGCTCTGGCTGTCCTGAAACTTGTTCTGTAGGCCAGGCTGGCCTTGAATTCATAGAGGCTCCACTGCCTCTGCCTCCCAAGTGCTGGGATTAAATGCATATACCACTACTGCCAGACTTATCTTTTTACTTTTGTTTTATCCCAGAGAGGCAAATGCAGTGTGTCAGTACACAGACCTGTGCAGGGAGATGATCTTATACAATCCAGAGAGGCAGGATCATGAAGCAGGTCAGAAGACTGGTACCTCAAGGCTGAATATCTTGAGTTCAGCTCTTGCCTCCACTTCTTATTATCTGTGTCTGCAGATGTTGCCAGATCTCCAACATGAGGTCATACCAGTATGTATTTTCAAAGGCCATCGCGTGGGATTATAACAAAAAGTGCCTGATGCTCAGACCTGAGCCTGTCCTGAAATACATTTTAATGATACCATGAGTGAACTGTTTCAAAGACACTGAAGAAACTACAATCATCTTTGGTTTCTGATTACAGGCATGGTTATCCAACTATACACTAGACTGGGTCAGTGAGCAGGAAGCAGCAAGAGTCAAGCTTGATCAATGGATTGGAAGTTCATATATTTGCGTCTGTCCACCAAACACTATGCCATTCCAAATTTCATAACACACAAACAACAGAGGCACTTTGTGCAATAGAATTTGAAAATAAATAAATAAATAAATAGCCTACTCTGTTACGGAGAGAAATGTATAACTGTCTATTGTCCCCCGGTGACATTCAACCATTAAAGGAAATAATTCTATTTTATTGGCTTCTTGTAATCAGTGCGATGTGACCTTTACTGGATTAATCTCTCATTCTTTGGCTAACTAATTTACTCTAATAATGCGGTAAGATGCTTTATGGCATAAAAACACCTTTGAGTATTGGGCTTTACTATACCAGCAGGCACAAGGCCATTGTAGCTGGATATATAGAAGTGGTGAGATTTTAAATACAAATTAGTAACCATAGGATGTGGAGAGATTATTTATTTTAAGGTTAGAAATTCACCCCCTTTCTTTGTTAAAAGACTCTCTAGCTCTTTCAAGGGCCTCCATGTTTAGTTAGTGTTGACTTTGCTATTTTTCTATATTCCTTTTTACTTTTGCTATTTTTACATATTTTCTTCTGCTTTAAAAATTAGAGTGAGCCCAACACAGGATTAATAATAATTTTATGTATTCCCACAGAATATCCCAAGGGCCATACCTGCTTTGCCTGTCCCATTCGATGGTGAGCCCAACATACAGCAGCATGAGCGTTACCTGTTTGTTCAAAGAATCCAGGTTGAGGGGCTGCACAGACGGCTGACTAAATTATGGGTCCTATGATAATGGTGGTTTCCTTCTGCGCTTGCAGACTGTCAGTGTTTGCATTTAATCGAGTCTAGGAAGGAAAGACTGTCCAGTCTGCAAGCACCAGGGATATCCTTGCAATTGTGTAGTTACCAGGGTGTCCTGTGACCACTAGCTCTATAATTTCAGTCACCCTATAAGCACCTTCCAGAACATTCGGTCAACTTTGTGGTTTTGAATTTCATTTCTTGGTCTTTTGACGATGAAGTGAACAGCAAATGGGCTGGCCTGTTCTGGATGCGGAAATTTTCATCATCACGACTCTGTGAGGCAGGTCTGGGTGACTCATCTAATGAGGGCATGAGTGCCGAGGCGTGCACTCTGCGTCAGATGCTCTGGTTAGGGATGGCCTTAGTGCTTCAGGTGTCTGCTGTATGGACTGAGGGGGCTGGGGCACTTCGCTCTTGTCTTCTCCACATGCTATGTCTCGTACACTTAAAAAAAATGTGTTCAACCATTTTTCTCTCCATCTTTGCTATCCTAGTCTTAGCCCACACCCATTATTTTTTCTCCACTTGTGATCCCCACTACCTCTCTCTGGTTCAGTTTCCACATTGTAAAAACCACCAAAATGTGGTAAATTGCATCATTTGCATTTGTTATTTAAGAGACACCCATCTTAAGTTACTATCTTTGAACTTAGAGCAATACCTGTGAATTTGCAATGGTGTACAGAGGCCTACATGATCTGCCTTCTTATCTCGGTAGCACCCTGTATTAGTCAGGGTTTTCTAAAGAAAGGGAACTGATGGGGCACGCATACATACACCCACAGACACACACACACACACACACACACACACACACACACACACACACACACACACACACATATTCACATTTCAATTTATTATAGTGGCTCCCAGGCTCTTGTTCAGGCAGTGCAATGATAGCTGTCTCCCAGTGGAAAGGCCAAGAATCAAGTAGTTGAAATACACATACTCTCTGTCTCCTTCTTTGCTTGTGTGCCTTACATATTTAAATCAAAGAAGTCATAAAACTGAGAGGCAGTGGTCAGTACAGTAAGAGATGGAAGGAATAGTGAACGGTGGAAATTACGTATGTACGACACTCATATATGTGTCCTCCAGAAACTACAGGATGAATGCACTTATGAGTTCATAGAGACTATGGCAGCAACACATGGGGTCTGCAGAGATTCACAGCAGACAAGGTCCTATCACTTGGAGGGGAAAATAGACATGGGCTTCCATTTCTAGCCAAGAAGTTGTTTGCAATTGACGTCAGAATGCAAAAGTAAACCTAGTTTTCCCCAGTGGAGTCTCATTAGGTGTATTAACTACACCTTAGCCCAGCAGTAGATGCCCACACAAAACAGTCTCAATGAGATTTTTGTAGGCCTTTTGCCTCTCATTGCTTTGTTTGACCAATTTTTCTTATCTTTTGCTTGTATATTTTGTTTCTGGTTTTGTATTTTTTGTGAGTTTTTGTGTGTGAGTTTCTTGTGTGTGTATGTGTGTTTTAAAGAAAGAAAGAGAAGGAAGAACAAGGAGTTAGGGAGGTGGGGAGGTTCTGGAAGGAGCTGAGGGAAGGACAAAGCATGATGAGAATATGTGCTATGATTTTTTTCAATTAAAGAAAAAACCTCAAGCACACAATTCTCAAATTATTATAAAGAAGAATAGAGAAGGAAAAATTTGATAGAAACGTTAAGTGCTTCACTCTCTCTGGCTGCCTTATTTATATTTTCTGCTGTTTCTAGTGCCGCATTCTTGCTCCCTCTTCAACAGAGGGCATTTTCCTTTCTTTATTGACGAGACTCGCTGCCTGGCTCTCAGGGACTTTTCTCCTCCTATCTCAGCATCAGGCCCTTCTGCTTTTCCTCCTCCTTTCACATAGGTTTTCTTGTCAGCCTGGTCAGAAAACATTTTGAGGGGCAGCCTCTCCTGCGTCCATTCCCTCCAATATTTCATTGACTGTTTTTGCTTTGTTAATATTTTTTTCATATTACCAATAATGTTCTTGGTGTCAAGTTCAATAAGATCTATTGCAAGAACTATGCCCATGGCAGGCTGCAGATTTTTTTCCAGCTCCCAGTCATTTTCCCTGGACCCTGATGTCCCTTCTCCTTGGTCTTTTCTGGTTCTGTGGTCAGTGGTTTAGTGTTGTCTTCATGGAATGTCTATTGCCTTACTGTTGCCTCTGTATGCGTTTCTTCATAGTTAGCCTTGCCCATTTGGGTTTGCGCTGTCTACAGCCTTCCTTCAGAGTTTTTGTTGACTTCTAACTCAGCTTAAACTTCTTCTCCCCCTTCTGTAAGAGTTCTACCTTTCAGTTTTAGTTTTTATGCCATCACAATCTTCTGAGGCTGTCAGTTGGTCTATTATTCACTGTCTGTATCCTCCTTCTTCATGATTACCAGGTTGTAATACATAACTTGGCACACAACAGCCACACAATGCATGCTTATTGTTCTATATATGAACAGCCATTGTCTAAATTCTAGATTGATTATTGGTAGCAAAATGCTGGCTATAGTCTCAGCCAGGATCAGCTCTGACTAATTTTTGCCAGTCCCTATCACACGTAGGTTTTCCTACTTTTACTGTCTCAGCTTGTGCAGGAGAGGCAAACTGGTTTTATCTTTTGAGACAATCCTGTTGAATCATCATTTTTGCAAAAATCATCAAGAGAGAGAATCTGAGGTCCTGCTAGTGCTTAGTAGTAGAGAATGTGGTGGTTGCTGGCTGCTAACTCGAGCAGGTCTGAGTAGAGAAAGGTAGACAAGCGTGTAGTGATCCTGCTAACCCCTGGCCCATGAGATAAACACCTGTGCTGTTAATATCAATCGAAACCTGAGGTTTAGCTTCATGGCTCATATCTCACACGTTCCTTTAACTGACATTGCTATTATTCATAATTCTTAATATTTTGCTCCAGCAAAATCCATTATTTTTCAAATAAATCTTCCAACTTTCATGTTATGATTTTTTATATTTTCCCAACCTAGAAACATAAAACATGACCACATGGCTGCCCTTTTATCTCCTCCAATTGCCTCCTTTTTTTTTTCCTCACCAAGTTTTTGGAATATCTTACTCCAGAACACAGGCACCTGGAGTCCAGGATCCAAGTTGTCTGAAATTTTCACATGTCATTTAAAAACACACTCCTTTCAGATAGATCTCAGGATATTTTGAATGAATTACTGAGAGAGTGCCTTGTGGGATCGGTTCTCTTCGATTATCTTTAGTCATATTTTAAGGGACTTTGTGTGCCTAGCACATCTGCACCCGACTGATGTTTGGCTGCTCTGTGCAGTCCTCTCCATGGTTGTAGGATTGTTTGCCTAACAAACTATTCTCCTTATAGCAGGGATCCAGAACAGGTTTGATTTTATCATTACTTGACCCAGTGTAGGTTTTATGATTTACTTATATCATTGTTTAAAGATCTAATATAAAAAATGGACAGATACTGTGAAGTTTAGAAAGAAAGAAGAAGAAACAGAAAGCTTGTTCAGAGTAAGCAATGCTGATAGCATTTGCTGGACACTTGGTGCCATGCACAGCAGGGACATTAAAGGTGTCCCTGGAGAATGCATTGAAATGCTTCTCTCAGTCAGTAATCAAACCCTGTTAGGCAGAAGAGCTATTGCAGAGTATTGACCACTTCTAGTCATTAGTCTTTGTGACAAACGGATGTCAGGTCCCCCATATACATTCCCAGCATTTGTACCTCAAGCATTGCCAGACTGCGTTCATCAGTGATGTCCACTTGTGAAATGAAGCTGTGGATTTCAGAGTGTGGACTAGGATTGAACTCTTCCAGGAGATATTTAGTCTGTTTCTAATGTTCTGAGTGTCAAGAGAACTAAAACGCTCTATTATTTTTAATTGAAATGGATTCTGATGGATATCCACGGGCCTCCCTCACAGATCAGCTTGACCTTGGGTAATATATTTAAGTCAAATGCAATCCTTGAGAAGAATTCAGACTTGGAGATGCTTATACTCCTTTGTTCCTTCTCAGGTAACTGCAACATGTTCATGAAGAGCCTCACACTCTTTAGAAGGCCTCCTAGAGCAAATACGAAAGGAACAGTGCAAGAACGTGAAAACCTATCTGTGTGTCTGCAGGATGCCCTGAAATACCTTACAAAGGCACAGTTTAACTGCAGCCATCATGCATCCCCACTTGGGGGCACCAAAATGATGCCTCTGTTTTCTTCTCATGGCAAGATTATTTTACAATGATTCTGTATGTGATTATTTTAGCATGAGGACAAGTTGGTAATGGTTTTTATTTATCATTTATTCAAACAGCTTGATTTTAATGCCAGTTATCCCCCTATTAATGAACTAGAAACTGGCTGCTTCCAAGATTGGGTAATATCCTCCTGATGGGTAGAACATTGGGCCGGGAAATAGCCTTCTCCGGAGCCAGAATAGAATCCGAGTTTCAGGGACCTCTGAGGTTAAAAACTGACCTCCTGTTAATTCACAAATACCCTCTACAATGCCCCTGGCAAGTAATCATCCACTTCCAGGTCTAGAGGACTGCTGGGTAATTGTGTGATTAAGTAAACTGCTTAAAATACATTATAGAATCATAGGGTAACAGAGTAGAAAAGAACCTTGGAGATGAGCAAGCCAACCCTTGACTCCAAGATTTAGGCTGGCAAGGTCAAGTGGCTCACTCATGTTTGAAGGTTAGTAGAGCAGCCAGAAACCATGCTTCTGAGAGTCAATGATCGTGATAGCACTACACTTCTCTGTTGGTTAAGCTGTAGTGACAGCTACAAATAGAAAACGAGGAGGTGCCATTGATCACAGAAGGTTCTGGACAATAAATATTCTGATTATGGAGTTAGGGTATGTTCTGGTAGTGGGAGGAAAGTGGCTGTAGTTGTAGGTTCAGTTAAAAATTACAGTCAGGCAACGAATTCCGTTCCCAAATTGTGTCATACACAAAATAATATTATTCCAGGGACCACTTTCAGGAAGAATGGTCATAGCAATCGCTAGGTTTGAACAAGAATACTTATCTGCCCAATGATCGTTACTTGCCCCGGGGATTAGAGGAGTTCACTCCTTAATCCACACTATTCATTCGGGTTTCACTTTTTGGTTCATTTTTTTTTTCAGGCTTATCTCGTAGATATAAGTAACTTTTAAAATACACGTAGCTCCCTGTTGAACTGAGATGCTGTCAGCTGTAGTTCCTTATTTGAACAGCTTGAGGACTAATTTGAATCGCACTTTACTTGCGGGCGTTCCAAAACCTTGTGCTATCTCAGGGAGTTGCCTCGTGGAGACATTAAAGATGTTTTTTTCAAATGAAGCACATCGAGATTCTCTAAATTACATATGGTTTGATCTAGGAAAGGACAATTGGAGCCTTCATTAAAATAGATTTATTCCAACTTCATGTATGGAAATAAATTTTCTTGAGATAACTTGGTCTATGCCCATCCAGATTGTAGCATTTCCCAGGTTTCTAAATTAAATGTTTCTACATGTGAATCTTGGCTCTCTGTTGGCATATATTAAAAGGCTTAGTCATCATTATTTTAAGTATCCCAGAATTGAGTCAGGTTTCTTTGGAGCTTTTAAGCTTAGCGTTGTCCTTTGATTTTGTTCACTTTCAATTATCTTCTCCTCTTCTCCCTTGTTTTTGCTTGTTCTTTCTTTCATCTGTTTCAGCCTTAGTCAAAGACTATACTAGCATCTGCTGCATAAAAACTTGGTGTTCTCTGCATTGAAGGAAGAGATCCCTACTTTTAATGGGAGAAATTTTACATACCGTTTCATTTCAATAAAGAAATACAAGAGAATTCTTCTTAGGTTGAGTTTTAAATTCAGAGAAAAAACACAAAAATATACAGTGTCTTAACCAATGCCATCAAGATGATAAATGCAAGACCTGTGGTTTCATGCTGGGCTTTTCCCACTCTGAGGCCCGTGCATCTTATGTCAGTCACAGCACGCCTCTGCCATATGCTTGATTTCAGTCAACAACAGACCACTGTAAAACACAGACAAACAAAACCACACCCATCTCACCATTTATCCAAGAAATGTTTAAGAAATGTTTTGCATTTCCCTCCTCCTGTAAAACAGTTCCACTTAACCATATGAACAGGCTGCTCTGTGGTCCTACCTTCGGTCATAGAAAAGCATCATTATTGTTAGCAACAGTGGAAACTCAGCAAAGCATCTTATCTATGCTCTAGTCTTCTAAGTGCAGATGAAGTGTGAGAATAAAAGCAACGTTCAGTGCACGCATGAGCTTAGCTCATAACTCCATAATCAGAGAACAGCAAGTACTGCACAGGGAATCTAGCCAAGTGTCTAGTCTACTCACTTTATACAGTAACTGGGACCCACTGGGAAGTTATAAATGTCACAATATACAAAAACTGTCATTACTGTAGGATGCTTTGGGTTAAATTATAAACACGTATTATGCTTCTAATGGGCCAATAATTTCGTTTTGAATTTGTGTTATTTTACTTTGTTGGTTGGTATTAATTTTATTTTGACCATGCATTTGCTGACAGAAACTTTTCAGACCAGAAACTCAGTTGAAGTGGCGAAACCAAAATTCTGACTGAAACGAGTCAAGAAACCATTGTCTCATCTACAAAAACATGAAAAGAAAAAAATAATGTGCCAAATTTACCAGCGCTATGTTTCATTCACGATGTATTCTAATTAATAGGTGTTGTGATGGTTTTATCTGCTTTTCTAGAACATAAACATTTTGGAGGTAAGAAATACATCCCAAACACCATTGCACCCTCTGTGGCACCAAGGCACGTGGAGATGAAGTATACTGAGCATGGACCATAGTTTTCTAGCGTGTTGTACATGGGAAAAGCCCTGTTCATTATATTCCCTAACTCTGCATCACACAGTGGATAGCAGTGCTTGCTGCAGACTACCTCCTCCATCATTTGCATCATGTCTAGAAAAGGGCTTGGTCAGAACAACAATTTTAAATTGCAGTTACTCTCATCATACATAGGGCTGTGTTAAGTGAAAAGGATCTATCTGCATTGGGCCACGTATTGTCAAGAACACTAACCTTGCTCCTCAGCTGGAAGTTCATCTGTGTGTCCTGACTTTTGACCACTGTACTCGACACAAGGCCTTCTTGGTTTTCTCACCCTGTCCAGCTGGAGGAAGCAGAGATGTCAGCGGTGCCTCAGGTTCTCTGATACTCTACTTGTCCTGTCATTCAGGAGGCAATGGCTGTGCTGGCTTTAATGTGGGGGTTCCAGTTTCCAACATGTAGCCTTTCACCATTTTCCTTCTGTGTTGTCTGGGAACCATCAAACGGATTCATTTCCAGATGCAGAAAGCAGTATCTATTTTCCTCTGCCTGTGCAAAACTGTGCTGGTGTGAGTTCACTCCCTAACGACGCCACATTGAGTTCTTTCTTTTTAAGAGATTCCATTGAAGCCCAAATAGGAACAATTGATTGGCTTTCTATTTGCCCATTTTAAAGGGGGATAATATGCCCTATGTTGTGCTAAAGCGCTATTAACAGCTTAGCTGATATTAAAGAGGGTGATCCAAAACAGCAAAGAGGGCTAACCACTGAACTTGAGCAGAAGCCCTGTGCTGGAATAGAGAAAACAACTCAGACGATCCCTGTAGTAGCTTTTTCTCTACTATAACAAAATGTAGTCCTGCTTGTCAGCCCATCTGTATTTTCTCTTCATCTAATAAACTGGCTAGAGCAGAGCTGCAAAGGAACATTGTAATATTGACAATGTTGCTGGAAATCCGTGTGCCTTAGAATGAATTAACTTTTGAACATATGAAGAAAAATTGGCCCAGTAGGAAAAAAAAATCTCTTTACCCTCCTCCCCCTTTGGGCTGATGGAACTCAGTACTGCAATCAAAATGAATAGGATTTGATACTGAAGTTGGTGGATTTGTCCAGAGTGAAGACGCCCATTTTGACACACCCTCGGGCTGTAATACATTACAGAGCTTCAAGAAATGTCTGTGCAGGTTCCCGGCTGGTACGGGTGGAGTCACCGGTAGACTTTTACGAAATAGGCACTCTCAGGGTGCCACAGAGGTTAATGTGATGGTAATAGTGTCCACACTAAAACAAAGTGGCTCTGTACCTTTGTTTTTCATTTTAATATCCACATCCAGGCACTCTAAAAATACATGCTACCAGCAGGCTCTCAGGTCACTCGCTGAGGATAGATTGTGTTCTTCTATTAATTTTCCATTCTGAACCTCTCAGGATGTCTATTAAAGAGAACATGCTGGCATTGGATTGCATTTTGGATTTACTCCTATGGAATTTCACTCTAAAGTGATCTAATTCTTATCTTCTCTAAGTCCCCACGTTGAGTTACGTTTCACTTAGCGAAGCCATTAAGTGATTGCCAATCAATAGAACACACACACATTTCCATACATACATCTTTTAGGATAGGGTAATGAATAGTATCTAAAGTATTTCAATAACTGTGTTATTAGGTCAGATGTCTTATAAGCATTATCTTTTAAAACTCTTATTGTGTTTATGCATATCGTGGGTACAATGTGATCAGTTGATTTGTGTATAAAATATGTATCTTTAAACATTTCAAAAGTGTTTTGTTTAACAGGCATGATAATGCATACTTATGACACATGGTATGACATTTCTGTATGTGTATATAGTATTCACTGATGACGTCAGTTTTCCTATCTCCGTATTTCCATCTGACACCATACTGCATGCCACCATGTCCTCAAACCCGGACTCCAGCTCCTAGGACTTTATCTCTGACAACCACAGATACTGTTGCTGTCTGCTAAGTGCCTGGACTGGGGACCAGGCCCCTCAGGCCCCTACTCCTGCCTCCCCACCCAGGAGCCTCCAGTTTGCCCTGACAGCATCCCCATGAGCATTACTGCGATTCACTTTCTCCTGTTTCCCCGGAGGCAGCTGAAATCAACTCCAATCATTGAAATGAGGAGGAAGCCATGAAATTAGTGTTTTAGAGAACAGAAAAGGAATTGTTTGTCTGAAAGGATCTTAAACTCAACTGCTGGATATTTGAAGCTATAATTTCTGGCAAAAAAATCTATGTTGCACACGTTTTATAGAAAAGTGTAAGGAGTGGGACCTGCCGTTTTGAAGCAGGTACAGGAAGATTATTTTGCCGAGTCACAACAGTCAGATGAAGTGGTCACAAAAGCAGATTTTTGGAGTAGAATAGCTCCAGACTCAAGTCCGTGCCTTTTCTTGGTAAACTTCTGCGGGTTCTTTAAGATACCAGTGTCAATGTCAGGTTTGTCTTTGTTGAACCAGCAAAGTAGGATTAGTGTTAGCTTCTCGGGAATATGTAAACTCTCAGAGACAGTGCCTCCTTGCACGAGGAAGCCCAGAAATGTTATCAATTCCACCTTCTTATAGCAGACACAGTTATCTAGGTTTGCAAGTGTTCATGCTGAAGGACCATGATTCAGACCTTCTTCTATGAAGCTCTTGGTCCTAGCATGGCCAGAGATGCCTTTAATGAGAATCAGAAGGTTTTTGTTGTTGTTGTTTGTTTGTTTTGTTTTGTTTTGTTTTGAGACCGGGTTTCTCTGTAGCTTTGGAGCCTGTCCTGGCACTAGCTCTGTAAACCAGGCTGGTCTTGAACTCACATAGATCCGCCTGCCTCTGCCTCCTGAGTGCTGGGAGAGAATCAGAGAATCTACTTCACCTCATGGAGTGGTATTGTCAAAATGAGGCCCCTGTTCATTTGGTTTGGTGGCATAGTAGCTATTGTCCAAGCATTGATAAACTTGAAATAGTTTATAAATGGGCATTATCTAAGAGAACTGTAATTTCAAATCTTATATATTTTTTTCTGACTGAAGCTTGAACTCAACTAAGATACTAAAAGGCTTATGAAAAATGGCTTATCTTAAAGTTCCAGAAAGAATTTCCAGAGTTTCACCCAGTGCTGTAAGAACCCAGGATGAGCCCATCACTCAAAGTCTGTCAAGAGTAAAGAAAGGCAGACATGATGGTGGTAAGGACACATTTTAATCAGCAATGTATCCCTACAGTCAGGAAGAGGTTCTAACCTGATCTGGACTCAGATTTGATTTTTCTGGAGTTGAATGTAAACGAAGGAGAAGGGATGAGAGCAATAAGGCATCCCACTGAATCAGAGAAGAAAACTTTTCAAAAGGAGGCTGTGGGTGACCAGCACATATGAAACCATCTGTTCTCTCTGCCTGGCCCTTATCAATGGCAGGCTTCTCCACGAAGGCCCTAACTTCAGGATTTGGCTGGGACGAAGACAAAATGCTTTTGATGTTGAGTTTTTGCAGGCATATTCTTTAATGGTATGGGGAGTGAGATTATTCTAGAAAGCAGCGCTAGATTGTGAGACAGTATGCTAGTGTTTGCCCAAGTTTTTATCTTTACCTCCTCTGTTGGCGTGGAATCCATGCCTTGTGCATGCTAAGCAAACTCTGCCTCTGAACCCTGTCCAAGTTTTTATAGGTCATGGCTAGGAGCCATTGAAGACGAAAGCCCAAGGAGCCTCACCAGAATTGGATCCAGGAGGCAATCTTTGTCAGATCTCAGTTCTTAAAAGATCCCTGTCTGTCTGTGTTCTTTTTCTGATTCCATGTTATACTGCAAGAGAAAAGAAGCCTCAGGTATACAAAGGCATTGTTGTTTCTCAGAAGAAAACAAATTGAAGGCTGTTGGTTTCCTCAGTGTTCTCTAGCGTTATCAAATGTAACGCAAAATTCTTCAACTGCATCCCTCTTTGGGAGTTTATCAAGAACAGAACAGAGTGCTACTAGACAATTTATATTTGTCATGGCATATTAGACAGAGCTCAAAATGGGCTTGGGCTTTCTAGACCATTGTCTCCACACTATGGATGATGGAATCAAATGTTGTTAGATGTGATGGGGTTGGTATAAACTGACCCAGCCAGTGAAGAGAGGTGACGCCAACTCACGGGCAGCACCATCTGACTGCATGGACTTCACGTTGAGTCGTCAACATCACTGTAACATGACATAAAGCTTTGAGGTCCTCATCTTAAAATCACACTCTCATTCCTTCTGCTATTTTCATGAAGGGTTTTTCTTCCCCAAACAGATTTTTCCAGAATATAATCCCCAAATCCAATCAATTTAGGCTGGGACTCCATCAGACAAGTTAAATGCCTACTTATCTCTTCAATCACACTGTCCTCTCTTGCCCTCCTTTCCCTCTTTCCAAGCCTGCTCCTCATAACACTCATTCCCGGTTTTAAGGCTTTTGTGTCTGCCTCCCTGCATTAACCGAGGCTGCAGTATTTACTCGAGTAAGGAAAGCCTACTCTGGCGGCATCTTGGAGAGATATGATTCCTTCTCTCCAGTAGCTTCTTACTATTCAGGGAGAGGTAGGACCTCATCAGCCCCGGCCCCACTGAGGATGACCTGCTGATGAGCGCGGCTGCTGTGAGAACATGAGTCCAACAGCCAGGGCTTGTAGTAGAAACAGCATGTACTGCCTATCTTCCCATTCCACAGACCTTACATTCGTTTTGTCTCCTTTTTCTTCCCATTCCCTAAGCTTTGGATCCCTCCAAAACTGATATAAATCCCTCCAAAACTGATACAGATGTGCTATTAAGGACTGGGCATCCAATGGTTTCTTTAGACACATGGTGGTAACTTCAAATTCTGGTGGGCAACCAAAAACAATAGCGATAATGCAATATCAAAGTATTCAAATAGAAGGGCACAGAGATACCCTGCATGGATGGACAAGGCTGCTCCAAAAAGTCATAGGTCATTCAAACAAAACCTGTTTCTCAGCTGTAAGATACTTCACTACGTGCTGTTGAGCAGGAGGACCTCTATTCAAATTCTATTTGAAAATATATATTTTTAAAATCAGTTTACAAAATAGCAGATATCCATATTTTTTCATATCTTTAATTTGGTTAAATTTCTATGCACTCGTTTCTACCCACCATTTCATATCTCCATCCCTCTTAAACATTTTGCCTGTGATGTGCACTTTAATATCATGGGCAAAACACTGGTTTCTTAGTGCCCTTCTATTTGAATACTTTGATTTCATTTATCATTGGGAAACTAGAAAGAGCAATTTGTATATAGGTGTTGTAGGGATTGTTTTTAAACCTTTGCCACATTGTACTTGGAGTACCCCTACATTTTCTTTTTGTGCATCGAATATTTCAAGGAGAGAAACAGCCCTCTAACGAGCTGCTCTCTATTTGATTTCCTTGGTGCTGGGAGAATTTATTCACTGGAGTAAGGAAAATCAGCTTGGAGGCAGATCGTGCGTGAGTTCACAGAACAAAGACTCTCTTATCACTCTAGAAGAAATTTTATATTCAACCCGTAGATATGAGATATGAAGATAATGAAACACATGGCATACCTCAGTGATATAATTGGGAAATTAGTGTCGTTTCTGGGACTTCAATAATCACCCTTTCATTCTTGTGTATTAACTGTAATTTAGAGGGACATTTCACTCATTTTAATTGATTATGGAAATGAAAATGAACACTTGTAAGTACATAGCAGAGAGAGTTTCTAGGCAGTTTACGAAACACTGTCTTTTGTTTGTTGATTTTGTTTGTTTTACTGAGCAACCATAACTAATGATTGTGTTTGATTAAATCTTATTTCTACCTAGGTAACTTCTTAACTGTTTCCTCAACCTATCACACCAACGGTATTAATGGCATCCTTTTAATTTTGGTTGTTAAGATGAAGACAGTGATGATTGGAGCATGAGACA
Source organism: Microtus pennsylvanicus (assembly GCF_037038515.1). Classification (NCBI taxonomy): domain Eukaryota; kingdom Metazoa; phylum Chordata; class Mammalia; order Rodentia; family Cricetidae; genus Microtus; species Microtus pennsylvanicus. The sequence goes on from NC_134581.1 coordinate 122,760,928, forward strand.
TGTTACCTGATGATGCTACAAGTACTTTGTTGTCTGGCAAGTCTCATCAGTGAGTTTGGTACTCTCTGGGAGGTTCTATCTCTAGTTTCTCTACTCTGTAGTACTAAAATGTCTACTATAAAGTCTAACTTACCATATGCTACAAATTAATACCACCTATCCTAATCAAAACTTTTCTCCATTTTCTAAAGTATTGTTTCTCTTTGTGAGTGTTCTGTTTATCGCAGTGACACCATCATTCTTACAGACACTGAAATGCCATGTGGAAGTCATTGTTTCCCCCACACCTATATGGTAATGCGATCAAACCTGCAGACTTTAGACAGGTTTGCTGGGTTTCATCATATCTCTGCCAATTATTGGGGGGAGGTGGGAATTAGAAATCTAACAATTGTGGTTATAATGGTCTCAGACAAGTATGTATCATTAATATTTATATATGTTTTGGTACATACATGGTATTATGCTATGTGAACAATAATTTCAATAGAAAGAATATATAACAGAATGTATTGTATATAAGCTATATAACTTTATATATATATATATATATTGCACGTATAAAATGTATATACATAAGCGCATGTTCATTCATGGACTATAGGAGAGACTGAAAAGCTAGAAGTGTTATCAACAAATGCATTATACGATAATAAGATGAAAGGCATAATAGCATGTGCCTGTAATTCAGTCCCCAGCAACATGAAGGATGGTGAAGTTGAGGCCAGCTTGGGCTACATAGTTAGACCTTTCCTAACGTAAACAATGATAATTAACAACAAGTCCACAAGTCAAAATAAGTTCAGACTCCATGTTACTATTAATAGATGATAAGGATTCTTTTATTGGAGCTAGATTTTAACCTAAGAGTCCAACAATGGATAGGAATATATTCAAATAATCAATATTAATTCATCTGCCATGCTCAAAAATTGAGATTTAGAAACAAAGGAAGACCCTCCCACAACGAGCTCATGCTATAGCAAGAGAATACATGGAAGTGTGGACTTGTCCTTTGTTGTTTCACGTCATCTGTGAAGTAAGGATCGCATGCCACACTACTTCTGCAAGGACCGCCTGGGGCTGGATCTTTCCTATGAGACAACTTGCTGGGGCAAATAAAGACTTTTCAGAATTTTTTTGTACATGGAAAATACAGTCGCTGTTTCCCACTCCTCAGAACTCTCAACACAAATAAAGATGCTGACTTGAAATCTTTTCCCCTTGCAATACTGTAGCTCCAACTGATGGACTAGCGGCTGTGTTTTCTTTAGTTTGTTGCCTGATAATATTCTCTTCTGGAATGATCTGTACTTTGTAAAATGAACTTGCAACAAGAGGTATGTTAGACCTGAGACAAATGAAAAATATAACAGGAAGAGACAATTTCATGCAGAAGCTCAAATATCTTTAATCTTCTTATCAATTGTGGGGGGCTGTGCTCACAGATTTGAATTCATCCTTGACTTGAATTTGTCATTTGAAATAAAACATCTTCACAATTCCCTTATTATTCTACTACTTAATTAAACAATGTATCTAGAAAGTATCAATTACTGCCATTGGCTCTTTATTCTTATGCCTTTTGATCTAATAAATTGGATGAATCCATAGGATTTTTAAGTTGCACCATTTGGACTCTGGAGGAATGTTCTTTCTCAAACTATTTGCACTAAATGAAGGCTGAGATAGAAAATCTGTCCACTTTTGAAATAGTTTGTTTAAAATGATAATCAAATTATTCTATTATAGTAGTATTTACTATGTCAATTATACTATTATACAAACAAGTATGACTTTAAAGGAATCCTCTCTGAGTTTTTTTTATATGCCCTTCTGGTAGTTGAGGTTTTTTTTTTTTTAATTTTTAAGATCTAATCAGGGGTAGAACAAGTCAAGAAGAGAAAGGCCCAATTGAGGGCTATGATTCACAAACAGAATGTGGCTCTGATCTACCAGGTCTAGAAGTGGATTCAAAAATTGAATTTCAGCAAACAGCTGGCTGGCTCTGATACTGTTATTTCATATGTAAAATTCTGAGAAACACTGAGGTTGGTGTTGTTCAGCAGGTAGAGGTAGGCTGTTAGGAAGAAACACTCATGGGAAAAACATGCTGGAATATCCAAGGCTATCACTGGTGACTTAATGAGACCTATGTTCCAGGGCGTCTTCTCATGGTTGAAAGTATGAAGAGTGAGGCTTGGTTTGCTGCAACAGTCCCTAGCAAGTCATCTGGAAGATGAAGTGGGTGAACTGTCCTTTTCTAACTTTAAATCTTGAAAATCTTAAGCTTTGTCATGCATGGGATCCCATGTCCACCTTTACCTCTTAGGGCTGGGATGCTGTATGACTGGATCCTGTTCAGGTGCTGTGCCTGATCACACAGTCCAAGTTGATATGTACATCAGTTCTGCTGTCTCTGGAGGATGCTGCTTCCATGGAGTCACACCATCTCTGGTTTCAACAATCTTTCTGCTTCTTCTCCTACATAGACCCTTGGGCCTTGAGGGGAGCAATTTGGAGAAGACATCCCATTTAAGATGGAGTACTTCAATGTCTCTTACTCTCTGCACATTGATCAGTTGGTGGCCTCTATGTTAATTCCATTCCTCTGCAAGAAGAAACTCCTATGATGAGTGTCACGTGAAGTAGTGACTATGAGCATAGCAAAATGCTATTAGGGCTCATTTTGTTGCTATTTCCTTTTAGCAGAATAATGGTAGGGTTTCCCACTCCTAACTGAGATGCTATTTGCAATTGAAATCTGCTGATAAATGGAAAAAAATCATTTTTCACTAAAGAAGTATCACTACGTATATCAACCACATTCCAGGGCAGGATGCATGCCGAGGAGATCCCATGTGTTTTTGCATATTTTTGTTTGCTTTAATTTACTTTTTGAGAGAGACACACAGAGAGAAATAGAGAGAAAAACAAAAAGAGAAAAGGGGGGAGGATCTGTGAGAAGATGAGGGAGTGAAAATAGTTATAATATATGGCATGAAAAAATTAATAAAAAGAAAATCTTAAACTTGTCCAAGCTTTCATTTTCTAGACCTGACAAAATTTTAATTTGTTACTTTCTAAGATGTGATATGAGGCTCAGACATCTAACAAAGTTTATTCTGATTGATGTAAAGGGGTCAATATGATTTCATAAATCCAAGGGCATCATTGATCATGTTAATGTTGATATATTGTATATGCTTCAGAATGATGGTTGTTTGTAGATAGAGAAAAACAAATGAATGAAGCCTTTTAAAATACATACATTCCACAAATACCTAACAGAATTCAGTGCTAGGGAATCGAGTAAACTTTTCCGGCAAAAGTTTGAAGCTGTGAATTTTCAGTATTACTTAATATTAAATTAAATATTGGTAAATGCCTCTTTTCTCTTCAGTTCAAAATATACTTTAAAGAAATAATATTCTTTCTTATTTACTTTGTTACATTGCTGACCTAATTGTTATGAACTATTTTTTGTATGCTGTCCAATAAAATTTCATTTATTCAAGCTAGTTGAGCAATTTAGCCTGAGTTTGCTGAAAGCAGTTTTCTGCATAGATAGAATTAGACCAACAGCTGGAACCACTTCAACCACAAAGAAATATAATAGTTTATTTATCATTGCTTGTCTTTATTGTATCCATTCACAGCTGAAGTCGTTTGGTGTAATTTAGGATATTCTGTAATGAAGACCCATCTCTGACTCTACAACTTTTGACAGCAACAATGAGAAGGAAACACAGTGTTCACAAAAGCCACACAAATGCAAAAGTCACTCCTGGTGTCTCTGTCAGTTCCAAGGAAAGCAGAGCTGGTGGCTGCCAACTGGAGTGTTAGGGCTGGATTCCATACTCCCCTTGTGTTTCATTATTATTTCATCCCCTCCTGTGTTGCATGACCCTGGTCCTTTAAAATACTCCTCATTCCAATGCGGATTTCCCAAAATGTCTTTTGTCTTGTTTGCCAATAAGTCACTGGGGGAAAGTTGCTGTGGGCAAGCATGATATAGGCTGATTTTGTCAAATAGTCTCTTGATGGAACACTTCTGCTTTTTGATATTTTTCTAGTTCTTTCAAGATGAGGATATAAGCCTTTCATCTTCACACAGTTGAATTCTTTATTTACATTGTGTAGGAAGGTTTTGAATACTTTAAGTGTTGGGGTACTGTGGAGGGGGTAAGAATTAAGATGACAGATGATGAAACAAAGGAAATCATAATTTCATAGCTGTCATAGGCAGGTCACATTCTCTTTAGTAGGACCAATATCTCTAAGCTTTTTTAAAAAAATTTACATCTTTGGTTGCATTGCATCTGCTGTGTTTATCTTACCGAGTCATATGCAAAGCTATGCATGCAGAATAAATTGGCAAATATGAGCTATAGAGACCATTTTCCTTTATTGCAAAATTAAGCTGGTCATGGTGGTACACAAACCTGTAATAATTTCTGCACCCAGACTGGAGAAGGAGGATTGCAAGTTCAGGTCCAGCCTTTGAGATCCTTGACTCAAAACAAAATAAATAAAAAGAATTTCAACAAATAATAATTTGATATTTAAAATAACAAGATTAAAGAACAAGGCAATGTATCAACCCTGTATTTATATGATTTCTATTTCTCCTTCTTCCCCTCCAACTCTGTCCATGTCTTAAATTCATGACGTCTTCTATAATTATTATTTATGTACTCATAAACATGTAATCTACTGTGCCCATTTAGAGTTGCACATATATATATTGTTTAGGACTGGGCACTTGAAATTAGACAACCTATTAGTTGGTAATCTCTGGAAAAGATTGATTCCGCCTCTCTAAGGAGCCGTAGGTGGCCTTCAGCTCTTCATCTAGGAATGGGTTCTTGCAAAATTTCCCCTATAAATGTTGACATGTCAACTGATGTTGTCATTATGCAAGTCTTGTTTAGGCAACAACATTGTTGAGATGACATAAGTATGGTTTCTCCGTCATGTCTAGAAGATACTATCTAGTAGCAAGCATCCTGGTTCTATGGATTCCTCTTTCTTGATGTTCTGGGAGTCTTCAGTGTAGGGCTTGCATCATAGATGTAGTAACCCATCCTCTGTATTTTAACCCATTGTGGACCTCTGTAGTAGCATCCCCTGCTGCAGAAAGGGGTTAGAGCTTCCCTTATCTATATGCTAGAAAACAGATGTTATGTTGGTTTGTGGAAAAGGCAGTAGTAGGTCCTTTTCTAGAATCTACAACAGCTCCAACCATGGGCGGTTGGTTAGGTTTCCAGTATCAAACAAGAATTCCCTCCTATTAAGCAGGCCTTCAACCCAATTAGGCTACCGTTGATTACCTAAACAGACACGGGTGCTATGAAAGGGAAAAAGTAAAAAAAATGGAAGGATGGGACTGTATCTAGAGAATGAAAGGATGGGACTATATCTAGAGAATGGAAGGGAAAGTAATACAGTTAAAGACGGAGGACGTTTGGAAAGTCACAGGGAAATATTTTATAAGATTGTTCAAAAATACAAATAATATATATGTACATACACACACACACAACTTCACTACAATACAAAATGTGATAACACTCTCCTTAGAAGCCATAGACTATCCAACAAAAGCTCCAGTGCTAGGGATGAGAAACCTTCTTTCAATTTTTGGTCATGGGAGTCCAAGACTCCATAAAAAATGTATCAACTACTGTCATAGCCCTCAGTTGCTACCCCCAAAATAAAAACTTGAAATTTAAGAGCCTGTTGCTGAAGATACCACACACTTCAAACACAGAATTTAGAGGGATCAAGCTGGAGACAATTTGGAAGTCCCATTCTTGAGGACAAACTTAACAGTATCAGAAGGTTCTATGCAGTCTGTCAAGGGTGAAAGCAATCAGTGGCCCCACCCAGGCAGGAAGCCCGTGAATGCAACAATAATCAGCCCAGCCATAGAGCCCCAGTAGTCTAGCAGTGACATCATTAGTTTGGAGTAACCAACAGCTCATTATTATTTTTCATTTGCATTTTATTTTCATATATGTGTGCTGAAGTCACACCATTTTCTTCCTCTTCTCTATCCCTCTATCCTCCTCTGTGTCTTTTCCTATTTCCTTCTCAAATCATGGCCTTTCTTTATTTTTTAAATTATTATCACATATATACATATAAATATATAGGTACAACCCAATGACTTTCTTTCACATTATTTATATGTATTGTTTTAGGGTTGATAAATTGTTATTGAACATCTCATTAGGGGAAAGACATTCTCCCTTTCTCAGCAATCATTAATTGTCTGTAGCTCGTCATCTAGGGGTGGAGAGAGTAGGCAGAGTCAAGGAGAAGTCATGTAGCCCCCACCAGAGCCCACTGAAACTTTGCAGGTAGGTCATAACCTTATGGTGATGCACAGATTAATGGAGATGGATTAGTTAAGGATATAAGAGTTAGCTAGAAATACACTTAAGCTATTGGCCATACAATATTGCAAATAATGTAGTTTCTGTGTAATTATTTCGGGTCTGGGTAGCCAGGAATAAATGAGTAGCTTCTACCAACAGATTTAATTTAATTCTATTGTATTTAATTCTACCCCAGAATTATTCTTTGCCTGCTTATAAACATTTAGACAATAATAAAATTCCATATGTACTTACATTTATGCATATAAAACACTTCTGTGTACATATGAATATGTACCTGAAGGGCTAGGATAACATATATTCTAGATTAACAACTTCAGAACAGAATGTATGAGTTGAAATTCCTTTCCAAGATTATTAACCCAAAATGCAAATTTTCCGAGAAAACAATGTTGTAGCTCTCAATCCACTGCACGATTGAAGAAGTGGAACTGTGGCTTTGAGACTAGCCTGGGCAACAGAGTGAGACCCCTTTTCTCAAAAAGTAAGCAAATAAAAAAGTGAAGATTCTATTTCGAAAGCCCATTTTAGAATAGAAAATAAAACCCAAAAACAAAATAAAAATCCCCACCCAAAGAAAAACAAAACAAAAAACAAAACAAAAAACAACCCAAGACACAGAAGGTTCAAGAAACCAGCTGTTAAATTGTGTAGGGGCTGTGATTCTAAAACCATCATGTCTCTATCATGTATTTTTCCTGTGCTGTTTACTAGCAATGACAGGACAATTATGCCCAACTGTGGTATCAATGTGGGGGAACTCCTAAGAATCTAGGAGGAGCTGGTTTCTTTTAAGGTGGACTGTATTCATCAGCTCAGAGCTTAATAGCTGTCTGACATCCTGGTAAGAAGATTACAACTCATTGCAGTTCTGTGAGGAGTTAGGTGCCAGCATCCCGGCTCACCTGTGATCTGACATAATCTATCGTCTATTCTAGCACCGCAGCTCCTCTTCACATGCTTTGAAGATAGCTTAGTCACAGAGAGTTTGAAGTCAGTTCCTGGGGTCACAGCTCGCATGTGCAACGTCCCATCTGGGGAAATTTGAATACTGACTCAGCGTCTACTTTTCCCATCATAATTCAAGGTATGTGTGAACATACCTTTTCTAGAAATAGTGGACTGAATAAGGCAGTTAATAAGCTAACACCGAGAGTGTCCAATGTGTTCTTGAAATATGTGCCTGTTTGCAGCATCTGCTCATGTAAACAAAAACCATTGTAATTGTGAAACACCCAGTGGATTTAAAAGACTCAACCATAAATACATGGTAAAATATTTCATCAATAATTTTAATTCTGACTATATATGGAAGTTACAATATTTGTTTGTACTAAACTTATTTTGGCTAGTTTACTTTTTTTTCTATTACTATTAAAACAGTTATTAACAATTTAAAATCATGGTTAGAAAAAATATGGATTGCATTTTTGGAACATGGTGTATTTCTACATAAAAATAGGATATAGGGAGAATATTTCATGTTTTGGAGGGTGTAAATTAATGTTGGTCTAAGTAATAACAGGCCCTCAATACATATTATTGGCTATTATTATTTTCTATGGTGAGTGTGCAAAACTATGCCTCATTTGTTGACTTGACTTTATTTATAATATTTAGTATCATAAAAGTGTTTTGTCTCAAGACTATCATGATATACTAAATCTTAGTATAAACTGGTGTTCTTATATTAGGGAAATAGGACATGGCAAGAAAGACATTTTTCTTTTTCTTTCAGGCTTATCCTGATGGGTTTTGGACCACATTAACGGTGTTAGAAGATACTAGATTCACACTGATTGGTGTGGTGGAAATGTGTGTTTGATGCTATAGTATCTGCCTTAATTTAACTTCTGGAGAATAAAATGATGGAACAAAGAATCTTGTTTCAAATGTGCATCCCAGCCAGCATCTGCTGGCTGCTCCCAGGTCATAAAGCAGCCTGATGAAACATGCAACTGTAAACCATAAAACAATATAAAACGTTGTTCAGAACATTTCTTTGGAATTACAGCATACACATCAATATGTTAAGATTTAAAAATTAGGCTTATAGGTTTATTTGAAGGCTTTCACTCATGAAGTCATGTAAAATGTTCATATTGTTCATGGCATTCATTTTGTAAACATCTGGAAATCCTCACTTGGTGATTAAGGGTCTACTGGACTTTTCCCTAGGCCTCAACTGAACCCCATTTAAATCCTCAGTGTCTTTAAACTTAAATCCATGTGGGGATTTCTTCACTACATATCACCCAGAGTTTTCAGTCAAAGAAACCAGAAACTCTTGTTTTTAACCCAGTATTTTTTATCATTGCCAGAATAATTGATTTCTACTTATTTGAATGCAAAGTTCTGATTGAATCTTGGACCACTGAAAAGGAAATTTATGGTCAACCAATAAAACACAGGTACTAGATGATTTTAAAAAGTCCCTATTTACCTATTGACCTCATAGGCACACATTTTTTTAAGTCAATGGAAAACATCCTTAGCAAATACTTGATATAGAGTAAAAGCAAAGATTATCAAATGAGTTTTTACCAATATTTAGTTTATTGATTTAAATATGCATTAGAAACCCAATTGGAAACAAACAAGATATTTTTGCTTAGTATGGCATAAATAATATTGTATCTATGAACCAGTGGAGCTGATTTTTCATCTGTAAAGTATGATAGTGGAGTTACTAAGATTCATGTATATTACCCACCATTAGGAGCTCAGAAAAGGTGAAGCCATGACCCACTGTGTAATTTCACATCCCAAGGAACATTCAGAATTCAAGCAGGAATGTTTCCTCATGGAGAATTCAAAATAGATGGAAAGAGGTGCCATTTCTGCTACTGAAAAATGCATAGATGAACAGTTCCATTCCCTTTCCACCAGGGCTATGATCTCACCCTTGAACCAAATACAATCCTTGCATTCCTCAAATTCCTCCATGAGGTATTTCCCCCACAGAGATGAGAAAAGTAACTAACAGAGGGACACAGGTGGAACCAAAACCTTTTAATGTCCCCATGAGCAGGTACTTTGTGTTCGGAGACTCTGATACTGAATAACTTTTAAGGGCAGTATCAGTTTGGTGGCTCCCAGTTACTAAGAGTGATCAGTGCTTATTTGTATTGAGGGACATAATGAATCCTTTTTTAAGCTTTACTTTTTGATCAATTTGTTTTTCTAAACACAATAATTAAATAATAATGCCTTGTACTAGAAAGAGTTCCTCTCCCCACACATTTTGTTAAATAAACCACAGCTAACTTGTTTATTTAATGATACGTTCATTTAATGATAGGAATTCATGTAACATAGGTCACCCCATAAATCAGTAGGCGGCCAAGGCTGTGAATTGCTGATGCTCTTGAGTACTGGGACTGCACTCTGCTATTATGGTCATATTAAGTGTTGCTGCATGCTAAACAAATACCACAAATGGAGCTATACACTTTTTTATTAGAAAAATTTACTTTTCATTTAAATGCAAACCCTAGTTCCCTTTCCCTTCCCTTCTCCTACTCCTCCCATCTTGCCTCTTCACACCCCAACCACTCCTCAGAGAGGGTAAGGCCTTCCCTGGGGAGTCAACAAAATCTGGCATACCAACTTGAGACAGGACCAAGCCCGACCACTCCTTACCGCCTTGTCAAGGCTGAGCACGGTATATCTCACAATAGGTTCTGGGGTCCAAGAAGTCAGTACATGCACCTAGGATAGATCCTGGTGTGACTGCCTGCCTCTTCCCCAAAAGATCAAGTCACATAACTGTCACCCACATTCGGGGGGTCTAATTCGATCCCATTGTTCTCCAGCTGTCTGTAGTCTGTAAGCTCCCACTAGCTTGGGTCAACTCTCTCTGTGGTTTCCCCATCATGCTCTCGACTCCTCTTGTTCAACTGAACTTCAGTAGCTCAGCCCAGTGCTTGGTTGTGGGTCACTGCATCTGCTTCCATCAGTTACTGGATGTAGGTTGAATGATGACAATTAGGGTAGTCACTAATCTGATTAAAGGAGAAGGCCAGTTCAGGCACCAGCTCCACTATTGCTAGGAGTCTTAGCTGGGGTCAACCTTGTGGCCTTCTGAGAATTTCTCTAACATCAGGTTTCTCCCTACCCCCCTAATGACACTTTCTTTCGAGATACCTCTTTTATTGCTCTCCCAACCGCCCCTCCTCCAACTCAGTCTTCTTGATATCTCATGTTTCCATGTCCTAACCCCTCCCGTCTACTTCCTAAGCCTAATCACTACTTATTAAAAGGGTCTTAAAATGAAATTTATTTTTAATTATTGAATTACTATTTGATTTTGACTTTTTCTTTTTTATTGAGTTATATATTTTCCTGCTCCCCTCCCTTCCTCCAACCTCTCCTTCTTTTACATATGAGGGTGCCCTTGTATTTACATATGAGGGTATACATATTCAGTACTGAGATTTTCTCTTGATGGCTTTTTCCTGTGACAAACATAAAATGGCATTCTTTGTCTCTTTTGATTGATTTTAGTTTTGAAGTTTATTTTGTTAGATATTAGGATAACTACACCAGCTTGTTTCTTAGGTCCATTTGATTGTAAAATTTTTTCACAACAATTTACTCTGAGGTGATATTTGTCTTTTAGGTTGAGGTGTGTTTCTTGTATACAGCAGATAAATGGATTCTGTTTTTAAACCCAATCTGTTAGCTTGTGTCTCTTTATAGGTGAATTGAGTACATTTATATTAAGGGTTACTGATGATCAGTGATTGTTAGTTCCTGTTATTTTAATTTTCATTGTTGGTGATATTATTGTGTGTTTTCCCCTTATTTGGAATCGGCTGCTATGAGATCATCTATTGTCTGTGTTTTTGTGGATGTAGTTAACTTCCTCGGGATGGAGTTTTCCTTGTAGTACTTTGTGTAGGGCTGAGTTTGATGCTAGGTATTGGTTAAATCTGTTTTGGTCATGTTTTGTGAATATATGCTGACTGAAAGTTTTGCTGGTTATAGTAGCCTGGGCTGGCATTTGTGGTCTCTTAATGTCTATTTAATGCTTAACCAGGACCTTCTGGCTTTCATTGTTTCCACTGAGGAGTTAGGTGTAATTCTGCTAGGTCTGCCTTTATATGTTATTTGGCCTTTTCCCTTCACAGATGTTAATATTCTTTCTTTATTCTGTATGTTTGGTGTTTTAATTTTTTTTTAGAGTTATCCTTTATTTATAAAATCATAGAATGTGAACTTTCTTGCTGAGCCTCTGGTTTCCCCTGAACAGCCGCTACTGGAGTTCAAAGCAAGAATATCAGCTACGGGACCAATGTGAATTCGGACGCCATTGCATTTTGTCTTAGGATTTAGTAATAGACATTATTTAGGACTGGCATTCTGTGGTCTGGAAGCCAAACATACTTTAAAACTATCTCTGTATTAATTGCACAGTTCAATTGTTATAGAAACTATTTTTTGGTCCAAAGAAAGGACAAATACACAGAATTTACTGTTGCTATGGCTACTTAGTTTTTTGTGCTTGAACCTGTGGTGGTGTAATTTTCTTCCCATCTTTAAACTTCTTAAGAAGACGAATGTATAGGTAATATACATTACTTATATGTACTGCCACTTCTCAAAGATCCTGCACCCATCTGTCATCAGGATCTGTGAATGTATTTTAGGAACAGTCACCCACCAGCCCATTGTACTAAATCTATTTCCCCATAATAAGTTTAAATTTGAACTTGATGTTTTTTCTGAATATTTAATTTGGAAAACTTAAAACTTACAGAAAAATAAAAATAACTTTCCCAGGATTCAGAAATTAATGACTTGCTCAAACAGTATTCCATTGTGCCCTCTACATTCAGATGCCCTTGTACATACATCACACACACACACATAACACAAACACACACACACACACACACACACACACACACACACACACACACACAGAGAGAGAGAGAGAGAGAGAGAGAGAGAGAGAGAGAAAGAGAGAGAATAGAGTATAACTTATTTTCAAAATCCTCGAGAGGTAGTTGTACACAGTAGAGCATTTTACTCTTTAATATTCAGATTCATCTAAGAATGACTTGCTATTTTAAAATGAATAGTTATTTTGATATATAATGTATATGAATATATGAATGAATAGTTATCTCCTTCAAATTGAAACCTTTGATCTGGATGGATGGGGTGGGTTCATAAGCCCCAGGAAGCTAGCAAAATTTGCAAGGCTCAGGAAACCCATGAAAGTTACAAGATTCAAAGTTTTCCTCCAAGATTATAAAAGAAGCAAATCACTGCCTGGGATGGAGTCTTCAGGGAGCTGAAGCATGTTGCTGAGTGGGTGGTAACATGTCAATTTGGCTAGTCTAGGATCTCCAAGGGAGGGAAGCTTAATGAGGCATTATCTAGATTTTGGCCTGTGGGTATATGTGTGTGGAATTGCCTTGATTGTCTTAACTGATATGGAAGAACCTGACCTGAAATTGATTGTCACCATTGCAGGTTTTGAGCCCTGAACTACATAATAACAAAGAATGCAAGTAAACTACATGTGTGTGTTCATTTCTCTCTGCTCAGGACTATGGACGTGATACAGTTTCACGTTCTTGTTTCCTTGACTTCCCTAATGGGCTGTGACCTAGAATTGTAAACTAAAAGAACTCTCTCTGTAGGATGCTCTTTGTAAGGGTATTTTATCCCAGTAACAGAAACAAATCTAGGACAATCAAGGAGCCCTGGGAGTGGAATCTCCATGAATCATTTATCACCCATGCTGGAGTTGATCTTTCCTCTGATGTAGCCATCTTTCAGTAACCCGTGCTCCTATAAGTCACTCCAGTGAACTCATTGGCTCACCGAGCTAGACGTGGGTGGAATCATTTCTTTGTTCTGTTGTCAGTGCTGTATGTGTAGTGAACATATAGTCTCGTCTCCCCAGGAAGAGCCATCCAACAGGTTTTTTCCTGTATAACCACATTATAGCCATCAAATTCAAGAAACTTAACGTTGTGTCAATACTAATTTAATATGCATGCTGGATTCAAGTCATCTTGCTTGTGTTAATGCTAATGAAATCTTTTGCTATTTTCTACTGTTTTATTATGAAACATACAGCTTTAAGAACACAACTTGATGTTTTGACCAATGGGTCAAGTCATGAAAACAATATCCAAACTGAGATACAGACAATTTTACAAGAAAGTTGAGGCAGGCAACTTTTTTTTTAATTGTCAAACTTTAAATTTTTATTTCTTATTAACATTTAAGTTCACTTCAAGGTAAAGGGTTCTCTTATTTTAGTATTTTGAAACAAGCATACAAAGAAATGAGTTTCACTGTATTTCTTATGTACTTTGCTCTTATTGATCCTCTCCTCCACTCCTTTCTTGTGTGTTCCTGCCACTTTCTTGATGACTGTCCCTTTGCTCCCTGTCACAGACCTCAAGTATTTCATGCCACAAGTATTCTGCTAAGCACCCCTTATCTTAAGACTTTTACTCATGGTGCATACACATGTTCACACATCGCAACTTTAAATTCAGGTTTTTCATATGATAAAAACATGCTTCATTTAACATAATGATTTTCAGTCCTATCCATTTTCCTGCGAATGTCAGGATTTCAGTTTTCTTTATGGTTCTACAAAATTCTATTGTGTGCATATATCACATTTTCTTTATCAGTTTATGTTTTGATGGATATGCGGGCTGGTTCCATGTCCTGGCTAAAGTGAATAGTGCAGCGTTAGACATGGATGTGCAGATAGCTCCATGGCAGAATCTTTTGGTTATGTACCCAAGAATTGTATAAATTGGATCGTATGCAGTTCTATTTTACTTATTTTTTCAGTGCCTTTCACACTGATTAACATGGGGCCTACGCCACTTTATATTCCTACCAGCTACAAAACCAGGCTGCTCTCTCCCCTGCCTCCCTGCCAGCACTTGTTGTCATCTGAATTCTTGATAATAACATTTCTGATCAGAGTAAGATGGCATCCCAAAGCAGTTCAATTGGCACGTCACCAATGACTAAGGATATTGAATGTGATCTCAAATTCACTGGCCATTTGCATTTTTTCTTTTGAAAACTGTCTATCCACATCTGTAGCCCATTTATTGATTAGATGATTTTGGATTTGGGTGTTTAAACTTCTCTTTATTTATATATTATTAGTTTAGTTCTCTGCCTGCTGTATAGTTGGTGAAGATTTTTTCCTGTTCTGTGGACTGTCTCTTCCCTCTGCTGATTGTTTCTTTTCCTGTTACAAATCCTTTTAAATTGGCATAATCCTATTTCTCAATTCTTGTGGTTAACTTTCCCAGAATAATCCCTACTGCCTGTTCTGGCTTTTTGGAACCCATTCTCTTTGGAGGGATACCTTGCTCAGCCTAGATTTAGTGGGGAGGGCCTTGGTCCTGCTTCAAAGCAATGTGCTAGACTTTGCTGACTCCTCTGGCGAGCCTTGTCCTCTCTGAGGAGTAGATGTAGGGGTGGAGAGGACGTTGGAGGGAGCAGAAGGAAGAGAGGAAGTGGGGACTGGATTTGGGATGTAAAATGAGAAAAGATAGTTTTTTAAGAAAATAATGAATTAATTGACTAATTAATTAAAAAACTTTCCCAAGATATTGATATCAATTTCAGAAAATATTTGCTTATGTCAGTATTTTGAAGTGTTTTCCTTGGCAACTTCAGTATTTCAGATTTCATATGAATGCCTTCGATCCATTTTGAATTGATTTTTATGCAGAGTGAGAGAAATCTTTTTCATTTCAATATTCTGCATACAGACATCCAATATTCCTCGTACCATTTGTTAAAAGGGATGAATTTTTCTTAATGTGTATTTTGATTTATTTATTTATTAAAGATTTCTGTCTCTTCCCCGCCACTGCCTCCCATTTCCCTCCCCTCCCCCAATAAATTCCCCCTCCCTCATCAGACCGAAGAGCAATCAGGGTTCCCTGCCCTTTGGGAAGTCCAAGGAACCCCCACTTCCATCCAGGTCTAGTAAGTTGAGCATCCAAACTGCCTAGGCTCCTACAAAGCCAGTACTTGCAGTAGGATCAGAAACCCATTGCCATTGTTCTTGAGTTCTCAGTAGTCCTCATTGTCGGCTTTGTTCAGAGAGTCTGGTTTTATCCCAGGCTTTTTCAGACCCAGGCCAGCTGGCCTTGGTGAGTTCCCAATAGAACATCCCCATTGTCTCAGTGTGTGGTGTACCCCTTGCGGTCCTGAGTTCCTTGCTCGTGCTCTCTCTCCTTCTGCTCCTGATTTGGACCTTGTCTCTGAACCTTTGATCGCCTGATGAAGGTTAATATTCAGGAGGATGCCTATATGTTTTTTTTGGGTTCTCCTTATTTAGCTTCTCTAGGATCACTAATTATAGGCTCAATGTCCTTTATTTATGGCTAGAAACCAAATATGAGTGAGTACATCCCATGTTCCTCTTTTTGGGTTTGGCTTACCTCACTCAGGATAGTGTTTTCTATTTCCATCCATTTGCATGCAAAATTCAAGAACCCCTTGTTTTTTACTGCTAGGTAGTACTCTAATATGTATATATTCCACACTTTCTTCATCCATTCTTCTGTTGAAGGGCATCTAGGTTGATTCCAGGTTCTGGCTATTACAAACAATGCTGCTATGAACATCGTAGAGCATATAATTTTGTTGTATGATAAGGCCTCTCTTGGGTATATTCCCAAGAGTGGTATTGCTGGGTCCAGGGGTAAGTTAATCCTGAATTTCCTGAGAAACCGCCACACTGCTTTCCAAAGTGGTTGCACAAGTTTGCATTCCCACTAGCCATGGATGAGTGTACCCCTTTCTCCACAACCTCTCCAGCAAAAGCTATCATTGGTGTTTTTGATTTTAGCCATTCTGACAGGTGTAAGATGGTATCTTAAAGTTGTCTTGATTTGCATTTCCCTGATTGCTAAGGAAGTTGAGCATGACCTTAAGTGTCTTTTGGCCATTTGAACTTCTGTTGAGAATTCTATGTTCAGCTCAATGCCCCATTTTATGATTGGGTTGATTAGCCTTTTACGGTCTAGTTTCTTGAGATCTTTATATATTTTGGAGATCAGACCTTTGTCAGTTGCGGGGTTGGTGAAGATCTTCTCCCAGTCAGTAGGTTGCCTTTGTGTCTTAGCGACAGTGTCCTTTGCTTTACAGAAGCTTCTCAGTCTTAGGAGGTCCCATTTATTCAATGAGGTCCTTAATGTCTGTGCTGCTGGGGTTATACCTAGGAAGTGGTCTCCTGTGCCCATGTGTTGTAGAGTACTTCCCACTTTCTCTTCTATCGGGTTCAGTGTGTTCAGACTGATATTGAGGTCTTTAATCCATTTGGACTTGAGTTTTGTGCATGGTGATAGATATAGATCTATTTCCATTCTTCTATAGGTTGACATCCAGTTTTGCCAGCAAAATTTGTTGAAGATGCTCTCTTTTTTCCATTGTATACTTTTAGCTCTTTTATTGAAAATCAGGTGTTCATAGGTTTGTCGGTTAATGTCAGCGTCTTCTATTCGATTCCATTGGTCGACTTCTCTGTTTTTATGCCAATACCAAGCTGTTTTCAATACTGTAGCTCTGTAGTAGAGTTTGAAGTCAGGGATGGTAATACCTCCAGAAGATCCTGTATAAGATTGTTTTGGCTATCCTGGGTTTTTTGTTTTTCCATATAAAGTTGATTATTGTTTTCTCCAGATCTGTGAAGAATTTTGATGGGATATTGATGGGGATTGCATTGAATCTATATATTGCTTTTGTTAGAATTGCCATTTTACTATGTTGATCCTCCCAATCCAGGAGCAAGGGAGATCCTTCCTTTTTCTGGTGTCCTCTTCAATTTCTTTCTTCAAAGACTTAATGTTCTTGTCAAATAGATCTTTCACATCCTTGGTCAGAGTTACCCCAAGATATTTTATGCTATTTGTGACTATCGTGAAAGGTGATGCTTCTCTAATTTCCCTCTCTGTTTCCTTATCCTTAGTGTATAGGAAGGCCACTGATTTTTTGGAGTTGATATTGTATCCTGCCACATTACTAAAGGTGTTTATCAGCTGTAGGAGTTCTTTGGTAGAGTTCTTGAGGTCGCTTATGTATACTATCATATCATCTGCAAATAACGAGAGCTTAACTTCTTCTTTTCCGATACGAATCCCCTTGATCCCCTTATGTTGTCTTATTGCTATTGCTAGAACTTCAAGCACTATATTGAAGAGGTATGGAGTGAGTGGACATCCTTGTCGTGTTCCTGATTTTAGTTGGATGGCTTTGAGTTTTTCTCCGTTTAATTTAATGTTAGCTGTCGGCTTGCTGTAAATAGCTTTTATTATATTTTGGTAGGACCCTTGTATCCCTAATCTCTCCAAGACTTTTATCATAAAGGGGTGTTGAATTTCGTCAAATGCTTTTTCAGCATCTAATGAAATGATCATATGGTTTTTTCTCTCAGTTTATTTATATGGTGGATTACATTGATAGATTTGTGTATGTTGAACCAGCCCTGCATCTCTGGGATGAAGCCTACTTGATCATGATGGATAATTTTTCTAATGTGTTCTTGGATTTGGTTTGCCAGTATTTTATTGAGAATTTTTGCATCGATATTCATGAGTGAGATAGGCCTGTAATTCTCTTTCTTTGTTGGGTCTTTGTGTGGTATTGGTATCAGGGTAACTGTAGCTTCATAAAAGGAATTTGACAATGACTCTTCTGTTTCTATATTGTGAAATACATTAAGGAGTATAGGTATTAGCTCTTCTTGGAAGTTCTGGTAGAATTTTGCATTGAAACCATCTGGTCCTGGGCTTTTTTGGAAGGGAGATTTTTGATAACAGTTTCTAGTACTTCACGACTAACAGGTCTATTTAGATCATTCACCTGGTCTTGGTTTATCTTTGGTATATGGTACTTATCTAAAAAAAATATCCATTTCTTTTGCATTTTTTAGTTTTGTGGCATACAGGCTTTTGTAGTAAGATCTAATGAGTCTTTGAATTTCCTCTGTGTCTGTGGTTATGTCCCCCTTTTAACTTCTGGTCTTATTTATTTGCGTGTTCTCTCTCTGTCGTTTAATTAGTTTGGATAGGGGTTTGTCGATCTTGTTGATTTTCTCCAAGAACCAACTTTTTGTTTCATTGATTCTTTGGACTGTGTTCTGTGTTTCTATTTTGTTGATTTCTGCCCTGATTTTGATTATTTCCAGTCTTCTACTCCTCCTGGGCGCATCTGATTCTTTTTTTTCTAAAGCTTTCAGGTGTGCTGTTAAGTCTCCGATGTATGCTTTCTCTGTTTTCTTTAAGTGGGCACTTAGTGCTATGAACTTTCCTCTTAGCACTGCTTTCATAGTGTCCCATAGGTTTGAGTATGTTGTCCCTTTATTTTCATTAAGTTCAAGGAAGACTTTAATTTCTTTCTTGATTTCTTCCTTGACCCAGGTGTGGTTCAGTAGTTGACTGTTCAGTTTCCATGAGTTTGTGGGCTTTCTGGAGGTAGGATTGTTGTTGAATTCTAACTTTAATCTGTGGTGATCTGATAAGACGCAGGTGGACACTGATATTTTTTTGTATCTGTGGAGGTTTCCTTTGTTTCCGAGTATGTGGTCAATTTTCGAGAAGGTTCCATGAGCTGCAGAGAAGAAGGTATATTCTTTCCTATTTGGGTGGAATGTTCTATAGATGTCTGTTAAGTCCATTTGCTTCATTACCTCCAGTAGTTCTCTTACTTCTCTATTAGGTTTCTGTCTGATTGACCTGTCCATTGCTGAGAGAGGTGTATTGAAGTCTCCTACTGCTAGTGTGTGTGGTTTTATGTCTGCCTTGAGTTTTAGTAATATTTCTTTTACATATGTGGGTGCTTTTATATTAGGGGTGTAGATATTCAGGATTGAGATATCATCCTGACGAATTGTTCCTGTTATGAGTATAAAGTGTCCATCTCGATCTCTTCTGATTGATTTTAGTTTGAAGTCAGTTTTGTTAGAAATTAATATGGCCACACCTGCTTTTTTCTTAGGACCATCTGCTTGAAAGACCTTTTCCCAACCCTTTACTCTGAGTAGATGCCTGTCTTTGTGGTTGAGATGTGTTTCTTTCTTTTTTTTAAATTTATTTATTTATTTATTAAGGATTTCTGCCTCTTCCCCACAACCGCCTCCCATTTCCCTCCACCTCCCTCAATCAAGTCACCCTCCCTCATCTGCTCGAAGAGCAATCAGGGTTCCCTGACCTGTGGGAAGCCCAAGGACCGCCCACCTCTATCCAGGTCTCCTAAGGTGAGCATCCAAACTGCCTAGGCTCCCCCAAAGCCGGTACGTGCAGTAGGATCAAAAACCCACTGCGATTGTTCTTGAGTTCTCATTATTCCTCATTGTCCTCTATGTTCAGCTAGTCCGGATTTATCCCATGCTTTTTCAGACCCAGGCCAGCTGGCCTTGGTGAGTTCCCGATAGAACATCCCCATTGTCTCATTGTGTGGGTGCACCCCTCGTGGTCCTGAGTTCCTTTCTCGTACTCCGTCTCCTTCTGCTCCTGATTTGTTTCTTGCAAACAGCAGAATGTTGGATGCTGTTTTCGTATCCAATCTCTTAGCCTGTGCCTTTTTATAGGTGAATTGAGACCATTAATATTAAGTGATATTAATGACCAGTGGTTGTTTACTCCGGATATTCTTATTGTTTTTGGAAGTAGAATTTGTGTATCTCCCTTCTTTGAGTTGTGCTAGTGAAGGGTCATTAGATGCCTCAGTTATTGTAGGCAGTGTTGGCAATGTTGGATTCCTTGGGTTGCGATTTTCCTTCTACTACTTTCTGTAGGGCTGGATTCGTGGCTACGTATTGTTTAAATTTGCTCTTATCCTGGAACGTCTTGTTTTCTCCATTTATAGTGAACGAAAGCTTGGCTGGGTATAGTAGTCTGGGCTTGCATCCATGGTCTCTTAGCTTCTGCAGTACTTCTATCCAGGACCTTCTGGCTTTCATTGTTTCCATAGAGAAGTCATGTGTAAGTCTGATCGGTTTACCTTTATAAGTTACTTGGCCTTTTTCCTTTGCAGCTCTTAATATTCTTTCTTTAACCTGTATATTTTGTGTTTTGATTATTATATGGCGAGGAGATGTTTTTCTTTGATCCAGTCTGTTTGGTGTTCTGTATGCTTCTTGAATATTCAAAGGAATATCCTTCTTTATGTTGGGAAAGTTTTCTTCCATAATTTTGTTCAAAATATTTTCTGGGCCTTTGAGCTGTGACTCTTCTCCTTCTTCTATTCCTATTATTCTTATGTTTGGTCTTTTTATTGTGTCCCATAATTCCTGAATGTTTTGTGATGAGAATTTGTTGGCTTTACAGTTTTCTTTGATCAGTGCGTTTATTTTCTCTATGGTGTCCTCAGAATCTGAGATTCTTTCTTCTATTTCTTGTATTCTATTGATTATGCTTGTTTCTGTAGGCTCTGCTTGTTGACCTAGATTTTCCATATCCAGCTGGTCCTCATTTTGTGTTTTCTTCCTTGTTTCCATTTCAGTTTTCAATTCTTGAACTGTTTCCATTACCTGTTTGATCGTTCTTTCTTGGTTTTCCAGGGTATTATGTACGTATTTACTCATTTCTTCAAATTTTTGGTTATACTTCTCATCCATTTCTATAAGGGCATTTTTCACATGTTGTTTAAGGGACTCTATTGCTTTCATAAAGTCAATTTTTTCCACTTCTTCTGTGTTAGGGTGTTGAAGACCTTCTGTTGTAAGATCATTGGGTTCTGGTGTTTTCATGCTGTTTTTCAGATTATTGGGTGAATTCTTGCCTTGGTGCCCG
Organism: Microtus pennsylvanicus; assembly: GCF_037038515.1. NCBI lineage: Eukaryota > Metazoa > Chordata > Mammalia > Rodentia > Cricetidae > Microtus > Microtus pennsylvanicus. The sequence goes on from NC_134581.1 coordinate 122,782,133, forward strand.
CTCATTTCCTCCTATCAATGCTATCTAAGGGGTCTTTTAAAACTGGTTCAGGTTTCCCTGCTGGTCAGGGGCTCCTCTTACCAAATGCCCTCGCTCTGTTTCCTGGTTCCTGCCGGGGGGCCAAGATCCCTCTCACCCCTCAGAAGGGTCTTCAGGAATAGGACTCGGCTCCTCCTTTGCTGGGGACCTTGCCAACCAAAGGCATACCTATTTGATTTAATTGTAGTGGGGCGATCTGGTGTCGGTGTTGCGCGCAGTCCCTGCAGCCTGCGTCTGCTGCCACAACGGTTCCCACCACCTGCGGCCTGTGTCCTCTGCTGCTGCTCTGGTCCCAGCGGGTCCCAGCCAGTCCCAGCCTATCCCAGCCGGTCCCAGCCGGTCCCGGCCTCCGCCGTCTGGGTTCCGGCTGCCTCCCGGCAGGTAACTTTTTAATCAACCCTCTTCCTTTTGTGGCTGGAGAAAACCACAGCAATAATTTTTGATCCACACTGAATAATTTTGCAATCATGACTTTTATTTTGGAATTTATAAAAATCACCTTTTAGTGCCTAGTTTCTATAGTGGAGATGCCAGTATTTTCAATAAAGTTTTATTGGGATACAGCTTTGTTCATCTGATCTTATGAGCTACAGCTATTTTCATTGTCTCAGTGCCTGGCAACCTAAACAAGCATAATATATTGTTTGTCACAGCTGATTTGCTTATGACAAGTCTACAAATCACAACAACATGTTAAAATTTGACAGGATTCTGACTGGCATGTTTTGTACTGTATGTGGACTTTTAATCACTAATTTATTATCACAAATATGTATCCTAAGTATGTTACAATAAAGAAAGTCAGCTTTAAATGTTGTGTCTCTAAGGCTTAGAGGAGTAGAAACTATTTTGTTAACAAATCATATATAAAAGCATTGTGTTTATTAATTACATAGAAACAGTTACTATGCTCAAATAACGCAATGTGCAATGATATCATCTGATTAATTACTCATTACTGTCATGGAAACAAATTTCAAAACAAAACCGGCAATCTTTAAATATATTTCATCAAAGCAATATTCATTTTAAAGTTTTAAAATAATTTAAATGAAGCTTAAATAAAAGTTTCTGAGTAGCTCATTTGTCAGCCAAGGAAGGAAAACCAATGTAGAGTTAATTAAATTGTGTTTGATTGCAGCAGATGAAGAAATTTGTCCTGAGCAAAGAAACTTGATTAAGGCTATTAGCTTTTCAGTGAGAACAGTTGCTGCCTGAGTTGAGGACATCGAGGGAGGGTAACAGATGGAATAAACATCCATACCGTGTTCCGCCAGCTAGAAATACTGGGTACCATATTAGAGAAAGCATATGGAGATGCTGATTGATACTAAAAAGACAGACTGAATCAGGACTTAGGACCCAAGGAACCACATGATGGAATTTCCTAACTCTGCTTCTGATTTACACACCGTATAAGAGCCTGAAGAAGCAGGGGGACGCAATCAATGGAAACAGATGAAAACAAACCTAAAATGAATCCACTTTTTATATCCAATGGGTTAGACATATGGTACCTAACAAGGCAAAGAATGCAATCATTTGATTCCAGACACCACCGGCACAAGCTAGGGCATGGCCTGGGCATCTATACCCATTAAGATATAAGGAAGGCCTAAAGATGCCCCTGTGATGGTTACAGTGGAAGTACATACATACTTTCTTCACTTCTGCTTTGTGGTAGTGTGGAGCCTACAACCAATGGTTTTGATGAAAATAATATGGGGAACATAGAATTAGCTTTTACGGTTACCACTTCTTAGAAGTAAGGAGGGCATACTTCTCAAGCCTTCAAATCTCTTCTACATTTTTCTAAAAGTCACAAGGAGTCCCATCTCCCACCTACCACAAAGGCTTAGAGGAGAACACAGACTTAGAGGACTCTGGGGAAGTAACAAATAGTATTTCTCACCCATACTCAACCTGAGTCAAAGGGAGGCTAACAAAAAAGATTCACCAAAGACCTAGAGTCTCTGGAACACTGAAAAGATCAGAAAATACTCTGTATAGCATTATACATAATTTTTAGCCATTGGGATACAATGGACTTAGTCCTTAAAAAGTATAAAAATCATCTTGAATAAGGTAACCCAGAAAGACAAACATTACCATGTACTCACTTATAAGTGGATATTAGCTGTAAAGCAAGGGATAGCCATCCTGCAATTTAGAGACCCAGAGAGGTTGAGTAACAAGGAGTGATCAAAGGGGGCTAGAAGAAATTTTGTGATTAGGCTGTGGGTGAGTAGGGATGAGAAAATGGGAGATCAGATTGGGGGGCAAAGAAGGAAAGAGTACTGAAATAGACCACTGGAAGCAGAGGGGAGGGTGAAACATTTCAGGATCAGGTACAAACCTGACACAAGGGAATCTCCCAGAAATCTACAAGGATGACCCCAGCTAAGACTCCTATTGCCTAAACTGACCATCCCTTGTGACTAGGCAAGGCTTCAAGTAGAGTGATTAGGGCACCAACTCAGCCACATAATCTTTCACTTACAGGGTGGCTAGCTAAGAGATTGAGGGAGTGGCCAACCCATGTCTGGTCTAGCCTAAAACCCAGACAGGAGAGTAAGCCCAGATGTGTCTTGGCAATAGAATGACCTGGGGCTTATCCCTATGGATCTTCTCTTATATAAACAATAAGCTTGATTAATCAACAATTTGAATTATCTCATAGCCATTATGCAGCTTGGAAAACAGTGACGAAATTTCACATGCTGTATAATTGCACTTAGATAACCTCTCTTTAAACTATTGTATACACCAAGAGGAGATTAGGAGTTTTAAGAGAGGGTGGTATTAATTTTCAGACACACGGGAGAGCTTTGTCACGATGGAATAACTTTATTCCAGGAGTCAGCCTTGAGTCTGGGTGACTGAAGAAGAAGCCCCTGAGATGGGCAGATGGGGTAACTGCAGTCAAGAATGCGTTCAAAGGTAAAACCAAGTATTCAGAGAATGAGTTCAGTACAAGCCCAAGTGGAAACAAGAAATTTCATGTATAAAGACAATAAAATATAAAAAGAGCAGAGACTTATGTGAAAAAAGCAAAGCTTTGAAAGGGCCAAGTTATATCTGATGCTATTACCCAACTGGTAATTTCTGGATACAATTTGAGTATTTCCAATAGATTTCCATGGCATAGACCAGTAACACCAAATAAGGTGGTTCTAAAAGAAAAATACTTCTTTCCCAAGAGAATTTGTGTTCACCTCGTATAAGTCCTAAGTTAAAAATCAACAAAATTATATTTTGAATTTTATGGAGAAAATTTTTGTAATTTATTTTTATTCCCTTTAAATAAACATCTACAAAAAATACTCAGCTTCAGCTCTTAGCCCTCAAAGCCCGCCTACTCCCCTAAAGTTTCTCAGCTACTGTCTGTTGATCTCTGTTCTTGTTAGTTGCTGTTTTATTATTATAATATTTTATTTGCAACCTTAATGAAATTCTTTGAATGGTGTTTTCAAGTACGTTATTTTCATTTTGTAATCCATAAGATCTCATTTCTCATTTTACACGAGGTAGGTCAAAGTAATAAAGAGTTAAGTCTTTTTCTCTTTCTTAGTCACGTAGGCAAATACAGCCACTTCAGGTCACTTAGCACCGGTGGACAGCTGCATTTTGTCCTTGGAACTGATAAGAATACCTGTACTATTTTCCTATGAAAATATCTGGGGTAGAGACATACATGCCATTAATTATAATAAATATGTATTTATCAATTTGTATGACTTAATATTTTATACCAGTGTTGAAGTTATCAAATTTCTTTGATCATATATGTACAGTTATGATATTTCTCATATTTATTAGCATGAATTGTTTAAAGAGCTTTTAATATTTAATCATAGAATGTAGAATGAATTACTGCCAGAATGAAGGTGCCAGGATTCATTCTGTGACTAATGTTTTATTTAGACTTTGGTCCATCAGTTATTAGGACTATAGATTGGAAAATTTTCTTCTCTTATGATCTATATATCTTTGAATTAGATATCAAAGCATGTTTGCTTCATAAAAGAGTGCGTTTTCTTATAAGCGCTGGAGTAATACATATGATGTTGGAATTAATTTTCTCTTTGAAGTCTTGGTAAAGTACACAGACTGATTTCCTTGACACCCAGTCATGTTGTTTGGGTCTTCTGCAAGAATTTCTTTGGCACAGTTAACTTGGTTCAGACTGAAATTAATGTGTCAAAATCTATTTTGAGTGTGAATTTCTACTTCTTTGTCTGTATTTCTCTATTATGAGGAAGATTTCTTGTTTATTTTGGTAAAGAGATATTTATGATAATTGTTGTATCATTATACATTTTAGCTTTCAACACTGTAAGGTATCTTTGCTTTTATCTCTAAAGTTTACATTGCCTGAAATTCCATTATATTTTATTTCTCGTTTCCCAATGTATGTTTTCCCAGCACTTAGGTTTTTTAGTCTCTCAAATTGCTTTTTATATATTCTTTTTATACAAAACTTAGACTTGAATTTTCTGTAAGAGACTACGTAAGAGTAAAAAACAAACTGTTTTAATAAATACACTGAGTTGGTTGGTATTTGGGTACTAGATCATGGTTCTTTAATGTTATTTTTGTTATCCTTGTAATATGTGTAATTTATTGCCCTTTCTCTTCTTTGGGGTTTATTTTTCTTTCTAATTATAAGAAGTTCCTTTAGTGTTTTTTTTAAAGGATCAGATTTTGTTGTAAAGGTACCTCTTTAATCCCTTCTTTATTTACCCAATTTCTTCATTTGCTAAGCTTTCAACTTTAAAATCTAATTTAAAAAATTACAACTTTTTATGAAACAGCCAATGAACATCTTCTGTTTTCTTACTTTTATTTCATTTCACTAATTTTTTTAACCTGAGAAGCATGTCTTAAGCACGTCTCAGTCTTTTTGGGTTGTCATGAATAAATACCACAGACCAAGTGGGTTGTAGGCTTATAAGATAAATATCAAAGCAATAAAAATATTAGGCATGTGGCAAAGCTTCATGGCTTTCTTGCTCTTTGAATCCTGACCTGGTGGAAGGGCCAAAGCGTTTTCTTGCCCATGTTTTGTAAGAACACTAATTCTCTTCTTGGGGCTCTGCCTCCATCACTATCTACCTTCTGACAAACCCTCCCCCTGGCATCACCTTGCATAGGAAGATTTCCACATTTAAGTCTGAGAGAGACACACACAGTTATGTGCATCAAGCATCAGTTAGTCAGCTCATAAATGCCTTGCTAATGTTTTTCAACAGTCTTTTGTTTGGATAAAGTTCATGCTTCCATGAATCTCTTGGTAAAGGCTGATCAACATTGAATGTTCTCTGAAATCTTATATGGATGTAGTTATTTTCTGTATACCTAGCCCTCACATTCAAAGAATATTTTTTTCTGAATATAACATTTGTTGCTCTTTGTTTTACTGAGTTTCTGAAAACTCAATTTTCTAAAGGTAAGGGTTGAATTAGATTCACTCTCATAAATGGCTGTGACTTTGCTCTGTTTAATGCTTGTTGGTTCTCTTGGATTTGTTGAATTTGTGTGTGAAAAGTTAGTCCTCTGTTTTTATTTTTCTTTGTATGTGGCTGTCAGAAGTCTTTCATCAACTAGAACTATTCTTGATGAACACTTCTCTTTATGAGCTTTGGAGATAATCTTCTTGTCTTCAAAAGTCTAATCTATTTTCAAGATATACCAGTTTTTCACTATTTAACATATGAATATATATTTGCAAGCTAAGTCCACCAGAGATCACCACACAGATATACAAAGCCAAAATAAAAGTCTTTATTGTAGGCCAGAGGCTGCATGGGGAAATTGCCTAAATCATACAGCCCCAAATCTTACAGTCCTCCGTATTTTATATACAGAAACCACATCCTGATTGTCATACTTCAGTTAGCAAGAAACTGAACTACAAAAGCTAAAAAAGCAGGGCTAGTACCTTTAGAGACTTTCTTGGAACTATGGACTACGTCTCTTATGGATTAAGTCTTTGTTCCCATTTGGGCAGGTGTTGTGGCCTCCATCCTGGGTTTTAACCTCTGACATAGTGTTAGTTGGCCTGAGTTTTGGGAGCCTGTTACAACAGAGCTTTCCTTTGCAAGTTGATGTCTTGAATAGTTTGAAATATTGATTCCATTCTCCATATTTCTTCCTCACAATTTTGCTTAAGACTCATGAAGAGAACAAGTGTGGTTAAATTAATACTCAATTATTATAGAGATTATAATTATGACAATACGGTGTTGACATTCAAATAGATTCATAAATCAATGGAAGAGGTCAGAGGTTTGGAAACAAATCACAGAAATAATAGTTACAGATAAAACTATTACTCCATTTGATAAGTAATGAAAATTCTTTTAAACAAGTGATATTAGAGCAAGAGAAAAAGTTGAACCTCATGGCCCCAAAACAACAGTTTGAAATAATGAAATTTCTGAAAGAAAACGTTAGAGAAATCTGTTTAGTATTAGACTAGGCAGTTTTTTTTCCCCTGACATAACAGACATTAAATGTTAAAGAAAAAACTGTTTATCTGGAATTCATCAAAACTAAATAATTTTCTGCCTGAAAAAAATTGTTAAGAAAACAAAAAAAGGATACCAAAAATATTCACAGAGTGGAAGAATCTGCAATGCATCACTTGTACAGTTCTACAGTGAATAGAGAATCAACCCAGTGAGATGAGGCAAAATCCAGTTTCTCAAACAAGGAAAATCTGCAGATTGCCAATGCACACTTTAAAAAATACTCTGTGTCCTCACCCATCAAAGGAAACATGAGACAAAGCAGGATGAGATCCCAGACTCACTGACTTGATGCTGAAGTTGGAAACATTAGCAACAATATATCTTAGCCTTGGAAAGAACATATTTCCAGGAAGAATGTAAGAATAACATTGACTTTAGGAAACTCGATGTTTCTTATGAGGTTAATTGTACACTTATCAAATGATCAAAAAATTCCACTTAGTGAAATGTATCCATGGGAGAGTTTGCATGTGGATATTCACAGCATAAGACAATCATCATGAGTTCCAAATTTTGACCAACCCAAGTTCATACGATGAAGAATTGATAAGGAAATTTATATTAGCATACAATAGGATGTGATTCAGCAGTATAAAACAGAAAAGCTCCGGGAGGTGATGGCACACACCTTTAATCCCAACACTCAGGAGGCAGAGGCAGGTGGATCTCTGTGAGTTTGAGGACAGCCTGATCTATAAGAGCCAGTTCCAGGGCAGATTTCAAAGCTACAGAGAAACCTTGTCTCGCAAAACCAAAAATTGAATCAAATCAAAACAAAACATAAAAAACAACAAAAGCAAACAATAAAAACAGGAAATCTCTCTAAAACATTATATAACAGGTATATTTAGGAATGCCATTTCCAGAATGTAAACATGACAAACCTGAGAAATCTAACCTCTGAAGATGGAAAGGCATGGCCATTTTTCATCAGGGTGGGGCTGAGTGGAAGGGAACACAGGTGAAGTCTCTGGAATGATTGTCCTGTATCTCCTGTGGTAGAGTTTGCCTTAATCAAGGCTTCATTCTCGCTGAAAATAGAGCCAGCCGTCAATGTGTGCTATGCAGCGAGAGTTTGTATAAATGCTGAAAACAAGCCTTTCAGCCATCCCTCCCTCTGTCTATTTAGATGGCGGGGGAGGGGGGCGGCAGGGAGAACTAGAGAAAGCCACTATAGATCGCCCACCAAAACACCCCAGTGCGCAATGTGGCCCAAGGTGTTTAAAAACCCAAATCCAAATCAAGCTGAGCCGTTGCCACTCATCTTCAACCCGAAAGCAGCCTAAAGCTACTTTCATCACTTCCCCTCCTCGCTGTTTCATTCACAGGGTCTGTTCACGTCTTAGAAGTGTGCGGCAGAGTAGGGACAGTTTGCTCTGGTCATCCGCTGAGTCTGTCTCCTCAGCTGCAATGATTGCTCTCATGATTGGGTTTCGAGGGACAGGATGTGTGCAACTATGCTAATATGTTTCTTTTTACTCTTTTCCAGCTGTTGACAGAGAGTGAAGTTCCACATCAGGTACGTTAAAGGTACAAACTTTTTTTTTTTCATTTTGACGTATTCTGAAGGGCCTTATGATTCTGATTCTTTCGTGGCTTCTGTTTCGGGAGGTGTCACACGCAGCGATGCTGTTTTGCTTGAGGAAAACTAGTCATCCTCTGCTAAGAGTGCTGGACTTGAAAACATTGCCAAAGCTGAAAGCCATGTGTGACTGACTTTTACAATTCGACTAGCATTGGTATAAAATAAAATAATAGCAAAAATAAAAACAGAAGTTTCAGCAATGAGCCTCTTAAGGGCTTCTTGGTTCTCCATCAGGAGTGCTGAATATTTATCCACACAATGTGAAGAGCCAGGCGTGTGAGTAGATTCATGCATGAACAGAGTTGTTGCCTTTGTTTGTGGCCAAACAGACATCATTACTCCACAAGAGCTGTCATAACAAAAGCCATGTTAAATGCTCCTATGGGCTAGATGCCCAAGATCAAGGTGCTGACAGGTTTCTGCTCAGTTCTTTCATTAGCTTCATAGTGGTCATCTTCACTATATGTCCTCATACAGCCTTTATTCATGAGTGTGTGTGTGTGTGTGTGTGTGTGTGTGTGTGTGTGTGTGCACGCTCCTATCTGCACATTGGTCTACAGGTATCCTCCATACCTAGATGTCTGTCAGATTGGACTAGATTATCCTTACATGGATTCATTTTAACTTGATTACCTCTTTGAGGGCCTGGGTAATAGTCACATTCTCAGTTTGAGGGGGGTCTATATCTTTAGCAGATGAATTTGGGGGAACAATGAATCCATTTCACAACAACATACAACCCACCATCTCCTTCCAGGAGATATTGTAGCTCCACAGGCCACAGGTGGATTCTCTGGCAGGAAATTGTGATCAACCACAATATTCTGGCATATCGTCTCTGATGAGAGCTGTCTGGTACCTTTTCCATCTCAAGTTTTCCCCAAACGTGAAGTGGACACTACAATTGGGGACCACTCATTCTAGCACTTTAGAAATATTGTAATGCACAGACTTCAGCCAACGCCGCTATGTGAATAACAACTGGGAGGAAATTACTAGCCTTTTACAGAAACTCCTTATAGGGCTTAACACACAATCATATTTGAGACTAACCTAATACATCTGGTCCAAGTCATCATAGCTGGATCTTCCAATGGGAATTCCATCCATGAACTGGCTGCCTCCAGATGCCAGGCAACTCTTTTTAGAGAACATCCATACCTTCAGCAATGGAAGTTCTTCAAAAATGTGGTTTACATTTCAGTTAATCTTCTCGCTCATCTGGCCACAAAAATGGACGCACTTTAATATGTATTTCCTGAGCTCACACTTGGAATATTTGTTTTTCTGGAATGGGACAATAAAAGATACAAGAAAGCATGCTGCATTAGCCAAACAGATGAACCTTTGTTTTAAAAATTAATGTAGAATATCAGTTAGTAACTAGGGAATTTGAAATAAAAATTGTGATTTTCAATTTAATTTATTTTATTTTTAAATATTTACACATTAGTGCTGTGTTTACATTATTTCCATCTCTCCCCCAACCACCTTGCTCCAATTTCTTCTATAACCCCAAGTCTCTCTCCAATTCGTGGCCTGTTCTTTAATTATTATTGTTACATGCTCTTATATTGTAATCTGTATCTCTTTCAAAACGAGAAGTAGCAACTGAAATGTAAGTTGACCACATTAAATTTAACTTGAAAAGAAATTGTTATTACTACTGTGGCCTCTGCCATGATGAGCTGTAGCCTTTACAACCCTTTCTCCATTGTTACACACAAACTTATTCAAAAACATTCTAGCTTTTCCATCTCCCTCCTGAAGAGGCAGCTTCTGTCTCTCCCTTCTCCCTACTTCTTCCCTTCCACTCTATAACCCACTAGATAAATATCCAACCTCAAATAAATAAATCAATACATTAAAAACATTCCAAGGCTGTCTGCCTGGCCCTCCACAATTGTCATTGCCATCATGGGTGGGAGGGATGCACTATTCTGTACATCACAGAGATGCGTGGCTGGATCCTCACTGGGGGAAACTGGCCCCAGCTCCTTTCTTAACTCTATTCCTAACTATTTTCCCCAGCATGGTAGGTCTCATACAATAGGCAAAGCAGATAGGAACCTCACAGAACCTCACATCGGTATCTTACAGCACACATTTATCCCTTTAGTGCAACTTGATTTTTTCTTACACTTTTATTTCTTTCACATTATCTTCTACAGAATTAAAATATTTTATTTAAGAATATAGAAACTTGCATGTCTTTATAAATTATTGCTTGTTATTGATGAAGTTGAGATCAAGGCTTGTTTTTAAATACATATATGCTCACATTTTCTTTCAGCAATGTTATGATTCCAAAATTCTGTATTTAGGCTCTTACTTTATTTAAGTTAACTGAACTTTGTGACATGGTGTCACAAAGGGAATATCTATGTAGGAGATAGTTCGGGTAGGGGTATCTGTGCAGAGGGTAATTAGGGTAGGGGGTATTTGTGGAGGAGGTAGTTAGGGTAGGGGTATCTGTGCAGAAGGTAATTAGGGTAGGGGGTATCTGTGCAGTAGGTAGTTAGGGTAGGGGTATCTGTGTAGGAGATAATTAGGGTAGAGGTATCCATGCAGAAAGTAGTTAAGGCAGGGGTATCTGTGCATGAGATAGTTAGGGGTATCTGTGCAGGACGTAGTTAAGGTAGGAGTATCTGTGCAGGAGGTAGTTAGGAGTATCTGTGCAGGAGGTAGTTAGGGTAGGAGTATCTGTGCAGGAGGTAGTTAGGGGTATCTGTGCAGGTAGACAAGTAGATTACTGATCACAATAAAGATGATGCTTGAATATGTTTGTGGAATTTGAGGCTAAAAGATAACACTGGCAATCTTAATGTTTTAGTAAGAGACCTCAGAGAGGGAAGATAAGGGATCTGAACAAATGCAGCACATTATAGAGCATTTCCTAAGTAAGGCAAAACCATTAAGAGGGTTAAATGGAAGGAATTCAGCTGTTTCATGAAGTTGAGGCAGTGACGTGAAGTGACACTCCCACAAGGTATTAGCAAGCAGCAGCTAAAGAGTTCCCTGAGTGAATCCTAAGAAAGCTACTGCAGAGCAAGAGGCTTTAAACAACCCATTAGGGTTCAAGAAATTAACCTAATAACCACTTTAAACTATTAAAAACCCCGGAGGGACATTGATCTTGCTTAGTTACAGCAATCGAAAGTTCTCTGTATTCTGATGTTTCTAAGTGATGACTTTAAAGGATGGGGGTAAGGGGAGATGGGGAGAGAAAAGGGAGAAGGGGAGAAGGGGAGGAAGGGGGGAACTTGGAGAAAAAGGAGGATTGGGATAAAGGAAGGTTGGATAGGGGAGCACGGAAGCACAATTCGTAGTTAAGGGAGCCACCTTAGGGTTGGCAAGAGATTTGAACCTAGAATGGCTCCCAGGTGCCCAAGCCGAGGTCCCCAGTTAATTCCTTGGGCAGCTGGGGATAGGGAACCTGAAATGACCCTATCCTAGAGCAATACTGACGAATATCTTGCATATCATCATAGAACCTTCATCTGGTGATGGATGGAGATAGAGACAGAGACCCACACTGGAGCACTGGACTGAGCTCCCAAGGTCCCAATGAGGAGCAGAAGGAGGGAGAACAAGAGCAAAGAAGTCGGGACCACGAGGGGTGCACCCACCCACTGAGACAGCGGAGCTGATGTATTGGGAGCTCACCAAGGCCAGCTGGACTGTGACTGAAAAAGCAAGGGATAAAGCTGGACTCTCTGATCATGGCGAACAATGAGAGCTGATGAGACGCCAAGGACAATGGCAAGGGGTTTTGATCCTACGTAATGTGCTGGCTTTGTGGGAGCCTATCCAGTTTGGATGTTCACCTTCCTAGATATGGACGGAGGGGGGAGGACCTAGGACTTACCACAGGGCAGGGAACCCTGACAGCTCTTTGGACTGGAAAGGGAGGGGGAAAGGAGTGGGGGGAGGGGGAGAAGGGTGGGAGGAGGGGGAGAAGGGTGGGAGGAGGGGGAGGGAAATGGGAGGCTGGGAGGAGGTGGAAACTTGTTTTTTTTTTCTCATTTTCTCAATAAAGAAAAATATTAAAAAAAAGATGTCCACAACATATATTACACATATTCAGCACATACATGCACACACATATAGAAGTTTCTTAAATTCCTAACCAGTAGTTCTTAAATAACTTGTACTTCTCAAATTCTGAAGCTGAAGGAAAATTAGTCAAGAAACTGAGAAAAGAGGGAAAGTGATATCATTTTAATTTTAGAATAAAAAAGAAATGAATTCAGAGATGTTGATAACTAGAAAGAATCTACAGGGGAGATCTGACCTAAGGAATGGGGCTCGCTGCTCAGGTGGAGTGGAATGGTAGGGTGAGCATTCCCAGTGATCACTGAGGCAGAAGGAGCCATGAGGTGCTGATGATCTGTCTGCTCTACTTGTAATGTGACAATTAATAAGTGTGTCCATGGTCCTCTGGGTGTGTGAGTCATTGTGGTGAGCAGAGGCGAAGTATACATAGACTGTCTTTAAACCCATTAGTGCTGTGCCAAAAAGAAACAGCTTTCAGAAGTAAAATGTGTCTATAAATTGGCAATTTTAACACACGTTCTTGTCAGATCTGTTATTCAAATACTACCTAAAATTGGTTTCTGTGATTGTAATATAAGCCATAGGCTGTAGTTATTTGTTAATGCCCTTAAACTAACTTAATACTTCTTGTTTATCAAAATTTTGAATATATATATTGTTAAATTCACATATTTAAGGATATTTTTAAGTTCACAGACATTACCCCTATGCACAGAATGATGCACGCAAGTCATGGTAGGACTATTTTGTCTGCTTGCATTATTGCAACATAATTCCGTAGAGTGGGGAAACTGGAGTCAACAGGAATTTGTTGATTATATTTCTTGAGGCTGTAGTGGTCCATATCACTGTCAGCAGATTGATGTTGGAGTTGGGTACCTTCTTCAAATGTGACATCATCTTATTGTGTCCTGGAAGGACAGAGGGATGGGATGGCTTCCTCCAAACTGTTTTTAAAGACACCAGTCAAGTAGTGATGTCACAGACTTAGTGACTTAGTCATTTACCTCAACTCTCCTCTTCCTAATAATGTCGCATCACACAGTAAGTTCTGTCATATGAATCTGGGGGAGCCACCTCCATTCAGACCCCATCACTAACCTTCTATTTCATGAACTTCTATGAATTACGGGGTATTCTTATTTCTTGTTTCCAAACGTGGAAGATTGATAACTGCTGTCAATTTAGAAACATTGTCTTCCAACAACTCAAGGAGTTATATGTAGTCAAAATCTCTATATTTAAAACATTTTCTCTATTTCTTACTAGTAGGTTCAACTTACATTCTAACTTGGCAAGTAGGACATTGTGTATGTCTGGATTAAACTAAAAAATACTTAAACTTGTGTGTGTGTATGTGTGTGTGTGTGTGTGTGTGTGTACATGCGGGCAGGTATCTCTGTGTGTCTACACACACATGCTTAGGCAAAGAGGATATTAAATAGATCTTTTCAAATGAAATTATATGAATGAGCACACAGTTTTGAAATAATCCGGGATTCTTCCTATTTCCACACAACCTGAATCAGCCTGCATTTGGTACAATGTAGTACCTGTGCTCACTTTATTGAATAAAGTACTTTCTAGATTCTCACATGGTCTCCCACTTCACTCTGTTTACTTTACCAAGAAAAGCAATGCTTTGAATATTAAGATTTGTACCAAGGGTTTATAAAAGCACGGACAAGTGTAGACTTCAGAAACTGGGTTGTTCACACACTGGTAATAATGTCTCCTATCTTATAGAGCTGCTTTGAAAACCCACACATCTTTCTGTACTTAAAAAATGTAAATGACTTTTTGCCCATGGGGAGATTAATAAATTCACCAAGGTGAAAAAATGAATTCAGTCTTTCCCAGTAAGAAAATTGCTCAAAGATTAATTTAGCCTGTTTAATTCAGCTCTCAAATGTGTCTCGGAACTCTAAAATATTTTTTTAAACCTTCAGTGCACCTGGGGCATCAATTTGATTATTTTTACTCTTGATTTTAATGTGTCTACTTTCTTATGTATCAAGCTATTTTCATTTTCATTCAGTTCATTTTGCTCTTTTTAAATCTTTTTTAGAAGATTGTTGCTACCCGTATTTTGCTGATGACTTTTCTTATGCTATTCTGGGCACAAGCTACAGGGAACTTGCTACCAACACTGCATTCTCCCCACCCTTTCCTGTCTCAGAGCTTTTGCTAAGAAATGAACATCTGGGGAAAAGAGTCTCCTAAGAAACCTCCAGCCACAGCCAGTGGGCTTCCAAGGTTCTATCGTATTTGCCAAATGGAAACGTGACTTAAGCATATTCCTTTTGTATGTTCATCCTGTTGCAAAGAAAACCACATTTCTGTCCCACTCTTCCTCGTTTTAGGCCTCACTCAGTTCCTGATGTCAAAGCACAGTTGCCCACAGAATATCATGTACCGTGTCTTTCTTTTTTCCCTTCATATCACCCTGACTATATTGTTAAATAGAATAGACTTTGTTTGTATTTTATATTGAAATTTGCCTGCTTTGAGTCTTTATATTTTGTCTTGTATCACATATTCATATGGACCATGACTGATGAATAATTTTCTTTTGACTTGAAATAATAGGTATTTTAAAAACAGATCTTTATTCCTTTCCAGCTTTAGATGACATTTAGTAGAAATACCCACCATGGTGCCCGGAAGCCTAGGAAACAACCACTTTACTCCTATGCCCATTCTAACTTCCCCACTTCTTTTAAGAAAAAAAATATCAATACTCCCAAGATGTTTAGTTTTTGTGAACTGTTTACACTTTTTGATAATATGTATGTCAAACCTAACATGTTAAAGCTAGGACCTCTGTGTGTTTTTCCTCTATCCTCCACTCAAGCTATGGAAAATGTCCAATTGAATTATTAGCCTCAAGGTGTGTGACCTTGCCGTATTGCTATAAACAGAGACATGCTAATTACATGTCATCCCATTGCAGATCACACCTTAGCTTCAGCTTACATGTGATTAGTTTCAAGGGTGTAGGTGAAGGGACAAAACTTTCTGGAGAAGTTCAAGGAGGTGGAAGAGCTGTTTCTTTGCTTTCTAAAGTTGCCTGTGGCTGCTCTTCATTATCAAGAGAACAGAGGTTACAACACTCGGGTGTAACCTCAGGCCTGCTGCTCCTGTTTGCTGGGCACTGGACCTGGCTTCCTCTCCTCTAATAAATAATGAGTTCAAATACAAAGAGCATGATGAGAGCACAGAACCAGGGAAATGCTACGACCAGAGCAAACACCTGCTGCCAGCACAGCTTAACCTGTTCTTCAAGAGCACAGCTGAAACTGGAAATCAGACTGCAGAGGGGCTGGGTGGTGGCAACAGAAAGGACTTCTGAAGGGCCACTGTTTCTGCATGGGGTATGCATACCATAAGCACGGTGGCTTGTTGTCTCTTTCAGGAGGATGTGTGTTCCTATGTTCCGGAGTAGGTAGCTGAGTAGGGTAAGGTTTGAAGGAGACAAAACCCCAAAAGAAAAGAATATATTCATTAAAATAACAATAATGTTAAACTAATGAAAGAGTACACCTGAAATTGGGTTTAGATAAACATATCATAAAAGTAAGAGGAGAAAGGTCTATTGTTGACCTGTGAGGTAGCATATGTATGGCTAAGTAATTACAAACTATAGTTAGTATCATACTCTACATTCTTTAAAATCAGTAACTTTTTTGAATAAATGTTAATATAAGTTTTTTAATCTTAATAATATCAAGGCTAAGTGAATTCTGAGACACTTAAGCAACTAAGAAAAAATAAGGGCAACAGAGTCTAATTTGGATTATTTGTGAATTTTGAATTTTTAGATTTCATTTAAATTTCTTTGCTTCTCATTATCGTTAAGAGCAAGGGCTTTGAAAAAATATAATATCATGTTAGGTTTTCAAATAAAAGAGCCTGCAGGCTTTGTTTATAATTTCTGATGACGTATTTTAAGGCTAATGAACCTTGAATAAAAATTCGAATTCTCAGAAAATGAGCAATGTGTTAACGGACGCAAAAACGCAGCTCAACCTACCATTCGTAAAATCAGAGGTTGTAGTGAGTGAGTTCCAAAGAAGTAAAAATATTCCCTAAACTAAGCTTTTGTAGGTTTCCTTTCTGTTATGGAAACTGCACCTTTTCCCGTGAGCCAGTGGTGCTCCAGGATCCTAGCATGACACACTCTTGAGTGTCCCACCTCGGCGAGGCTTGCTTTCCTGCCACTGCCCTCCTGTGGGACAATGTGCAGTCTCCTTGCAGATGTTGTGTGGATATAGGATCAAGTGAATGAGGGAATTAATCAATGAAATGCTTTCCCCACTCTGTTGGAAAACACAGTTGTGTCCTATTTCTCTGAAGTTCTTTGCTCCTGGTTTTGCATCAGATGTTGTGTGGATATAGGATCAAGTGAATGAGGGAATTAATCAATGAAATGCTTTCCCCACTCTGTTGGAAAACACAGTTGTGTCCTATTTCTCTGAAGTTCTTTGCTCCTGGTTTTGCATTGCTGGTGGGTTGCATTTTCTCCTTAGGGTGTGTATTCGTGTGCATGTACGTATGTTTTTATCCTCTTGTCTTCTCTTCGCAGTTTGTTAAATTCTTGGCTTTCTTTTCTTGTTGGTCTGTATTTAAAAACTGGAGCTATCATGTTGAGACATGTTTGGACAGTGTCACTGAGAAGCTCCTCCCTCGACTCTGGAGCATGGGGTTGTGAGCCTTTCTTCAAAGGCCTAGACATCCCTCCACCAAACAAACACTGTGACTTACTGTTCCATGTTGAGCACATGAACGGGGGTTCTTTTAGGAATAGTTTTTAAGACGAGCCTTTTGCCAATGCAAATAATTCCAATCAGACCAAATTAGCCCAAATAAAAGATGCCCATGTTTAATGCTGTACTCCCGAGTGGCACCAGGAAAGCATGGTAAGGGGAGAGGGAGAATGGAAGACCACACAAAACCTGGAGATCTCGTGTTCATTCTCTGGGATGTAGCCTAAATAGCCTGTGGGAGTGGTCCTGAACCTCCCTGGGAAGAGGTCACTGCTTGTAGGGCTTTCCTGGAGGTGGAGTTCAGATTAAGGCAACTTCCAGGTGAGGAACTTGAAATGGATGCCAGGGGCTGGGGTGAAGCTTCCAACCACACAATTTCCCTGCCGACTCTTCTCTCTCCTGCTCCCTTTCATCAGCTCTATGAAGCCTCCATCCTTATCATCTTCATTTTTTGCCCCTGCTGTTTATCCAAATCTAGAATTCTGTTTCCTTGCCATCTTCACACTCCCCTGCTGTTCACTTGGTCTTATATTATCCAACCCTAAGAACTTCTTGCTTCTAATAAGAACTTTGTACTGTTGGGCCATACTAACTGTCTACATGTCCCTCTCATTTCCTCCCCATTGGTACTTTGAGGCCAGAGGGGTCTTTGTCAAAGTAATACACCCATTCCGCAGCCCTGCTCGGTATCAACACTATTTCCCCCTAAGTGGTCAGAGTAGGAAGCTAACTCATCAGAACCGCAGATCTTCTACAAACTTGTCCCTTCCCACCTCACCAACCCTCTGATGTGTGCTGCATACTCCTGAAGGATGTCTACTTACTGGGAAATCAGGAATCCCATGTCTCTGAAGCTTTGCTCTTTTCATCTATCTCACTGCATCTGTCTGGAACACTGAAGTGGCCACCCGAGTCCTTTGTCTTCCCCCTGCCCTCCTCCTCGTGGTCTTTCCCTCAATGTAAACAGTCTCCCTTTAGGAAAAGCACTCCATCTTCCACAAACCTAAGGTCTCTGCCGAGCTGACATCCGATCCTTTTCTTTCTATGCTCTTCTAAACTGTAGGATGGTGCCTGCTGCTTTCACGCTTTTAAGATAAGTATTGTTTCACTCACGCTGTTCCAGAGCCTGTCACAGTGTCTGACACATAGTAGAGATGAATTATGGCTTCGCAATGGATAAACTCACCGTTGGAATGCTGGGGTTTAATTAGAACTTGAATGTGGAGAGAAAGTTTGCTTTGGATAATGGATACTTTGGCTGTGAAACACTGTGGGTTTTCATAGGTCACCCAGATATTTAGATTTCAATTATAAGATTAAAAGCATACTATTAAAGTGACCACAATAGTAAAGTAAGGATAGAGCCTTAAGTTTAATGTCCCAGGTTTAGTGACTGTTTCTATTAGGCATTGGGTTTTATGTTTATGTGCAGCCTGGCCTAACCTGAACTGCTTGAGTTTCACTATGAAACTAGAGATTGGAGCCCCTCTTGTAAGACCCCCGTTCAGCACCCAACAGTTTCAAGAGATCACTTTTTAGAAAATCTCAGCTCTTGCAGCTTTGGAATTGAGCGGCAGCCAAAAGTTTTAGCAAAACATCTGAAGAAAATTACTCACCAGAGTCTTTTGAGCTGTGAATAAGAGGAAGAAGACTGAAAAAAACGGAGTCCAGAGTTATGTTATTCTTGGCATAAATTAAATGTGTTTCTTATCTTGGGAAAATTTTCTAAGACCTTAAAAATATTCACAGGTCACCTCTCTGAAAAGCTGAGCCCACCTCTTCCCTCTATTTCTGTTTGCCTCAAGTTCTCAGTGAAGCTTTGACCCTGACAACACGAGGTCTTTAGAACAGTCTCCTCTATTTGTGATTTTTCTTTAAAGAAAAGGGATTTGAAATTACTTGGAGCCAATTTGCTGTGAGAAAAATCGCTTAACCTCCTGGTGTCTCATTTCTCACTCGTTGGCAAGCTGATGGAGGAGTTTATACTCTGTTTAAGACACAATCCCATGGATGTTATTTCAAGTTGGAAATGGTATTGATTATCCAACAGGAAGCAGGAATGCTAACGACAACTCGATCTTTGGGCTAAGTACTTATTATCTAGTCTACCTCATCTGTCACACTTCAATGTGAAAAATTTTAGATGGCTCTTATATTTGATATTTTATGAAATTATATTCATAAGTTCCCTGTCATTTATGTGGTCTTCATTACAGTGATGTATAGTTTACATGAAAAATTTGGACTCTTCTAATTTTCTCTTCTGACAAGTTTTGACATGTGCCTGTACTTCCTTTTAAATCATTCGCCGCCTTCTTCCTTTCCCTCGGGGAGCATATAATTTACCAGAAAGCCAATATCATTTAAGGGAAGCTTTTCCCTTTCTCTCAAGCTGCTTCTCTTTTACGATGTGTTGTGACATTGCTGCTCAGCACAACAAGCCAGAAAAGATAAAAAAAATGGCCCTAAGGAAGGGGAACCTGTACTACACTGCATTAACAAATTCACATCCCACATTCTAGTTGTGATTAAAAAATAGACACATAATCATTTCTGTGTAAGCTCCTACATCAGCATCTTACTTGTCTTATTTAATTTCAGTGAAATCATCTGTTTTGTTTGGGGATACACAGAGCACTCCTATAATGTTAAATAGGATGTAATTCACACTCCCCCACCTGTGCTGTAAGTACCAGACCATTTCTCTTATCTAACTGCAACTTCTTCCTATAGATTTGCATTTCTACAGCCCTTCTGACATTTACCTCAGCCTGGAATCACTATGTGGCTCATGTTCTGTTCATCTCTGGCACTGCATCGAAAGTGCTGGGATCAGAGACTTGTATTACTGCACGTGGTCCTATTCCATTTGCTTTTTTTAAAAAAAATCAACATCTATTAAAATATTATTAGCTATACTTATTGATTTGTCATAAATTTTATGTGCTAGTTGGAACTAAAATAGTGAGACTGATAGGAGAAAAATTCATTTAAAAGAGGTCGAACTTCCTGCATAATGGTATGACGAGCTCTGAAGATTTATTTCCTGTGGAAACTGGGGACCATACTTTAGAAGTCACCAACAGACATTTAGTACCTTTGGAAATAGTATTAATTGCATAAAGATGAAGAAAATCATTGAAATCAATGGGGAAAGCAAGAACATGGTAGATGAGCCAAGACCACTCATGTTGTCTTGTAACTCTGCAAACAGAAATTACTGCAGTCTGTCAAGACTCAGAACCTGGGCAGCCTTCTCCACCAAAGACCAGTTGGAGAGATTTGTGCCTGGGAAGAGCAGCTGGTCTATGCCTCTCACTGTGCTACTTATAACCTGGCCACAGTGAAGTTCTGGAATGCTCAGAAGCAAAGTGAGGTCCCTGTGTTTGTGTGACCCCCCCTTTGCTTAGAGGAGCCTTTCCACTGAACGGAAGGCTGTAAGGATGCTTGGGTCCCACTTATCCTTACTCTGGGTCTGGAGACCGTGGGGGTACGTGCTTGAAGAAGAAACTTACATTGGAATGTACCGTATTCTACTGAGCGCTTAGCTCCTAGAGTGGCTATGCCAGTCAAGGAAAGTTACAGATCCTGAGCTTGGGTTTTTATCTGGAGTGATGAGAGGCTGCAAACCAGCATCTACACCTTTCCCTCAGGAACACACTTCATTTGCCACAGATAATGGAGGTCGAGCTTTAGGATGTCGAATTTTCATGAACAGTGGAGGCTATAATAGAAGGTTACTCATTAAATAGACTAAACTGTCAGCTGTTGAGTCTCCAGGACAAGTGGAAGAGCTCTTCTAGAGGTCTGAAGAAATATTAAACACAGAGCCTAGGACCCATACCTGTAAGGAGCCAGATTTTAATTGGGTTGTTTGTTTAGGGGACATTTTCGTAATACTAAAGTTATTAGTATGCAATATGATGAAATTTAATAGTTGCGTGTGCTCAGGAAAGAGGAGACGATGCCTTGAAAGAGCACTATCTCTGCAGATGCCGAGTGGCTGGAGTGTGCTCTAAGGCGTGCCTCCTCCAGACATAACACCAAAAGCTTGCCACAGAGCAAGGGAAAAGAGACAGCTGGAGTAATCTGGCCAGTGACTGAAGAAAAGATTGAACAAATATGGACAAGTTGCATGTTAAAAAGGAACTAGTCATCAGAGATGCCATGTTGTCAAAATAGCCATTTTCTAACGAAAAGAAGATTGTAAAACCATAAAACAACAACGGAGTGTGATACCAAAAATAAAACCGAGAAAGTAATCAGATCCGGAACTTCAAAGACTTAAAGACAGTCACTATAAATAAAGACACTCTTCAAATTATGAAACTATGCTTCTATAAACCAATTCTAAATATATAAAAATCTCATAATTCAAATATGCAAGCAGTATACCTAATCTCCCCAAAGCCATGGCTTACCCACAGTTTATCAGGTTCAGCCATTTCAGACCTCATAATCACACCTATCACACAGGAACTGGCACTGGCCACTGCTTACTGCCATACTCACCACCCCCGAATTGCTAGCCTGCTTAAAGGTTAAAATCCAGACTTCAAACTATAGCTTCTAGCAAGTGTCCATTGCGTTCTCATCGCCATGAAGTTCAGAAGATGGTGTGCTAGGCCAAAGGGAACCTGGATAAAGAAGCAAAGTTTCTAGACAGATACAAACTACCAAAGTGTGGAAAAGAAATGGACATTGTGGATAGACGTGTATATCTGTAGTGAAGAGCTTGGAGTAATAACAAAAACACCACATATAAAATTATGAAGGCTGAGGCACATTTAAAGGGGAACTCAAGTAAGTTCTTCATCAGTGCTTTCCCAAGCAGAAGAGGACTTAGCAGGTCCTGGCTCATTCAATGACTCCAATCCAAATAGCCATGAGGAAAGGTAACAGTGATTGCTTTCCCCCAAGGAACATCTTTAAATCACCATCGAAGCACATAAACGACAGACACCTTGGCAAGTGGAGTGCCGGGTGCCTTGCCAGCTGAAATTAGCACATCAACAGAAGGAAGACAAAACCATTACAGCATTATCCCAACATAGAGAAAATCATTTATAAAAGCCCCTGTACCTTTTCATGACGAAACCACTCAATAAACCAGGAAAAGAAAGCAAGTACCCTTCATGTGAAGCACCCATGCCAAAGCCACAGTGAATACACTTGGTGGAAGAGCTGATGCTGTCCTCCTAAGGGAGAAGAGCAAAGGATTGCCACTCTCCTTCCAACACTGGACCTGAGGTTCTAGACAGGAAATGAGGCAGAAAAACCAAATAAAAGTAATGCATATTGGACGGAAAATTCACAGTTGACATATTCATAAAAATCTCCAAGTAGTCCTCTAAAACACTGCTAGGACTGATGTCTTCAACCAGTTTTCAAAACACAGCTTCAATGTGCTAAAACTATTGCAGTTCCTAAATTTATAATAAAGGAGGTAAAATTCAACGGAAAAATTCCATTAAAAATAACACACACCCTAAAATAAAATACTTAGGAAAAAATTGACAAAATTACAAATATATGAATGTTATATTCTCATGACCACAAAGCATTTTACAAAACTGAAGACAGCTTAAGTGCCAGGTGAGATGGTGCTACACCTCATCCCAATGCTCTGGAGATCCAAGCTCAGGACTGGATGGGGCAACATAGAAAGCACAGGCTTACCCATCTCTGTGGTAAGACCCTGAGTTCCCAAATAACAAAACCAAACCAATTCAAACAAGCATAGAGAAAAATCAACCAAAAGGACAAATCCAATTCAAATAAAACAATCTAGATTTTAAAAAGAAAATTCTAGTTAAATGGACAAGGGCAGCATCCCAGCTTCATGTATTAGAAGAATTTAATTTTGTTAATATGGTCAGATACCCCAATTTGCTTAAAGACTCTATACAAATCCCATTGCTATTATAGTTTACATCTACACAATAATAACTGACCACATATCCATATGCATTTATAAATGACCAGGTATTGGTAAAACAATCTGAAAAGCCAGAAAAGCAAGCATGAAGACTCATGTATTAGGGTTTGGGGAATGTCTCAGTGAGTAAGAGTATGCATGCCATGGAAGCAGAAAACTTCAGATTTAAATCAGGGGGCCATGGGATGCTGCCTTAGGAAATGTTACTCCAAAGTTCAAGTTCATAGAAATCAGGGAATGCAGTTGTTTCTTCATGCATATGTTTCACCTACACATTTAAATATATTTTTTTGATAAGAATAAATTGAAAATTTCTGTACTTTAGCTATGTACCCGTCTCTCAAAAATAAAGTTTAAAAAATGCAGTTTAGATAAGATTGGCCCTCTACATATGTGATGTACATATTTTAAAACTCAAACAACTACACATAAACTATTTTAGAAAAAGACTCCATTCTTATTGAACATATGCAGTATTCTTTGTTATCACCATTCCTTAAGCAATATATTATAGTGCCTATGTAATATTTAGATTTTATTAAGTGCTATAAACAATCTAGAGGGCATTAAGGTGTACAGCTTACTCACAAACTCTACAGTGTTTTATATAAGGGACTTGAACAACCATAGATCTAGTCTCTATAAGGGGTCTTGAACCCAATCGACAAGAGTGTGTTCCAGACAATCAGTCATGTTTTGACAATGGGGTTAAATCTCTGATTGTGTGTTTCTCTGGGGAATATCCTTTCATGCTCAGAATACTTCTCTATACTGCTCCTAGCACTTAAAGATAAGTATTACTTTATAACACACCCTAAAAAGGAGCCAAATTTGACTTATGTAGACAGTGGTCAATGTTATCTGGTTCTTCAAAAGTCTTACTTTAGGCACTGAGGTTTTCTATGACACTATATTTATACACATGCTCATACTTATAATATGGAAATGAAAAGAGCCATGACGTGAGCTACATTATCCTGCATGTGAAGATGCATCATATACCTTATAAATAACACATTTTGTAGGAAGTTTAGTTATTAAAAATAGCAAATTATGATAACTATTTTTCAGTATAACTAAGACATTATACATTGACTAAAGGCATCGCTAGTTTGTAATGCTAGAAATGTAAAATGTAACTAATATTTTGATAGGTTCTAATAGCTATAATGAAGACTGACTATTTTAACTGAAATGGAGATAATTTTATATGGAGAAAGTAAAATTTTTTGACTTGGAAACAGAGCGCATGGTTTAATCTTTAGTTACTAGTTCAAAATAGAAAGTTGAAGAATTGTATTCGTGTAGTGGTTATAATATTATATTTACATTAAAACTGATTTCAGTTAAATAATAAAGGCTTCTTCTTTATGCTAACACATGTGGTATCTCAGAAATGCTTAGTGATTTAGAGTTGTCCATTTGTTCTCTTTTTCCTACAGACATGAGTAGAATTTTCTTTAAGAAGTTTACTACTGAGGGAAACAGACAAACGTAAAAGAATCATAAGGAGATAAATTAGGCTTTGATTGTACTTTGTTACACTATCCTCCTTTATGGTTGATCATAGTCCTTCCAAGACACTGAGGAATGGATACAGAACCTGATTTGCAGAGTTTACCATTATCTTCAAAATTCAAATCCAAGACCCTCAATCCCAGAACATTATATTTTCATTGCTGTTCCCCACTGTGTTTGAGCAGAATTCTTTCCTCAATCTCTAAACTCAATGTTACAATAACTAAGATTGTTTCCTTTGTTACATCAAGTACGCCTTTGGAAACTTAAAAAAAAGTTTCATTTACTTCTGTTTTCTGTATATAAATGCTTTGCGTACATCTATGTCTGTGAACATCTTCAGGTTTAGTGCCCATTGAGATCAGAAGAAGGTTTTGGATCCCTGTATCTTACGTCACAGAAGGTTGTCAGACATGCGTGGGCACAGGGAATTGAACCCAGATCCTCTGCAGGAGCAGAAAGTGCTCTTAACTACTGAGCTGCCTCTCTAGACCCTAAATCAAGTATTTAAGAGCGGAAAAATGATTTTAGTATGGCTTACATTTTTTGAAATGTTGTCAATCCAATGGAGAAGATGTGGTAAAATCGAGCAAAGCGTTCTCTAATGGTGTTCTGGATGTCCCTGCAGTCCATTCGAGCATCATACTTTGTGTCTCTAACTGTTAATTTGCTCTTCCCCACTTTCTTTTGTCAGTTTGGCTATGCTATGGCTTCATTAATTTCATTAACTTTTACAAAATAAATGTTTGGTTAAATTTGTGTATTTTCCATTGAGATTTGGTTTAATTGATTTCTATCCTAATCTTTCTTATTTCTTGCCATCTATCAGGTTTGGGTTTGGCTTCTCATTGGTTGTCTAGCACCCCTGAGAGGATCATTGCATTATTTATAAGATATCTCTCTAGAACTCTAAGAAGTTTTTGTTCTATTTCATTTTTATGTTGTACGTATGGGTGTTTGCCTGCATGCGTGTCTGTGCACTGCTATGTACATGCCTTGTTCCCATGGAGGACAGGAGAGGGAACACTGGCACTGGAGTTACAAATGGTTGTGAGCCATCATATGGGCACCGGGAATCAGAATCAGGTCTTCTGGAAGCACAGTCAGCTAGCTGAAGTGTGATGTCTGTTGTCAACCTCTTCTCGCTGTCAAAGGTGTATGTTTATAGCTATAAATGTTCCCTGCCTGTGCTCAAAGGCAAGGATGTGTTCTCATTTTTATTTTAACCTAGAACTTTTTAAAATGTCATCTCTTGCATTTTCATTGAAAAGCATATCGCCGTGGGATGTGGTAGTCAACCCCTCTAATCCCAGCCCTTGGGAGACAATGCTGGGGCTGGGGCAGATCTCTTTTGGTTCAGGGCCAGCCTGGTCTACATAGTGAGTTTCTTAAGAGTTCTGATGCTGTCCACAGGTTCAGCACCTAAGTCACCATGACTTTACAAATAGGATTAATTAAAAGCGGTGTTTGGGGACATTTCATGATTCAAGAGATTTTATGAATCTCAGCAATGTTTGTTGTTTAGATGGCGAAAATATGTATCTAGACCTAGGGGAATCATTAGAAATTAAGCCTCAGACTGTATGGTTACAGAGAGGAAATCCAGGAAGAGAGATCGGAAATCCTTATATTATGTTTTAAAATAGCAGTTCTCAACCTGCGGGACATGACTGCTCTGGGGGTCCAATGACCCTTTTATTGGGGGAATCATATCAGATATCCTGCATATCAGGTGTTTGCATTACAAGTCATAAGCATAGCCAAATTGTAATTATGGAGTAGAAGCAAAAACAGTTTTATGGTTGGGGTCACAATAATGTAAGAAGCTGTATTAAAGGGTCACAGCATTAGGAAGGCTGAGAACCATTGCTTCAAAATAAAGGGAGACAAAGAAAAAAAAAAAACAAGCCAAGACAATCAAACAAAAAAACACCTGAAAGTGCTCACATAGTTCAAAGAGGCTCGTGCAAGCAGGGAGGAGGAAGAGAGGATGTAAATAGAGGAAAGAATGGACTCATAGAGTGGAGTTGGTGTCTGCTATTCAGTACTGGTAGAATATCGGGAGGACAGGAATAAACGGAGGTGAGAGGTCGTAGAGAGCTCAGGCGGCCATGTCTAGATGTGTGTCAGTGGTAGGACACAGGAGCCACAGCCCCTTTCCTCACTGTCACTGCTCGCTCAGTGCTAAGCACAGGGCCCCTAAAAATAAGCAATTGCTGAATAAACATGTGCTTGAATGAGCACTAAGTAAGATGAACGAAAGGATGATGGCTTAAGGGAGAGGGGGATGCTATGAATGCAAATATTCTCATTTTCATTTCAAACCTCTTCGCAAATTTTAGTGATACACGAAGCGTTTTCTTGTTTTGTATTGTATTTTTTTTATTGGTATTTTTCCTAGCTGGCAGAAGAAGTCTATTGAAAAGTTTGACAGACAGTTGACAGTTTTAACCTTACACAGGAGTAGCGGATCAGCTATAATGAAACAATAGAACTTTTTCAATAAACAACGGTATTAAGAATTCTAGTCCTGGAAGTGTGTCACGTCCATATCATCACGGAAACATCTTCCTGCAGAAATTATAACCATGTCTGTCATAATGAGGATTATGTTTAAACTGTTGGCTTAGTTAGGCTTTGCATAGCTCAATTTATACAAGCACATACATTTATTGCATCTAAAATATTTTACAGGCAAATACATTGCTCTTTCCATATTCCCTTTGCTAGCAGACATGTTTTGTTCTATGAACCTGCCAATCATATCTGAAATCAATATCTGGAGCATAGATATTAAAATAGAGAAAGTGAAAACATGTTACTGACTCTGCTATTCTTGATAATAAAAATATATATGAGGAAACACATTTTATGCACACCCCTTTCCTTGTCTCTTCTTTTATACACCATAGGTAGTCTTGATCTGATTCATCAATGCGCAGTAAGATCTATGAAATACAGAAATCCAGATGTGGGGCAGCTGGGACTTTAGACCTTGGGTAACTAAGATAACTCCTCGGACTTTCATCTTTTATCTTCCTGGATTAGTTTTTCTGCTATTATGACACCACACCCAGACAAAAAGAAACGTAAGCAGAATGTTTCCTATTTCTAGGCTACAAGTCTATCATGACAGGGAAGTACTGGCATAAGGCTTTGGTATGTGTGTAGTCAGAAAGTGGAGAGTCCTGAATGCTGACTCTCGTCTCACATGTTCCCTTTAGTCTGAGACTCCAGACAATGGGACAATGCCACCCACAGCTAAACCAGGTCTTCCCCCTTTAGTTAATCTAACACAGATATTCTCTATAGACTTGCCCAAAGGCTGACCTGTTGCTGTTGCTACTGCATGATGGCAGAGGTCAGTGTTCCTAAGCTTCCACCATAGTAGACTAGGACCAGGGGCTATCTAACTTTCTGGGCTTCTAGCACCAGATGAGGGGATTTTAATTACTTTAGCCTTGTGCAATGAGTAACTATAGGCATTGTCCCCAAGCAAGACAGTTTTTCTGTGATTTCTCTCATTGTTGAGGCTCAGAGCCTCAAGACCAACTACTAGGTTCTCAGAACCTTAGTTGTGATTGGCTACCACTATTTCAAAGCTTGTTGAATAAATTTATACAGATATTCATACTTTAGTTGATGATCAATGCACTATTTTCCCCCAATACTACATTCTCTCCTTTTTATTAGTTGAAAAAACGTTTTTACAATATATTCTGGCAACTCTTTTCCCCTCCATCAACTCCTTCTGGGATCTCCCCACCTTTCCACCCACCCAACCTCATACTCTTTCCTCTTCTCTCTCTTTAAAGTCAAACAAGCAAAAACAAATGGATGAAAAAGAACACACACACACAATGCACAGAAAACAGAAAACAAGATGTATAAACAAACAAAAGACCAACATGACAAACAAAAAAGTGGAAACAAAGCATTTTGAGACCAAAAAAAAAATCTATAAAACAAACTAGACCTGGAGTTTGCTTTGTGTTGGCAACCTACTGCAGGACATAGGGCCTAACCAGAAATCTGGCTAATATATCCAGTGAGACTCTTCCATTGAAAAAAAAAAAAAGACTAAGTTTTTTCTTGCAAGCAGGTGTCAACTGCAGATAACTTCTTGATTAGGGGTGGGAGCTGTGTTCATAATCTCCTATTAATATTGGACCCCATCAGTATTAAACCTGTGCAAGTTCATATGTGCATCAGTTCCTATGAGTCCCTGTGTGTGTCAGTCCTGTTGTGGCTGGAGTATAGTGTTTCCTTGGAGCCATCCTTCCTTTCTGGTCCTATGATCTTTCCACATCCTCTTCCACATAGCTCTTAGATACTGTTACAAAGTCTGGTACACTCTGCACATTGACCAGAAGTTGGTCGCTGTGTTAGTTCCCATCTACTGCAAGAAGACACATTTCTGATGATGACTGGATGAAATACCGCTCAGTGGGTATAGCAGAATGTCATTCGGAGCCACTTCATTGCTCTGTTCCTTTAGCAGAATGATAGCAGTATGTTTTTCCCTAGGTCTATGACCTATCCTCTTTTCTCTTGGCCCCTTTGTCAGTGTTAGGTATGTGTTTGATCTCATGCGATAGACCTTAAGTCCAATCCAAATGTGGTTGGTTACTTACACAACATTGGTGCCAGTATTGCATCAGCATATCTTGCATGTAGGTCACCGTTGTCTATCACAGGTTAGCTTGGTTGGTGTTTGCTTTCCACCTCTGGTAGCAGAGTACCTTCCACAACCATGAACACATAATCAGTAAGGGAGAGGGCTCTAGTTAGGAGAGGGCTCAGCCTTTTCATGTTCGGTGAAATACATAAGTGTTGTCTTCAGCAATAGAGACTTACAACTACTTTATGGAGAGCCAAGTACTGTGGCTATGTATTGATGCACATAATAGAAAAGTTGTTGCTTTGAATCTTCTCTTACAAAATTGTTTTACCCCTTCCAAAACATTGTGTTTCATTTACAGAATACTGTTGTCTCTATCTATGAGGTACTTTCAGTCATTTTAAATGTAGTGTGTTACATTTCTATATCAATTTGGCATCTTTTGAATCCAAATGGTCTTTATATACATGAATATGGTATTTTAATTCCAATTTTCTCTAATTTCTTTCATTAATATTTTCTGCATTTTTCATACAAAGTCTCCACAAACAATTCACTTTTTGAATAATAAAAAAGTAGTGTTCTATTTTTTCTCAACTTTCACTCGCTCATTGGTAACTTATAAAAATTTTGTTTTATAAGGTATTTTTGCACACAGTGAAATAGTTTTGATTGTTGCTGCTGAACTTTGGAGTATGTTTTTATATGGACAATAGACAATACAGACAATTTATCCTCCAATTCATATGCATTTTAAAATTTGACCAAAATGAATGATCTATAAAAGGAAATATTGATAAATTAGGCCTCATTGAATTAAATAAATTGATTCTGAAAGATTCTCTTAAGCATATCAATACTCGTATTTGAATAGCAAATCAACAACAAACAGAATACAAAGCATCTAGTTACAAAGCAGGCAGAGAGTCCCACAGACATTATAATGGATATATTCCACCCTTGGGGTGAATATCCAGGTGATTATACTCAATGCAAAAGTCAAATCCTAAAGCCATGTAGTTTTTATTTTCATTTGCATACCATTCTTGACAAAACAATGAAAATGGAAACCAATGCTTGCCAAGGCCCGGGGATGTAGATGGAAGAGTTTGGAAAGGAGTTGAGTGTAGTCCATGAAGGACAATTGGAAGGATGCTTCGGATGGAACTGTCTTGTCTCTTGACCTTGGTGCTGACCCAAGTCTGCACCCTCAATTGTATACTACCTCATGCACACAGATGCACACGGAGCAATGCAGCAATAACTGGCTATCTATGGAATGTGCACAGATCTAAACAACCATAATCAGTTTCACCCTTTGCTCTTACTCAATGTGTGCCGTCTGTTACAATTGGAGGAGAAAGAGCGAAGAATAACCGGGTTGTATCTCTATCATTTTGTACAGTTATGTGTGAAATGGCAGTCGTCACCAAACAACAAATTAGGAATGGAGAGCAAGAATGAAAGACAAAGGAAAGGAGAACACAAGTTCTCCAGCTCTTGTTTGACATAGCTGGCAGCAACTGACTTTGCCTTTGACAATGTCAAGATATTCTACTGAAATGCTCTTTAAAATTCTTCATTCCAATGTTAAATATATAGAGATCACTTTAGAAATGCCACTTGGGGGGTTACTGACCCTTCTTTTAAGATTAGGATCTGGCATATTTACCTACATTTAGGTGCCATGTGGTTGAGCAGCTTTTCCACGGACACAAGACTTTTTAACGTGATGGCAGGAAAGAAGCAAATGCCTAGGTGGGGCCCCTTCCTCCAGGCCCCACTGGCTTCCTCACGCGCCAACCACTGTACGGAACAGCTTACCTATCGCCCCCGCTGCACGTTTCCTTGGTTAGCCACAGAGCCCACACCTTTACTTTCTCGAGGTCAGCTTCTCAAAAATAGCTCGCAGGCTTGAATCTGACTAAGGAGGTTTGCCCTGCACAAGAGAAAGCCGCAGACGGTTTGATTGGCAGTGTCAATCATTCCAGGGAGCTGAACAAAGAAGCACTTGGTGACACTTGTCTACCGTGGGACATAAAAATGGAACTGGAAAATTTTAATTATAGGCAATATCTGCACTGAACCAACTGAAAATTGGGAAGTTACCTAGTTGACTTTTAAATATAAGAAAGAAGAGGTGATTAGTATATTAGGGCCAAGTGTAGAGAATGGGCAATATAAAGAATTTTAAATAGTGTTGGTCTTATGGGCCCAAATAATAGTTACTTGTATACTTAAAAAAAAAACCAAAAAAAATTACTGTAGCTCTGTAATAGAGTTTGAAGTCAGGGATGGTAATGCCTCCAGAAGTTCCTTTATTGTATAAGATTGTTTTGGCTATCCTGGGTTTTTTGTTTTTCCATATAAAGTTGATTATTGTCCTCTCAAGATCTGTGAAGAATTTTGATGGGACCTTGATGGGGATTGCATTGAATCTATAAATTGCCTTTGGTAGAATTGCCATTTTTTACTATGTTGATCCTCCCAATCCAAGAGCAAGGGAGATCCTTCCATTTTCTGGTATCCTCTTCAATTTCTTTCTTCAATGCCTTAAAGTTCTTGTCAAATAGATCTTTCACTTCCTTGGTCAGAGTTACCCCAAGATATTTTATGCTGTTTGTGGCTATCGTGAAAGGTGATGCTTCTCTGATTTCCCTCTCTGCTTCCATATCCTTTGTGTATAGGAGGGCGACTGATTTTTTGGAGCTGATCTTGTATCCTGCCACATTACTAAAGGTGTTTATCAGCTGTAGGAGTTCTTTGGTGGAGTTTTTGGGGATGGAGATAGAGACAGTGACCCACACTGGAGCACCGGACTGAGCTCCCAATGTCCCAATGAGGAGCAGAAGGAGGGAGAACATGAGCAAAGAAGTC
Organism: Microtus pennsylvanicus; assembly: GCF_037038515.1. NCBI lineage: Eukaryota > Metazoa > Chordata > Mammalia > Rodentia > Cricetidae > Microtus > Microtus pennsylvanicus. Next base: position 122,814,066 of record NC_134581.1, read on the forward strand.
AGGACCACGAGGGGTGTACCCACCCACTGAGACAGTGGGGCTGATCTATTGGGAGCTCACCAAGCCCAGCTGGACTGTGACTGAAAAAGCATGGGATAAAACCGGACTCTCTGATTATGGCGGTCAATGAGGGCTGCTGAGAAGCCAAGGACAATGGCACTGGGTTTTGATCCTACTTTATGTTCTGGCTTTGTGGGAGCCTACCCAGTTTGGATGTTCACCTTCCTAGACCAGGAAGGAGGGGGAAGGAATTTGGACTTTCCACAGGGCAGGGAACCCTGACTGCTCTTCAGACTTGAGAGGAGTGGGGGGAACGGGAGAAGAGTGGGAGGAGGGGGAGGGAAATGGGAGGCTGGGAGGAGGTGGAAATTTTTTCCAATAAAAAAATAAATAAAAAAGGAAAAAAAAACCAAAAAAATTTACTAATTAAAGCAGTAGCAACATTTTATTCATGTAATTTAGGAAAAGAAAAAAAAGACTTCTGGTTTGAAGAAAATGTTTCCTCATGCAAATGTGTTGATAAAAGACTTTTAAAAATTGTTTCTGCATTTTCACCAGATTTCAAATTGGCTGAGGACATATTAGGTTGATAAATGCCTCCACCAAAGTTAAGCTTTTGGGGTATCATTAAGACAACCTAATAAAGCTGTTCACATCATGGAGACCAAATCGATCTCTGATTGACATTTGCCCACTGCTGAGATGATCAGTGGCTCCAAATGACATGAGCGTGGTCCTGGAGGACACTGGATAATAACATTTTAAGGAAAGCGCACTGTAATCTGAAGAACTTGGCTGCCTGAGGACCGGAGGACCCATTCACATGAGCTCTACTCTTCCATTTTCCCACAAGGCTTCCAACTCTGAGCGGTTGGTGGTGTCATTGCTGTGTTAGTGAAGAACCTGATGTGTTTCTTGAAATGTCGGCTCCCAGACTTCACTCTGGTTTCCACCCCATTTTTTGATGTTACATCTGAAATATGACACAGAAATGCATTTTCACATATAGTGGTCCCATTCCCTCCATGGTTGGCTCCTATGCACTGTTAAGAGCTGGAGAACTGTGTCATGCCTCATGGGATACAGTGGATAGTCCACACTCCAGCTTTTGTAGAAGGATAAGAGAGGCTGAGAAAGGACAGGACATAGTCCCTGATCACACACTGACTCAGGAAAATGGATCCCTGTGTGGTTACCATCTCTCCCTGTGCTGCTCACGACAGCCTAGGAGTGGCATTGTGACCTATGGCATGACTTGACAAGGAGTGGCTATAAACCCAGGATTAGAAGACAGTGTCACATACTCTGTGTCCCTATGAATACACTTTCAATACACAGACGCCATTATTAACACTGTCTCTCCTTCTCTAGTAGCTGACATCCGGGTGGGTCGGATGCTGATGATCTGACCCAGACACATACAAGTACATTACTTCCCTTTGTTTCTCATCTATTGAATAAATTCAAATAGATTAAAATAACCAAAACATTTGTTCATTGCAAAATTGCAGATCTATCAAGGCAGATTTTTATCAAAGGAGAGAAAACATCACATTGTTCTAAAGTTTGTTTCCTCTTAACCCACTCTTGATTGCTTTCAGGCCCAAGAGACCAAGTAAGGCCCATGCTTATTTCCATGGTTTCCTTAAAGTGCTATTCCCTCCAGAATCTTTCCTCTCCCTGTTTTTTTCTAGGAAAACTAACCAAAGGAGCACATTTTCAACCTTGGTGCCATCTCCTAGGAGTGTGGAAGAATCAGTTAACGTTCCTCTGTGTTTGGACTGTCAGTTTCAATATTCTGCCTGATGCTACTTTAGTTTTTTAATCACAGTCTCTCAGCAATTGCACATTTTTATTCATGCACACGATGGCTGTGATTTTCTCGATAGAGTTTTGTGCTTTGTACTTGAATTGCATTGCAATTATCTTCCCTTTTTACCCCTGCTTTCCAGGGAGATAACCCTACAAATTTTGATTTTCTTGACATAGTGTGGTCTTCTTTGAATTGCAAATTTTCCTTTCCTTCATATTTTTAGACTGAAATTTTTATTTGACAAGATGCATCCCTATGTATTTATACATGCACACATGTCCATGTGTATTTAAACATATATGTTTATTAAGTCAAATATGTAAGATGTTTAATAACCCTCTGCTCAGTATTATTTTGAGAGCACATCTTATTTTAATATTTTATGTACAAGAACACAAGGAAACATTTCTTCCAATCCTCTTAAAACAATGATTAGATAATGTTTCATATCAATCACTGACATTTTCACAATTCAAATGAATACAGTCTATGTTTTAGGATTGAAATAAAATTTGAACCTTATCCAATATTTCAGATTAATTTTAGAATGTCAGAAAAGGGGGTAGATGATGAGATCTGGCCTATAATATTTCAAGTTAGTTATTATATTTCAAGTTGGTTATTATACTTAGAATGCTAAAATAAAAAGTAATCTTAGAAAAACCCACATAAGTTATTGAGAGTTTATATAAAAGCCTGCTAAGAAGGATGACTTTTCCCCCATTCCAAAAATATATTCCTAGCTACTCTTTCTTTCTCTGTCTCTGTCTCTCTCTCTCTCTCACATACACACACACACACACACACACATACACACACACACACACACACACACAGAGAGAGAGAGAGAGAGAGATAGACAGACAGATAGATAGATAGACAGATGATAGTGAGATATTTGTTAAAAATTTCAGTGTGTATTCTCAGTAACTTAATTTTGGTTCAGAATTCTGGAAAAACTCCAGTACTTCTAGATGAAGTGGACTTCGCCTCCCATCAAGGCTCACTGTGTGCAGCGTACTGTATGCATCGAACAGAGGAGTGAGTTTGTCGCTGCTCGACTCTCCACGAAGACAGGGGCTCCTTTTTTCTCTCAACTCACACAGCTCTAGTTGTTATAGCTGCAATTTACTTCACTGTAACCCAACTGCTCTACAAATTTACGACCATCATTAAACAGAAAAAACAAACGGTGTTTTTAAACTTGACTGTAGAAAAATTGAAATTATCAACAATTTCTTTAATTTAATTCCTTAATTAAAAAAATACTTAAAAATAATTAATATTCACTTTATATGTATAGGTGTTTTTCCGTCATATATGTCTGTTCACTCTGTAGAGAGAGCAGTAGAGGGCACTGGATGCCCTGGGATGGAGTGACAGACAGCAGTGAGCAACCTATGAATTGTGGGAAATAAACCTGGGTCCTCTGAAGGAGCAGCTACTGCCCTTAACCCCAAGTCAGCTCTCCAGCTCCAATATTAGTTTTAAATTAAACATTCTTGAAATGCTCTCCATATTAAGTTTCTAAAATCTTTCACAACCTAACCAACTATAGTTCTGTGAATGTACGTGTGCGCTCACACACACACATACACACACACACACACACACACACACACACACACACACACACACACACGTACACACATACCGGTCTTAAATAAAGCATACATTACCGTGCTGACTATGCTATGGTTGGTGAAACAGTGTGATAACTGTGCTTAATCTGAACGCTGTGTTTAGAATACTTTCATCTTTTCCTTCATTACTGGTTACAGAGGTTCATGGTATAAACATTTGAGAAAAGTCATTGTTTGGACTTTTCTGCAGGCAAATTAAGCTCTAGAATACAGCCAATTCAAGTGCTCAAAATTTGATAAAATCAGTGTCTATTTGGTCAAAATATTTGAGTTTTCAAACTAAGCAATTCTATGAAAAAATATGCATTTTAGTGAATAAAATATGAGAATTCATTCAACATTCTCAGACATTTAAATTCAGAAACGGATGACCATCTCTTTATCATTCTCTGTATGAGACTCTAAAGATCACAACAGAAAGATCTGGATACAAAATTATAAAATTCTATCACTCACTAAATATACAACAAAACAATATGCTTGTGTTTATCCTTTATATTGTTGAGCATGGATCTTCAGGTGTATTTTTTATTGAAATTGGTCTCAGAGAGCATTTTTTCTTCAACTGTTCCTGTGATCTCTTCCCTTTCTCCAGTGCTCCTGGAATCTCTTGAGGCAGTGGTGCATGTGCTGTTTTCTGTCATGATGCCAACTTGGTCCTGAGGTTGTGTTCATCTCCTTTGATCTATTGCTTTGTGTTCCTTATCTGGAGTAATTCCAGTTGGCCTTCCTTTAATTTGCTGATCCCTTTTCTGTCTCTTCAAACCCACTACGGAAGTGCTCTAGTGAGTTTCGGTTTCAGGTTTTACACCATTTTTATAATCTGTGGTCACCATATAATACTCTGTGCTTTATTGCTAATTTCTGTTTGCACATGCACTGTGCTCTGAATTCCTTAGCTACTTGTCCACTCTTTCTCTTTTACATCTTTGAACATATTTAAAACATTGCCTTAAAATCTTTGTCTACTAAGTATGTACTTCCTTGGGAACAATATCTGCTCATTTTTTTTCTGTAAAAGAACCAAATATTTGTGTATATCTTATGATTCATTGGTCATACCTGGGCGTTTCCATGATAAAATGTAGTAACCAGACCTTTAAGCATCACTTAGAGTTTGTTTTTGTTTATTTTTAAAGCTGGAATTGCAGCTGTTTCTCTCTCTTTCTTTTGAGTTTTCTTTAGAATTTCATACATGAGAATTTACATCATTTCTAAATCCCTTCTCCTTCAACTCCTGCATGTTCCCTATTCCCTCTCAAATTCATGACTTTTTCTTAATTACCACTTTTACACACATACACACTACCACATACATTCTTTCTCTCACACATATGCATATACACACACACACACTCATATATATGCTACTAAAGCCATTTAGTGTTGATCACACGTATATGTATTCAGGGCTGACCACATGGGATTGGAAAACCTATTAATGGCTCATCCCTCCCTAAAGAAAACTGATTCCCCCACTCTCAGCAGCCATTGGTGTTTATACTACAGAATCTATAGCCATTGATCTTGGGGTGGAACTTTGTGAAAAATCCACATCTATATTGGAATATTAGTTGGCATTGTTCTTATACAGATTGCACTTAGGTAACCATATTGCCAAGATTTCATTTGGGTAACACCCATAGCATGTCTAGAAGAAACTATGTATTGGTAGGTGTCCTGGTCCTCTGGGTCTTATAATCTTTTCACTCCATTATCCATGATTTCCCCACAGCCTCCGTTGTAAAGATTTCATTGTAGCTATATCTATTGAAGCTGGCTCCCTTCTTATCTGTATTTTGGCCATTTGTATCTCTCTGGAAATGGAAACAACTTAAATGTCCTTCAACTGAGGAAGAGATAATGCAAATTTTGTGCATATCCACAATAGAATTTTATTCAGTTGTTAAAAAAGAACTGAAATCATGAAGTTTGCAGAAAATTGTTCAGAGCTATAAAACATACAGAGTGAGATAACCCAGATCCAGAAAGATAAATATCATATGTTCTATTCTATTTGTGGATCCCATATCTGAATCTTTAGATCTGAGTATATAACCTGGAGTAATTGCAGAAGTCAGGAAAGATGCCATGGGGGAAAGGGGGAAACGGAGCTCCAGGGAGGAAGATAATAGGACACAGATGTTATGAAGAGGCAATTAGCAGAAGGGGCATAGCTGGGGAGAACCAGGGAGAATACCATAGAGGGAGAGGGAGAAAAGAGAGATAGCACTGCCAATGTTTGAAAAATCCATAGGGGAACAAAACATTGTATAGGCTTACTTTAATATATATTATATATAATATATAAATGTATATTTATACATTTAACATATATATTAAATTTGATATATAATATATCTTTGTGTATAGTTATGCCATATTGGGCAATAATGCTTTTCTACTGGCTACAGACTATCTAACAAAACACCATTCCAGTTGTGGGAAACCTCTTGTACTACAGGGCTATCCTCAAAGCCAAACTGTTTTCATCTTCGGGAGTTCTGTTAGTCCTGTCTGCTCACAAAAGATCATGGCAGATGGGTCTGTTGACTGTTTACCTTCCCTTCTAGAAGACTAGAGATAGCCAAGTAATGGAACTTTCACCTAAGTGTCCAAGCCACCCTTCACAATCAGTTATATGTAAATTTGCCCTAATTGCATGTGGTTCTTGGGGAGAGTTCAGATAAAATGATGAGGGCAGGGGTTCATTCTGTATAACAATGGGAAAAACATCATTGCTATTGAATGTAGACCTTCCAGTATGACTGTTTTAAAGTCACTCGTATTCCTGCTTGTTACCTCACTCATAGCTCTGTAAGTAGGTTTAATAAAGTCATTGCTCCCCCTGGCTGAAATTGTGCTAGAACTTGGCTTGCCTTTGGGTCCTTAGAAAGAGATATAGATGTTTATGTCTCTACCATGGAAGTAAATTTAGCCACACCCGCCTTTGAGTTGTTGCTCAATGGAACCCAAGAGACTCCCAAACCAAGGTAAGACATTGTTATTGATCTTGTCTCCCAGAACTTGAAGGTAACATTCTGTCTTATAATATTGGAAGTGTTATGCAAGCTTCCAAGGAAGAGGAGAATTTGGCAGCCCTATCGAGCTGTAAAGTCTATGAACCACGACAATGACTAGCCTACAAAGATATCCTAATAGTGCGATAGTGGCACTTTTATCTTTTGGGTAACAACAATTGAGTTAAAGACTGCTCAGTGGGAGGGATTTCATACCTTGTACTATAAAGCTAACCAAGAGAGGTTGTAGGCCCTAGAGGGGAACTTATTAATGGTATTTTCCTAACCTAGTATAATGTTTAACTGTATTTTAATATTCATCTTATACCTACACATAAGTATAACTCTCAACCCTCATCAGGAATTTCTTTTCCCAACAGATTGAGACTATCACAAAGATGCCCAACTGACTAAAAATGTTAATTTCTCTATTTCTTGCCATATATGAATGTAAGTCTGAATATAATATATAATTTTAGAGGGTGATAGATATAGAGATGCAAAGAGAGAGAGAGAGAGAGAGAGAGAGAGAGAGAAGAAAGAGAAGAGAGAGAGGAAGCTTATTTGGGGGGCTTTGAGGACTGTCTGTTTTGTGGGTACAGTTGTAGGCTGCTTGTAAATTGGAATTAACTTTCATGTTCCTCCTCACATTGAGCGTAGAATTCTACCCGAGATAAGTTAGATTTTCTCCGCTCTTCTCTGAGTATTTCCTATATGGCAGGAACCTTATTTTCTAAATTCTTCTGTATTCAGGAGTACCTGCTTCCCCAAACTAGTTTCTCTCTGCTTTTCCCTACAGGCTTTGGGGTTATTGTATGCCCCCAGTATCCCCTTTTGTGAATCAGCTAAGGGTTGTGCACTTTCGAATGCAGTAAAGGAGTGTCTATGATTTTCTGCCATGGCTGTCTGCCATGCAGTTACTATAGAGGTCAAAACTCACATATTAAGGTATAACCTTCAAACATAATCTAGAATCATCTTCTAGAATCGTCACTGATACTGGAGGTGTAGGCTTCTGTTTCAGGACCACTGCAGGCCTAGGGAGCAAGAGGGATAAGAACAATAAATTGACACAAACTGTTCCTACCCATGTAGAGTTGCCATTTTCTGGAGTTAGCCCTCTCTTGCTGTCATCTTTGAACTGGTGCCTGCTTCTGATGAGGTTGTTTCTGGTTCTGCTTGATTTTCTGTTGTTAAGGAGGGATGGGCTCTTGAATCTACTTTAACTTTTGTGTTGGTGCCACTCCATAACCTGAGCATTCCGAGGCCTCCTTGCCCCTCTTCCTGTGGGTTTTGACATAAATTTTTCTGGGGTCTCCTCAGTGGCACCTGTATCCCTGGGCCATGAACACAATAGCTGAGCTCTCCTATAACAACTCCAGTATCTGAGGCCAACTTACCATCTGTGGATGAACTTCTCCATGAAAAGTTGCTTACCCCTCACTGGCTCTTCGTTGGTAAATGGATGGCAGTCCAGCCTGGTTATCTTAAATATATTACAGAGTCAAAGTTTTGTTAGAAACATGGCAAGAATGGTTGTGTTCTTGTTTGCGTGCAATCAATCCAGTCAGCTACGGGCTTTGATTGTGATGCCAGGCAGGTTTCCAAGCCTGTGAAGGACTGTCTCCTATGTCCTTATGTAACTTGGGCCTGATCTCTACTGCTGTGCTTTTCTCACAACTTAGGTTTTCGAGGTTCCTGTCTTGTAAAAGAGATAGGAGCCCCAGGATGGCTTTCACTGCCTCTGTTCCCTTCAGGTGAGTCTGGCCTTCTGATGGAATTTGCATAGAAATAGAAATGTTGTAGCATGATTCATAAGGTCAGAAATCGGGATTCAACCTGAAGATCTGAAAAGCACAACAGGCAGGCACTGACTCTTACCTCGACATCAATCTGAAATGGTGATCCTGCCTCCTGGAATCTCAGAAGGAGACTGTGTTTTAAGAGCTGTCTCACTCCGTTTTATATTCTTCTCTAGGGTTGGAATTAAAGGAGTGCACCACCATCATTAAAGGCATGTACCGCCCAATTTTATGGCAAGTAGTGTGTCTACTAGGATTAAAGGTGTGTGTCATTGTGGTTACTGGCCTTAAAGGTGTATGTTATAACTTGGTTTGTAGGGCTGACTGGTGGGACTATTTTACTCTCAGATCTTTGGGCACTCTTTATTTATTAAAAGTCAATTGAAATGCCACTACAGAAGGGGAGAGAGAGAAAGAAGGGATGAAACGGGGGCTGCCTATGCAGTCTTCTGCAGGCCTCCCCTTCACCATTGTCTTCTGGCCAGAAAAAGATTTTCTTGGCACTGCTGCCTGTGACTGCTTCCAACATTCCATCTGGCGCTGAGTTCGGGAAGGGAAGGGATAGAACAACACCACAGGAACTCAGTGTTAAGTGGGTTTGGATTTGAACTTTTATGCCATTCTTCCTGTGTGTGCGGCATAGTTTTATGTGAGCGTGACACAAGCTAAAGTCATCTGAGAGGAAGGAAACTTTTCTATTCTATTTTTTTTAAAACTGGATTTTTTTTTTTTTTGAGACAGGGTTTCTCTGTAGTGTAGCCTTGAAACCTGACGTGGAACTAGTTCTTGTAGACCAGGCTGGCCTGGAATTCTCAGAGATTCACCCGCCTCTGCCTCCCTAGTGCTGGGATTAAAGGTGTGTGCCACCACCACCTGGGTTGTAGGCAGGCTTGTGAGGTGTTTTCTTAATTAGTGATTGATGGGGAATGGCTCAGCCCATGGTTGGTGGGGCCAGCCCTGTGCTGGTGGTCCTGGGTTCTTTAAGAAAACAGACTCAATGCCATGTTTCTGTTTAACTCTAAAAATATGAATCAGGTTCCATTTTTCTGGTCAGTTATTAGAAGCCTATGGTTTCAGTCCTCAGTCTTAGAAGTTATTATGAAGGAGAATTATAGTGTAGTGGCCTTTGAGTTTGGTAATATTTTACTCACTTTTTCTCTTTGTATTGAAAACATATTATTTTCTCATACAATATATCCTAATCTTAGTTTCCATTTTCTGAAGGTCATTAGTTGACACCTATCTAAAGCTTGTTCAAGGAGCTCTCACCCTTATAAGACAATTCAAACAGATTAATCTGTCACCTGGACAGAAACATGTCTCTGTAGCCACGATCTGCTCCTACTCCATGGGAATGTTCTGCCTCGCAATGGTCTGTTTGATCATTTCCCACTCTCCTGCAGGATGCCTCATTGTGCTCTGAAATAAATTCTGCATATCTTCAACATTAAGAAAAAGCAAGTTGAGCAAGCCAGGAGCAGTAAGCCAGTAAGCAGTACTCCTCTGTGGCTTCTGCATCAATTCCTTCCTCCAGGTTCCTGCCCTGTTTGAGTTCCTGTCCCAAATTTGTTCAGTGACAGACAGTGATGTGGAAGTGTCAGCCAAAACCACTCACCTCCCCAGCTTGCTCTGGCCATGGTGTTTCATCACGGCACGAGTAACTCACACTGTGTGTGCTATTATTTGCTTTTCAGTCTTCAGTTTGCGTGCTTTTTCCAGGTTCCCAGTTTCAAAGGTAAGAGAAAGAGTGACCTTTTCATGTACTAGTCAGATCTAGAACGCTGTGTGGTAGCATGGCTGGTATATGAAAGTCTATGGCATATGGTAGTGGACTGGTCATGAGCGGAGAACCTATATTAATGTATTATATGTAAATAACTTTAATTTATATCACTTTAATTAGTACCTGCTATCCTTTCATTGCCCATCATCCTCCCAAGACACCCTACTCTACATAGCTGTTTTGCCTTCTCTAACGCTTCATCACTGTGGTGAGCATCAATCTTTCTTGGCTTTGAATGGCCTTGACAGTTTTGAGATATGCACAATTAATATTAGCAGCAAGTCTATTAATCAGGATTTTTTTTCTTGTATTCTTTTTATTCTGGTTGATAGAAAGATCAGAGAAGTAAACAACCTTTCTCATAACATCCTGCCAAGCATACATTTTGTCATCGTGACTGCCCACAGGAAAGTTGAGCTCGGTCTTCTGGCTAAGACATGGACATGTTCTTCCACTGCAGAGACTGCTTGTTTCTCCCCCTTTTACACTGTACTCTCTGGAAGAAAGTCACCAAATTAATTTACACTCAAAAACTTAGAAGTTTCATGAATATGAGAGTTTTTCTGTGTGTAAGACTCACTAACAGTGAAGTGCCCTGTGCTGTATATAAGAAACACATAGCCGATTGCCTCCAGGGATTCCTTAGCTCTGCTCCCTTTTCCCTAACTTTGTCACAATGCTTCCTCCTCTTCTCTATTTCCCTTTCTCTCATTAATTCGGGCTGCACTGGGAGGTGTCTCTCTGCCCATGTCCACAAAGGAGCTTTGGTGCTCTGCTGCCCAGGCTTCATTTCTTGGCTGTTCTGTACTAAATCCAAGCAAGTGTTTCAAACTTTCCCACAACAGCGTGGAAAAAACCTGTTTCTACTTCTGGTGTTCAGTGCTGGGCCTGCAACACCCTGTGAGCATTGTTTGTCCCTAGTGTTCTGCTGCTCTCAGATAAACAACGCGTTATATTATAGTTTCTGCTGTTCTCTGTATCCACATGACACCCAATGGGTCCACTGGGTGCTGCTGATAATTCTTTACCTTTTGAGTTCAGATGATTGTGAGTCCTGCTCATTTAGTTTGATTTAGATGTTGAACATGGGTTTTTAACTTGTTCTCCTGTCTTTAGCTCTGCCTCCATGTGCATCTGTGCATTCGTTTAGATCAGACATTGCAGAAAGAAAACTCAGATCTTCCACTCTCCTTCCAGACTCCTGTCTGAATGTCTCCCTCTCATTTGTGGTGATATCATTCACAAACTAAGCCACATATGCACAGAGACATGTACATTCATCCACACGTATAAAGACAATGCATGTGAATAGTATAAGAGATAAGACCACCAATCAAGCTTATACTTGCAGAGCAATTTTGGTTCATTCACAAGTTTGGCTTACTATTTCTATGTAAACATGTATCTGTAAACTAAATGCAAGATTACATAATTTGCATTTTTAAAAAGCCAGTAATATTACCAAAAACTACATTCCATGTAAATTTGTTAAATCTAAGCATAAAATTCAAAAAAATAAAATAACATGACTTCCCCCATGGCAGTCCAGTTCACTGTCTAAATGATCAAATTATTTACATGATCAATATTTTAAATGTTTCTCTTTTAAACTAAACAAAATCCAATCAAATATAAACTATTATTTTTGAGGGCTGTGAATTGAATTTATATGAGGTGTACAGAGGAATTTAATCAATGATTATGGTTAGGGATTTGGAAGTGCTATTGTTCCTTCATTTGCACTTTAAATAAATCCCTCTGTGAATGCTTTCTGAAAAGGTAATCACCCGCTAGATTTCACTAGACTTGCCTCTTTAGCTTAATTCAACTTTGAAAAGGAAACATTTATGTTTTCATTAAATCTATTCTACAATTTTATTCCATTGCTTTAAGGTTATTGTGAAAATGAACACAAAGTGCCCACACTAGTAATTACCTCAATCCTCTTTAAAGATGCAGCCCTAATTCAGTCATTAAGAAGGGAAGCCAAGCTTAGTCCGTGAGCAGTTACTTATACTCGCACATCTCAATTGATTATACTGCAGATTTTTTGTAGGTCTTGTTTTATAAATTGAGTCTAGTCAAGTAAACATAACATTTGGTAATAGTCTTCATAGCAGCTGTCAAAATGACTTATTGTTTTTCCAGGCCCTACATTCCTTCAGAATTAATAATACCTTTGTGCCCTTTATAACACTTATTATTGATGCCATGAAGTTCTCTATATTTAATGAGTAGATGTTTCATTATAGTACATAGTTTTGTTGACAGATAGAAAGTGTTTCTAATCTTTTTCTCTTTTCCTCTTGATTGAAGGACTGTAAATATGCAATTAGCGATTGAAGTAGAAGAAGAGAATATCAGCTGTCAAAATTGCTGTGGGAAGATGCAGAATGCTTTAAGCTAAGAGCAACATGACAAAAGATAAAAGCATCCTTGCCAATGTGCCTCGAAGTAGCAAAATGTTTATACATTGATTTATCCCTTTTTCTTCAGCTGACTGTAATCATTGTCTTCTTTGCAATAGGAATTAATGAAAAGACACATTTCTTTCTTGCAGTGCAAAGGTTATGCTCTTATACACACACAGCTTTTGATTTCCATAGTTAATTGCTTTCTAGTATTTTTCAGTAATGAGGGGGGTCACTGACTTCTAAGAGCCAAGGAAAATAGTGAATAAATCTGGAAAAGTGGTGCATTTGAGAAGCAATATTAAATAGATTGCTAGGGATTCTTGCTAAGTACCATCTACACTATATAATCCTTACAAATTTAATCTCAGAGGTGGTCCAAATGTGAAGAGATTTTGATATTTCAAATCACACTCTTCAATTTTCAGTACCTTTATTTTGGGCTCATGATTTTATGTAGATATAGTCTATTTTATGAGACTTGCATTTTTAGTAGGTTGCTGGACACAAAAATTTATGACCTAGTCATATAGGAAAATATTATAAATAATTCATTTCTAAATATTATTTAGTGAGGATTTTATTCTTTCATTTCATTTATATATTTATACATAAATATGTATAAGATATATTAGTCGTCATACTATATTAAATATATTAATACAATTCTGAAGGCCTTCTATTGAGTAATATTTTCCATGTGTTTATTCTAAGTATGATATTTATAGGAAAAATATTTTTGTGAAAACAGATTAAATGGTGAGAAAAAGATAACTGTATTTGGAATCTCAGAGTTGTTTTGATTTGTATTTCTTTGAAGACTAAGGATGTTGAACATTTCCTTAAGTGTATTTCAGCCATTTTAGATTCCTCTGTTGAGAGTTCTCTGTTTTTTTTAATTGGGTTATTTATTCTTTTGATGACCAATTTCTTGAATTCTTTGTATATTTTGGAGATCAAACCTCTGTTTGATGTGGGATTAGTGAAGATTTTTTTTCCCATTCTGTAGGCTGTTGTTTTGTCTTGTTGACCATGTCCTTTGCTTACAGAAGCTTTTCAGTTTCAGGATGTCCAATTTATTAATTGTTTCTCTCAGTGTCTGTGCTGCTGGGGTTATATTTAAGAAGTGGTCTTTTCTGCCAATGTGTTCAAGTGTACTTCCCACTTTCTCTTCTATGAGTTTCACTATTTTGAGGTCTTTGATCCATTTGGACTTGAGTTTTGTGCATGGTGATAGATATGGGTCTATTTTTATTCTTATATATATTGATATCCAGTTATGCCAGCACCATTTGTTAAATATGCTTTCTTTTTTCCATTTGATATTTTTTGATTCTTTGTCAAAAATCAGGGGCTTGAAGGAGTGGATTAATATCTGGGTCTTCTATGTGGTTCCATCGGTCCTCCTATCTGTTTTTATTCCAATACCAGGCTGTTTTCAGTACTGTAGCTCTGTAGTAGAGTTTGAAGTCAGGGACTATGATGCCTTCAGAAGTTCTTTCATTGCACAGGATTGTTTTGGCTATCCTGGGTTTTTTGCTTTTCTATATGAAGAATAGTCAAGATCAAAACCACTGATGACAACTTATGCTGGAGAGGCTATGGGGAAAAGGGAACACTTCTGCATTGCTGCTGGGAATGCAAGCTGGTACAGCCATTTTGGATGTCTTTGTGGCGATTTCTCAGAAAGTTAGGAAACAACGTTCCTCAAGACCCAGTAATACCACTTTTGGGTATATATCCAAAGGATGCTCTATCATGCCACAAGGACATGTGCTCAACTATGTTCATAGCAGCTTTGTTTGTCATAGCCAGAACCTGAAAACAACCTAAATGCCCCTCAACTGAAAAATGGATAAGGAAAATGTGGTACATTTACACAACGGAGTACTACACAGCAGAAAAAAATAACGACATCTTTAATTTTGAGGAAAATGGATAGAGCTAGAAAACATTATTTTGAGTGAGGTAACCCAGACACAGAAAGACAATTATCGCATGTATTCACTCATAGGTAGTTTTTAAACATAAAGCAAAAAAAAAAAAAAAACAGCCTACAAACCACAATCCCAGAGAACTTAGACAACAATGAGTACACTAAGAGAGACTTACATAGATCTAATCTACATGAAAAGTAGAAAAAGACAAGATTTACTGAGTAAATTTGGAGCCTGGGGACCTTGTGGGAGGTCTGAAGGGGGAAGGGGAGAGACAGGGAGGGGAGCAGAGAAAAATGTAGAGCTCAATAAAAATCAATAGAAAAATCCAAAAAAAAATTTAAAAAGATAAATTTATTTAACATGAGTTTTTGATAACATTGGAGACTGTACAGAAGTTATACTAAAAAACAGGAAACCCCGAGGTTTTTTATTTACAAAAAAAAAAACACAGGTTTGATGAAGAGGAGAAAGTTGAGGGACACTGAGATAAGACAGCGTGCTAGTTGGTTGTAAACTGACCGAAGCTTAGCTAGACAGACTCTGCTCAGAGCAGCCATGTTTGGAGCAGGATGCATCTTGGGATGCAGGGCTTCCCTTCTCACAGGAGCACTTTCTGACTGTTCAGGAGAAGGTTGTATGATCCTTCCTGACTTGCTACTTCTTAAATACTACCAGTAAACTATTAGTCTTAGAGATGTTTTAGTTTGACCTTAGTATGCCCTAAACCCTATCAAGCGTTTACAGAGAACAAGCTCCGGTTTCCACATACTTGGATTTAAAATGAAATTCCAATCGAGGAGTAAACTTTTTCATATTTTTTCTCTTGGTTTCGTAGTTTCCTCATTAGTATGGAAGCATTGGATGGGCTTGAGGCTTATCTGTATGTGCTCTAGGTTAAGGATTCAGTTTTACTTTTGTTTACAAAATGAGCTGGACTTCAACAGTTGCTAAACAACCCACTTTCCCCACAGAGAACTTGAAAGTGCTTGCTCTCCCCTTACTGCATTTCCATGCTACCCTTAAGTTGTGCTTTGGGCCTCTTCCATTCAGCAATGGCTGGCTTGTTCCTTTAGACATAATACATTATTTTCTTATCATAGATTTTACAGGCTTTTGGCTACAACAGGGTATTTCATTTCAACTTATTTTTATGTTTATCTTTTTCTTAAACTTTGATGTATGTATGTACCTTGATATTAAGCTCAAAATTAATATTTTTACAACCCCCCAATCATTCTGAGAATGGGTTGAATTTGAGAATTAATTTTGTACAGTGGGACAGTATTTGATGTCTTTGAATTGCGCTATCATAATAAAGACACTAAAATGCCAACAGAAATTATTGCCATGTTTTCTAGGCCACTAACAGGGCCTCAAACTTTCTGATTCTCAGTGTCCTTCAGTGTTTAATCTTTGTTTCACTCGCTAAATTTCAGTTCTGCTTCCTCTTTGTGGAAGCGACACAAACGATTGCATTTTGAAGGTAAGCTGTATCTGGCCGCCTCACTTAGGGCTCCTTCATTTGTAAGAGCTTCAAAAATAAAACAAGGAAGAAAGACTAAAGAGTCAGGAGTTCCTGACTGAAAAGCAAAACCCAGCCTGCTGTTGATCAGGTTGAGAGCGAGGACTGCACAGACAAAGTCTGCTGCACAGTTGCAACGGGAACCTCCTGGGTCCCACTGCAATTAGCTGAAGAGTAAGATGTAGGTCCCACTTTGACTAAAGACTCCCTTTTCCCCAGTATGTCCAAGTCTGCCTTCCCCATTTTATAGTTACAGATTTGGTTTGTAGTTGTGCGGCTCGCTCCTCTCATCAGCTCATCATAGTTTACCTTACATCCTCTAAAGTCTCTTGTAGATGGCAGCCCACCCAGAATGCATGAGCCTATCATAGACCCGCCTCTGAATCCCCTGGACAGAACCCAAGATCGCAAAGGAGCTCTGTCTTTTACCTGCATTAAAAATAAAACAAAACAGAACAAAAAAGCAAACACACACACACACAAACAAAAGAAAAAAACAGAATTGCATCTTTTTCTGAAATTTCTTCCCTAAATGCCAGCCAAATAAATAAATGAATAAATAACAGTGATTGTAGATGGATTTTCAGAAAACAGGCTGACTAGGCATGTCCTCTCACAGTCTTTGGTTTGTTCTTTTATTGTTTCTAAGTAGAAACACCAAAGTTTGCTATCCCCTTGTTTCCCCTCTTCCTTCCATCATTGTAGCAATTTTCCCAAAAGCACTGCCCAGGCCAATGCTGAACACAGCCAACATCCCGGGAGTGCAGGACAATGGTGAAAGTCCTCCAGGATCCATCCTGCATCCCACTCTTTTGTCTTGAAGGAAATGAGGCCTACATTTCCAGTGTTGTTCTAGTTAAATAAAATATTCAGGAAGAAAATACTACATTTGCTAAATCAAATGATTCTTTTCTTGATGTATAATTTTTACCTTACTTTTATTACTTTAAAAAAATCTAAATTTTCCTCTTGTTTTTGCATTTCCTAATAATTAACCTTCTTGCATACTGGGAATATTCTGAGCTATACTACAATGCATTGCTTTTAAATACAGGTTTTGTTTCTCGTTGTGCTTTTAATTAGCATTTCCCTAATGACTACTAGTCCTGAGAATTTTTAATGTGCTTGTTAGTAATTCCTACATACATCATCTTGTGGAGATGGCTCATTTTACATTCTGGAGGCATATTACAGATCCATAGACCACAGTCTTTTCGTTTGCGTGTTTGTTTTTCTTTATAGTTCCTTAAAGAGCTAATATCTTAAATTTTGATGCAGTCCAGTTTATCAATATTTATCTGTAGCTTGCATGCTTTGTGTGAGGGTCTCATGTAAGAAATTCCAGCTGAACATAAACTCTCCAGGCTTTTCTCTTGTACCTCCAACCTCAGAGCTGAGAATTCAGTCCAGGGCTCTATACATGTTGCAAATGTTATACACTAATCTAGAGCTACAGCCCCGCTCCTACTTCCAGTTACAGAAAATTTAGGGATTTTTGGCTTTTTAATTGATTATATGATTCATATTAAGGATGTTTCCTTGATGGGGGATCAGGGTCAAAGCCTATAGATTTATTTAAAAGCTCTTTAACAGTGTTTGTAGATCCCATTTTACAGATATTATACATACACTGTAAATTATCTCTACAAATTTTGTAGGTAGATACCATTACTATGATAAGTATGTCATTGTTTGACTTAAATTTCCAGTTGGCTTTTGTTAGGCTAAGAAATGCAGTCAGTTATCATATCTTACCGATTTTATAGGCACAGTGAAGATAATTTAGCTTTTTATAAATTCCTAAAAATTCCCTTATAATCTCATATTGCCAATAAAAAAGTTTCACTTTTTTAATATTTTCTTTTCTTTTCACTAATGCCTCACTGAAGCTGGAAGTACCTTAGGTACGACATCGAGTAGAGATGACGAGAGTGGTAGTCTGGCTTTTTTGTGAATCTGTGGAGAAAATTCTGTGTATTAGCAAGGATGTGATATGAACTGACAAGTTTATAAATAGTTTTTAGGGGCTTCAAGAAATTCCCTCACATTTTTCAGTTCATTTTGAGAGTTTTCTAAACATGTATTTAACTTATCTGCTGAAGTAGTATATTTTCACTATATTAAAATTTTATGTTTCATTTATTGATTTTTCTAATAGTGAGCTAAGTTTACATTCCTGGATTAAGTTCATGTGATTATAATACATTGTAATTTATTATTTTGGCTGTAGAATTTTTACAGTTTTCTTACAAATATTTGCACATATAAAGTCTCTTGGGTGGTACGTTGGTGACATAACATTCAACAGAACTGCCTTCCAGAACTCTCCACAGAAGATGGGCTCTAGTACCTCCCACAGATGCCCACAATCTGTAACTGTATGAGTTTCTCAGACAAGGTGACATTGTACTTGTGTTTGACAAGAATGTATTTACCTATATGCTTTTATTTATCTCTAAATTAGCTATAATATGTAATGTAAATATCATGTAGGACATTGCTGAACAGTATTATTTGGGAATAATCCATTTATAACATCCATGCTTAATGGTAAAATGTCTAAAGACATTACTTAAAGAATGTTACTTAGCTATTAGCTCTAGTTATGCTACAATCTTATGTTGACATGATTTGTTAATTTTCATCCTAATTGTTGCTATGCCCAACATTTCCTCCAAATTTTAAAGCTTCTCCCACTTTTTGCTACTTAAGAAACACAACTTTAGGGTTATTCTTAAGAATTCCTTGAAATAAACTAATACTTAATTTTCACCTCATTCCTGTTTGACCCGTAAATATCTAACAGTTTAAAAGGAAAGACAGAATAAAAATAAAAATCTTGTTTATGTGATCTGCAAATGCAAATTACCTGCAAAGACATTTCACATTTTCATTTACTACAAGTGAGAATTGGCTGGTTCCAAAACAACACAGTGTTTGACATCTTCCTTCCAGCTCTAAGTCACAGTTTTACTCTTCTCGGCAAGCTCTCTCTAGGAAAGTGAATCTGTTTGTATGTATTAAAATTGCCATGCCTAGCAACCAATGTTCTCCATAGTCAAACAAAGGAAAAAACTATTTCTATCGTAGATATAAACTTTTTATTATTGTGATTTTAGAATTTTTAAAATTGTACATATTTTATTATCCTATGCTAACTGCGTATAATAAGAGATGTCATAGGGACACTATGAAGATAAGAGAATTCTTTATCTGAACAGGCAAACCAAAGTGTGGAAATTCTACTAAAAATATTAAATGTGACCAAAGATGTGATTAATATACTTTTTTATATTTTAAAAACCAAACATTTCCTTTAAGTTTAAAGAAGACAAATTTTAAAATATTCGAATTATTTTGATGCAGAATAAGATTTCAGTTTTTATTTTAATTTTTTGTATTGAAATTTGAGTTTTCTAAACCCCTTAAATCTATCACCTAGGAATTCTGATCTAGGGCAAACCTTTCCAGGCCACTGTTTCTTGACCTTCACTCTGGTTTTTATGATAGGTCTCCTATTGCCCCAGTTTGCTTGCCTGCTCTTGCTTGTTAGGTCCATGGTGAGTTTTGTCTTTTCCCTTCTCTTTTCATTTCATTTTTATATATTTCATCATTCATAGCTCTTTCTTTCTTGTTCATAACCAATTTGTCTTTCTAGTTTCCTTGTTAATTTAGTCCTTACAAGTTCTGTTATGCCTTTCCCATAGCCACTTTTCCCTCTCTACCGTCTTTCTGTTTTCCACTAGATACCTGCTCTGGTAATGATGTCATATGATATGTTTTTGTTTTTGTTTTCTGCTAGTTGCATTATTTCTCTTATGTCTGAGGTCTACACTGATTTATTTTTATTTAATTGTGGGCCATATTATGTAGGCAGGAGTCTGCTTGTTTGTTCCCAGCTGTTCCAATCCAAAATAATCACACGGAAACTATATTATTTGCAATACTGTTTGGCCAATAGCTTAAGCATATTTATTGTATACGCTTATATCTTAAATTAACCCACTTCTATTAATCTGTGTATTAATAGAAGGCTGTGACTTACTGGTAGGTAAATATTCGAAGAGTCTGTGTCTCGCAGAGGCTACAAGGTTTCTCCCTAACTTTGTATTCTTTCTCCCAGCATTCAATTTAGTTTTCCTCACCTACCTCTACTCTGCCCTATCACAGGCCAAAGTAGCTTCTTTATTCATTAACCAATGAAAGCAACACATAGAAGAAGAAGTTTTCACACCAATATTATCCTTCTTTATTTCAAAAAAATATTCTAGATGGTGCTTTCCTTTTCTGTATTTCCATTTTGTACTGACAGGAAGGGAATCTACCTAAAAATTCCTGGTTCATTCAGGGCTTTCTGTTTCGGTTTCATAGCACACACACAGAGCCTTTTGCTAGTTAATTAGTTCTGCTGTTGAGGCAAGCCAGCTGCAAGAACTTCAGTCTTCTCTGGTGTCATTAATAGTGCAAAAAGCTGGCTATAGCCTTCTGGGCTCCAGCTTCTGCAGAGCTGTGCTTAGTCACGATTCAGAGGGACTCTACAGACCTTCAGAACCATTTTTGTGCATGGAAAATGTTCTTTCAACTTCTTACTTCTTCAGATTTCAGGCTTCTTGATTGCCTGATTGTTGTGCATTCTAGCACAGTGCCAGACTCAGTTTGGGTTCCAGTTACCTCCATTGCAGAATGAAAAGTGCCTCTAGGCAGTAGGGTCAACTTTGCTGTTCCCACTCTCTGGAGGGTCTCCATCCTGTTCTGCTTTTTCACAGGCTGACCAGTTCTATGAGGAGGAAATGACCATAACATTTCACTTCTTAAGCAGTATCATTGATTGGTTTGGGTTTTATTTTAAATTACTAGGAGTTGTCTACAATAGCAACTTAGAAAATTATAGTTTTATCTATTCTGTGCTATATTTACCAGTTTTATTTATCTTGGTCCGTGTGTGTGTGTGTGTGTGTGTGTGTGTGTGTGTGTGTGTGTATGTGTGTGTAATTTGCCAAATTTGAGAGGATAGTATAATTTTTGCAGTTGAGGCTTAGCTAAACTTGTTTTGTAGCCCAGGCTGGCTTAGAATTTACAGTGCTTTTCCTGCCTCAGCTTTGTGAATCCTGTGATTACAGGAACAAACCACCTTTCTGTATCTTAAAAAGAACTTTTTTTTTTTTATTTTAAAGAAGACATCCATATTAAGCTCCTGAATTGGGGGCTGGAGGGATGATGGCTCAACAGTTAAGAGCTCTTCCTCTTTTTGGACAGGACCAAATGACCAGAGTTTACTCTCCAGCATCCGTATTAGATGGCTCATAAACACCTGTACCTGCTGCCCTAGGGAATCTGAAAACCTCTTCTGATCTCCGTGGGTACCACCCACTTAAGCAACCCCTCCCCGCTACACAAAGATTAAAGTATTTGGAGTAGTTAGGAAAATGAAAATAGAATTAGAAATAACCATTGACATAAGTGAATAAAATAAAGAAATAAACAGAATAAAAGCAAAGCCACAGAGGTGCTCAGCACTAACTGATTAGCAGGGGATACTGCGTGCTGAGTCTACGGTGTGTCTTTGGAACCCAAGGGTAGAAATACATGCATATATCATTTAAACTTTCTTTTTAAAATCATCTACTTCAATTTATTTACAACAGTTTTGTAGGAAGGTCTTAGATCACCAAACTTCTTCTTTGATAAATGAATTTTTATCTATATATATATAATTTGAACATATGCATAAATATATTTTTGATACAATTAGCATATATTAATCATATAATAATATATAATTTATATGAATACTAAAGATACATTATATATATATATGATATGTATATTTATACCATCCACATCTGGTATTTTTCTGAGAGTCACTGACAGTTAATATCCCAGTTCTTCCCTGTGGCAGGCAAGCCTCCTGTTTGATGGGTTATGCAAAATTCAGGAGTACAAAAATGAGCCATTTCAAAAGTAATTGAAGGACTGTGTAGTCATGGCAATAATACATGAAGAAAGTACAACTTATAGCTTTTTATTCAACTCATTTTTTCAGGTTTGTGTCTAGGTAATGAAAGGTATCAGAGTTGGCAATAGCATACTGGCTTAGTGGGCACTGGGAAGTGACTCTGGAGTAGGCCCGAGCTGAACAAGAGTAACAACAATAGGCATACCAAAATGAATGGGGGGAAAGCTTACAAGACTCAATCCTGATCTGAAGACAACTAAGAAATTCTGAGAGTAAAAGAAATTAATTGTCTTCCCCAGGGAGAAGCACAGCAGATTGTCAGTTCTTAAAACAATTACATAAGTAACATAATACAAGCAGAACAAGTTATACTTAGGATATATACATATACATACAGAAACATATATAATGTACGTGAACACACACATACACATTTGTACCTGTAATAACAACTCACAAAAATGTCACTAGTTTAAAAGAGATCAGAGAGAGGAGGTACCTGGGAGACTTTTGAATGACTAAAGTGAAGGAGGAACTAATATAGTTATGTTATAAACTAAAAAAAAATAAAAATAATGAAGTTAGCATAAACAAGAACACAACTGGCTGAAACCTGCAGCGAGGAAGTGATCAGACTGTTGTGTGTGATGGAAGAATTAAGGAAAAGACAACAGGTGGCAATGCACAGGAGGGAAGGAGACCACAAAAGAGCCTTTTGTGCAACACAGCTTTTCAGCAACACAGCTTCATTCCCAGTTAGGCAGTAAAAATATGAAATTTCATGCTTCCCCTTTTATTTGGATGAATGATATTTTTTAAAAGATTTTTTTTCTCTCTGTGTTTTACCTGGATATGTCTATGCAGTCCTGGTGTCTGCAGTGGCCAGACATCAATGTTGGATCCTCTGAAACCAGAATTAAGGGAGGAATTGTACTGCCTTGTAGGTGCTGGGAACAGAACCCCTGCGCCGTATCTATAGGTCCTAAAGAGTAACGTTGTGAACAGAAGACCCTCACTTTCTGTTAGCAGCAATGCAGTGAAGACAGTTGGAAAGAGCTCCCAGAATCCCTGATGTTCAGTCATGCTGAAATTTTTGTTTTCTTCTACCTACAAGGATTACTTTTTAATTGATCTGCTCCCTGGTGATGTCGCTCAAAACCCAAGCCAGGCTCTTCGCGCAGCCATGGTTGGTGCTATCCTTCCAACATTGTGCCTGCTTTCTCAGCAACTTCCTTAGCTGCCGCAATAGCCCAGGGAAAGGTTTCCTTCAGGCAGTAGGCTTAAAATGCAGCTGCATCCCCTTAGCCCACCTGTTGGATTAGAGAAGCTGTTTGCAGACACACCGTCTTGCTATTGGTATAAATATGAACATTGATATGGATCTCAGAACATGTGAGAGCACCATTAGCAACAAGTTATTGGTACATTATTCTTTGTTTTTCATTTTGGTTTTACGCAGGGAAGAGAATTAACACAGTCCCCAATAGCACGAAGGTTTCCTAAACTTGAGAAAATTGTAGGAGTCAGCACATTGTGGTGCAATGCATAAGACTCACCATGGCAAAAACACCTCATGATCATGCTGTCTCCCCACCAGTTAAGCATAGACATGTATTCTTTAAGCAGTTTCTCCTTGTCACAGGGACAGCAACTGAGAAAGGATCAAGGAGGAGGAGCTGGGTCATTCATGGCTTCCTCTGGCTCCTATTACACACTGGCAGTGTGTTCTCACTCAGCCTCAAATTTCCTGGGATTCTCACTGGGCTTGATTATAGAGGATTCCAATTCATAGAATACAACATTGTTCCAGCTTCCCTCCATCTCCGGATATGACGGGCACATTTTTCCCTATACACCCAGTGAAGTCATGCATGGTTATTAAGAGTTTGTGGCTTCAATGGCTGTGTATTGCCCAGAAGATGGCAGGTTTTCAGCCCTATTCCCTCTCTTATGGCTCTTACAATATTTCAGCCAATATCAGGTATGGATTCTCTCCAATGGTATAAGTCTCAAACCCACTTAGAAAGCAAACTGGTTAGCTCTGAATAATGATTAAAATAAGAATATCCACCATAGGCTCATAGGTATGAATCACCAGAGAGTGGCACTATTAGGAAGTATGACCTTGTTGTAGTAGTGTGTGGCCTTGTTGGAGGAAGTGGGTCACTGGGGGAGGGCTTTGAGGTTTCAATGCTCAAGCCAGGCTCAGCATCTCTCTCCCTGCTGCCTGTCTATCCCATATAGATATGGTACAATGTTGTACCATATCTGCCTCTGCACTGCATGCTTCCACCATGACAACAATGGACTAAACCTCTGAACCTGTAAGCCAGCCCTAATTAAATGTTCTTCTTTATAAGAGTTACCCTGGTTATGGTGTCTATTCAGAGCAACTAAGATACGTCATTAGCAATTGCTGACACTACTCAACAAGTGGGTACATTTCTTCTGGCAGGCTGGTGTTATAGTTCACAGGGATCACAGCAGAGTAAGATAATTGATGTCTTTTCTTCCCTAAATGCCCAGATAGCATTGGCAACAGCAAACTAGCTGGGAGGAGGCTTTCAGCCCCACTTGAACTATTTTGATCTGTCACACAACTAAGATAAATCATGTCTTCAATTCTCGGGACTTATCAACAAGTTCTTTGCGGCAATAAAAAGGAATGGTACTGGAGTCTTGTATAACTTGAACTTCAAGAGAAGCCTTCTCCCCTCTGTGTTCGGTTTACTTACAGGACAGCAGAGTTTTTGTTTTCTGTTTTGTATTGTTTGGTTTGCTTGTTTGTTTGCTTGTTTTGTGAAACAGGCATTCTCTTTCTAACAGCCCTGACTGAACTGGAACTCTTTTTGTAGACCAGGCTGGCCACGAACTCATGGTGATCCACTTGTCTCTGCCACCCAAGTACTGGGATAAGAGGCATGTGCCACTATGTCCAGCAATTGTTGGTTTTCATCCAGCTTTTTACTACCTCTTGTGGTGGTGGACTTTCTCCTCAGTCCCTCACCCTCTCTCCCTGTATCTCCTCCCTATGTGTAAACTTTCCACCTCTGGTATTCCTCCTTTGCTTTCTTATTATTTATTACCTAGTATTTACTTTCCCATAATGCATACCCCTTCCAACGCCCTCTTCCTAGGTATCCAGCATCTACACAGACATTAAGTGAAAAACACAGAATTAGAGATTTCTAACTAAGATCCACACATGAGAGTTGTTTGATTTCTTTGCCTGATCCACATCACTCAGTGTATTTCTCATTGGTTTAGTGGAAAATTCATAATTTCATTTTTCTTTACAGCTGAATAAAATTCCATTGTGTATATGTACCATATTTCATTATCCATTAATCAGTTAAATGGTATCCAGGCTGCCTCCATTTTTCTAGTTGTTATGACTAGAGACTAGAGCAGAAACGTTTGTGAACAAGTATCTCAGCAGTGGAGTATAAAGTCCTTTGTGGGTGCCCAGGAATGGCATTGCTGGGTCATGTGTTATTTCCCTTTGAGAAACGCGTACAGTAATTTCTATAGTAGTTGTACCAGCTTGCACTCTTACCACCAGATACCGTTTTCTCCACATCCTCACTGACATTTGTTCTTTCTATGGTATCTCAGAATTTTCATTATTAGTATTTAATTTTTATTATCACATTTTAAAAAATTGTTTTACTTGCATATGAGTGTGTGTGTGTGTGTGTGTGTCTATAGGCTCACACATGCCATGGTATGTATGTAGAAGTCAGAGGAAACTCATAGGAATTGATTCGTTCCTTCCATCATGTGGGTTCTGAGGATTGAAATTGTACTGCTAGAATTGGCAACAGGCACTGTCACCTTTTGAGCCATATGTTACACGCATATATGCTTTTGTATATATAGACACATACATATATACATATATATCTGTGCATACACACATGCACGTGTGTATGTATGTATATGTACGTATATATGTATATGTACACGCATATATACATGTACATATACATATATACATGTAAATATACATATATACATGTAAATATACACATATACATATATGTATATGTATGCATACACACATATATCATTATATATATGTGTATATATATATACACATATATATAATGATCTTCTTAGTCTATCATTTTTAAGCTTGGAGAAGCTACACTTTTTTACTTTCTGTTTAAGATGGTAACGACGTGTGCTTTCTTTCTTTTAGGGTGCTCTTCATTATTCACTAATGAAAACTAGATTCTACATTTAAATCCTGATTTTTATATTTAATGGTACAATTTGAGTATCTGTCCTCAAAACTACTAAGGATTATATCAGAATTATCTCAGATACTTTCACTAGTGAATAAAACTACAAGATGTTTGAGTTGCCTATGATTAAAGGTTTCTTTTTAAGAAAATGCACCCATGTTTAATTTCTAGATCTTATGATACTTATGTCTAAAATCTGAGAGCCTCCAACTTTGCATATTTTTAACTTTCTTGCTCTTCTGACTGGATATTGCTGTTGTCGTCCTCTGCCACCAGCTTTTATAAGGAATGATATTAAACAATCATCTTAAAGACCTTTCCTACAGGCATTTTCATTGTTCAATTCAACTTCTATTTCCCAAACTTGTCTGCTGTCTAGAAAAGTAAATCAATTCAGCTTTCTTAGTTTTTTATTTTCAAAAATACCCCTATACAGATCTTTTTCAGTTAAGTTTCCTTCCAATCTTTGTTCTCTAGAGGAATCTGGGAAGTTAGCAGCAAAAGATCATATTTGCATAGACTGGAAGCACGTGCATTTGTGTCTAACACTGACTGAAGTGTTGACAGTTGCTGGTAGATGCAGTTATATTAAATTTAGTCAGGTATTGACATGTTTTGAGTGATAGAAGATACAGCCATATTTAATAAAAATTTAACTTTTAAAAAGTCAAGGTTTCTCAAATATGATGAAGGCTTAAAAGTAGATGTTTATGAGAGACACTATTAGAATTGACTGTCAGGTGAATAGGAAGGAAAACGTAAATGGTGCCCACTAGAGAGTAAGAATATAGAAAGAACATTCCTCTTGCAAAATCTGACAGGCATGGAACAGCGGTGTTCTTAGATTACACTTTAAAGTGATCTTAATCAAGAGTTTAAATTGGGATATAGGAGTCAGAACTCTATTTAGCTATATACAGACAAGAACTTCTACACATGCAATCACATACCCAGATGTGTTTGTATCAAGAAAGACAGAAACTATGTTTCTTTACAGAGCAGACAAGTGTTTGATATTACTAAAGAGAAGCAAGTGTTGTTGTTGGAAGTCAGAAGTAGGTAGCTGTTCCATGCTTCCTCCTCTTCCTATGATGTCTCCACATTGTTGAACTTTCAGCCTTATCCAAGCATGAGAGCTTTTCTAAGAAGTTCCTCCCATCCCGGCCTGCCCTGTGTTGATTTCAAGGTTCTCTCTCTTCATTGTTAGCATGTGCACAGCAACCTATCTAGTGCTTGTGTGTGTATATATATATATATATATATATATATATATATATATATACACACACACACACACACATATATATATACAGATGAGCACAGAATATTCATATTTTCTGTTTAGCATAAAATTGTGGATTATTTTTGCATATATATTATTATACTTTTTTTTTTTTGGTTTTTCGAGACAGGGTTTCTCTGTGGCTTTGGAACCTGTCCTGGAACTAGCTCTGTAGACCAGGCTGGTCTCGAACTCACAGAGATCCGCCTGCCTCTGCCTCCCGAGTGCTGGGATTAAAGGCGTGCGCCACCATCGCCCGACATTTTTGTTGTTTTTTGTTTTTGGATTATTATACTTTGTTCATCAACCCCAATTCCCTTTTTGTTTATTCCTCTCCTCCTGCTGCTGGTACCCTTCCTCTTCTCAAAAAAATCCCCTTTTGCTTCTATGACACATATTTGATACCAAATCTTGCTTTCTGTACCCATCTTTAGGCCTCTTCTTTGCCTTGTATAGTCCGAATATCACACACATGCAAACACACACATACACGTACACACATGCATGTGCTTTGTTCTTTTCACCTCAGTAAAATTCTATTATGTATAATATAATATATATCACATTTTCTTTAACCACTCATCTGTTGATTGACATTTCTGCTAGTTTCGTGGTTTATGTATTGTGACTAAAACAGCATAAAAATGCATGTAATAATATCTCTGTAGGATGCTGGCATGGTTATCGTAAGAGACCTGGTCGGTTGTCTTCATCCACTTAAACCATGAAACCCAATACGGACAAAATCAACAGAATCGCCATCTACAGGCTGCTCATGCATGCTTCAGCATTGCCAGGGCATACATTTTAATTTTTTCTTTCAAATTTCAAGCTGACATGGAGTTTTTTGGACAGAGCAATAATCCTATGGTGGTTCTATCTTTACTGTTTCCTGAAACCACCATACTTATGTGCACCATGGCGGTAGTTCTTTGCATTGCCAACAACAGATATTAACGTCTCCCCTCTCCTAGATTCCTCATTTGCTTTTGGGGGCTGATGGTAGTTGTTCTCACTGTGGTGACTTGGAATACCAATGCAATTCTAATTTCCATTTATCTGATGGCTAAGGATGCCGAACACTGTTTAAAAATATTTGTTGATATATTTGTTGTTGATAATGTGTATTTCTTTCTTTAAAAACTGTTTATTCAATAGTCTATTTATTGATTTGGTGATTCATTCTTTATAAAGTTCAGAATTCCTTATATGTTCTAGAAATGAATTCACTATTGGATGGATAACTGGCATATGCTTGTCTTTTGATCTGTAGTCTCTTTCCTCACTGTGTAGCCAAAGTGCTATGAGCAATGTCCTTGGGATTTTCAGAAAGAATATATTTAATCTGTAGATCACTTGAAATAATAAAGAAATATTCATAGCATTAAGTTTTGATATTATTTAACTTATAAAATCACTTTATTCTAATTATCTCAAAAACTAAAAATCACACAGCTAGTTCAAGAAAGCCCCTCTCCCTGTTCAAAAGTCTGCAAATCTCAATGAATTTCTGCAGAGTTAGAATGAATGGCTAAACTAAAGATGCAGGATCAATTCTGCAAGACACATTTAGTGTCTTCTCAAATTTCTCTCTTTGATGTGTTAAAATTTTCACTGAAGAGGTATTATATTATTCTAGATCTCCCTCCCTCTCCCTCTCATCCTTCTTCCCTTCCTTGTCTTTTTTTCTTTCTCTTTCTCTCTTTGTATTTGAAGTTATTCTGAAAAGGTTTATTCCTCTTCATTTCTTTCTCAACAAGTTGACTATTGTTATATGAAAAGGCTGCTGATGTTTATGCTGATCTTGTGTCCTTCTACTTTTTTTGAGTGCTTATCAGGTCTGCAAGCTTCCTGGCTGAGTCTCTATGGACTTTTAAGTATGTGGTTATTGTATCTATACAAGGGGAGTTTGACTTCCTCCTTTGCTAATAGTATCAATTTCATTTAATTTTCTTCTTTTGTATTACAACTATATCAAAAGCTCCCAGGGTTTTATTGAATAAGAGATAAAGACAACGTGGCATTGTTGTATCATTCCTGCTTTTAAAGAAAGTCCAATAAAAATGACACAATGCCCTGGTCTTACTTCTAACGAAACCAGAGAGGGTCATGGAAAGGTTTAAGCATTTCCATGGTAAACACATAAAGACAACTAGAAAGCAATTATGTTTTAACAGAAAGTATCATTACATTTGAATTGTCGTTGTGTGTCAGTGAACTTTCCGTTACTACAGTAACTTCCCAAGATAAACAGTTTATAAAGACAGGTTTATTTGGTTCACTCTTTTGGAGGTTACAATCCATGTTTTCTTGTTCTTGTAGCTTTGTGACTATGATGAGATAAGATGCCATGGTGCTTATTTACAGTGAAGGAATTCACTTTGTAAACGAAAATAAATATTGATAGATACCAGTGCTATGATTTACTTTGAGAACATTTCTTCAGGAATTCAATATTTCTGAGTAAGCTTCGATACCAAATTGTGACAAGCTGGTGACTGTCTTTACACATGAGCCTTAGGAGGACAAATTCAATCATGCTAACAGTCAAACATGAGAATAATGATAAACATCCAGCGGTTTACTAGTTTAGTCAATAACAGTTTATAAATTTTCTCAATTATGTGTTTATGTTACATTGAATTTATTAGTTCATAAAGAAGCCAATTAGTGGTTAAAATTCCTTCATTTCATGTGCACATAAGTAGGCGTGTTACCTTAGTATGTACATGTGCATGTGTGTATGTATGGATGTAGGGGCAGGAGGATAACCTTATATGTCAAAGACAACATACGCCATGTGTTTTGAGATGAAGTCTCTCACTGGCCTAGAGATTCTGAGTAGGTTAGGTTAGTTGATTAGCAAACCTCAGGGAGCTGTCTCTGTCTTTCCATGACAGGACAGCAAGCATGTGCCACCACCTCACTTTTCAGTGGATGCTAGATATTGAACTCAGGTGCTCATGGTTGTGAAACAAGCACTTTCCTGCTCCTCCTCTCTCCTGGAGCTTCATTTAATACTATAGATGTAGTGACTGTACCAATTGTAATAAAAGCCCTGAAGAATAAAGACAACAATAAAAACATAACCAAACAAACAGACTTAAAAACGCTCATTGCTAAAGTTAATTAATAATAATTATTCATATTAAGATGCCATTTATTAATGTTAAAGATTTTTTCTTTTTTGTTAATTTTTTAATTCTTTGATTGTTTCATGTATGTATATAGTAAACTCCAGTTCTTCCTAAACCTTGTTGCCCTGTCTCATTCCCCATCTTTCCCTGGCTGAAATCTTTCTCCTAAGCTATTTCTTTCCTATTTCCCATGTTGTATGTGTGATCCGCTGAGTTGAACAGGGACTGCCTGCAGGGTGGGAGGTAATTTTCAGGAATATTATAAAATTACTAGTGGCTATACTATCGAAGAAAATAACACCCCTTCCCTACATCTACCATTCAGTGTCAATAGCCTTTCGAATAGGGATGAAGTATCATTAAAGCAATAATTGATATGCCAAGAAAACTCAACTCATTTTCCTTCATATATTAAAGTTGCAATAAAATTATTTTATGGAAACATTGTTGATCTATTAAAATTAACTTTTCCCAAAGCTTCATAAATATGATAACACACCTGCTATGAGAATTTTTAACACACATGGAGTAAGACTTATCTGAGAAAGGGAAAATAAAAGGAATCACACGGGACCAAAAGAGGAGGAGGAGGTGAGGAATAGACACTATCTCTGATTCCATGAAATTTCTTCGGTGTCAACAGAGGTGAGTCGACATTGTGCAGCCTTTGTGTGTTTCTTCCAGAAAGGTTTTTGGAAAAGTGGACCCAAACAATTTTACTTTGAGCACCTCTCTTTGGCCTGAATCAGATGGGTGTTATAGTCTCCACGATAAGCCCTGGAAGTGAAAGACATCATCTACTGTTTAATTTCTGACATCCCTCCAGTGCTTCAGGCACATGTGAAGACGCAGATGGGGTCAGGAAGCCAAAGTGAAGTAAGTAACAAGAATAGCTTGTTCGGGGGAAAACGTTCATTCAAGGACTTGAGTAGAAACAATTCCCAAATAAACCGCCATATCTGGGTAGGAAAATAGCAGCAAACCAAAAGGCTTTCAAAACTAAAAACTAATTTGGTCTTCTGCTTTTAGTGAGTAAAGAACTGTTTTTGAAAAATGCCTAGGAGGGTTTTCTAAATTATATAAAATTGTGGTGTTGATAAATTTCCAAAATAAAAGAATAAAAAAACATAACCAATTTTTGCTGTAGTTTCAATTTTAATGGTGCATAAGCGTGTCAGAATTACATTACAAGGAGCCATATGATTTCAGTAAGAAGATCTTATAACCCTACTTTAGTCATTGGGAAGTAATTTAATGTACTGAAATTTCTTTTCTGCAATCGAATTTCACTTATAAACCAAACTTAGTATGAGAAGCAAAGAAGAATGTTTACATTTTCTGCTCACTCAGAACACTCTAATTTGACTTAAGCCAAACAACAGGAGTACAGACCTTATTATTTGGAAAACATATTAGACATAAGCGATGATAGAATTTCAGGAAGGATTATTAACTTTTCCTAAAGCAGTTCTTTATTGCCAAATAGTAGACAAATTATTGGTGAACCAAGTGGCCGATAAAATCAACTAACTTTAATTCTTAGTCTCAGGTGGCTAAAAAATATTTCTTGTGACAAATTAAGTCTCTCTGGATAGAGTTGCAAGGAAGAATAATTTTGGTGGTAACTATAACCAAAAATCTACACCATTCCTACAATGAGAGACTCGGTGGCACCTCAGAAACTCAGTAAACTGATGGCAGATAGAGTAGACCCGGCAGCAGTGAGAAGGGAGGAAACAGGCTTGCAACCAGGATGTGGAAGGAAGGATGCAAGGGGAAAATAAACTACCTTGAGTGAGTTTGTGGTCCTTCGTTTTCCTGTGACTAGATGTGTTCAGGGTTAGAACTGAACATTTGTGGTTATGAGTTAAGATTTGATAAAATTTCTCTTGATAAAAAAAAGAAGTGTTTCTATAGATAAGTTCAACAAAGCACAAAGCACTTGGGGGTTAGCAAAACAACTCCTTTACACTGAATTGTGGTAGTGAGGAAGGGTTCACAGCATAGCCTTTTGTGTATGAGGCAGCTGTGAGTTTGGTTTCCATTACTTTGCCTAAAGAACACAAATGGCATTTTACTCAATGTTTTCAGGGGCCTGGGATTCACCAAAGTGTCTCACTAAAGAGCATTTTTTTTTTAAATTTGGGGAACTCAAGAGCAATACATACAGAAGCATTCATTTTATGCTCATTCTTACAGAAAGTAAAATAAAAAAGGATCAATTACCTCTTAAGCATCATGGTAGCTCACTCACCTGTGTTCTTGTTCCATCTGTTTCTGCGAAAAGACCAAAGGCAACACACTTGCTATAGCAGAAACGTACACTAGAATTTCATCCAACGGCTGGTAGATACAGCTCCCTCTACCATTCATAGTGTCCCTGGCGTCTGTAGGTACAAACTTCTTTCCATAGTGGCTGAAGAGTTCTGCAGCACCCTAGATTAACCTTGCTTTGTTGCATCTGTGCCGAAAGCTAGAACTTCTCCCTAAACCTGTTCTTTTAATCAGGGAGGAATTCAAGAGGCTTGTCCAGGCCTCATCAGGGAGGAGAAATTCGAGAGCTGTGGTTTGCACAAGTGCTTGACAACTGTGTGTTTGCTTCCAGAAACTTATGTGACTACACATTTTGTGGATTTAGCGACACATCTCTGGATATAATTCCCACTTGAATGGTGTAAAACTCTTTGCTTCCAATTGTTGTCATTATGCAGGTAACTCCCATTAAGAAAAGTATGAATTTTGCCACTCCTGAGGCCTATTATATCCCATACTATATGCATAAATCCTTTCCATTTCCTTCTCTTTCTCACCCCAGTAACACGGCACACATAAAAATGTGATGTGTAAATAGCTGAATATTTGCTTGTTACATCATCAGACTCGCATAATGGGTTTAATCTGTTGAGAGTGGTTGTTTCCCTTTCTTCTGTAACTTTTACTTTCCCTGGGAAATTCTCATTGGATTTATATTAGATTAATTTCATTGTGCCATTCACTCAGTCACAAAGTTGGCCAGTCATCTTTCTTCAGGTTTACAAGCACCAGTGTGCTAGGGTTCTCTCTGGGATCCTCTAACTAACACACATGGAAGTTATTCTCTTTGCTCACTGCAGACTTACTGAGTTGTCTCCTCACCACAACTCAAATGTTTTCTTTGATTCACTCTTGTCCAAACCCTTTGATCTATTACAGCCATGTCCTCCATCATTCTAAATCACCTTTATTTTTTACGGAATGTATCTTTGGCAGATTCCAGGGAAAAGGCTATTGGGAAACAACATGCCTTTGTTTGTTCTGTCTATGTGTAACTTTCCACATTAAAAAAAAAAAGCCTTATTAGATCAATGCTGTCAGAAAATTTTGGCTCATATATTCTAGATGGAAAGTTAACTAATTTATTATTATGAAAGTTTAAATTGCTATGGAGGAAATTGGGAGCTGAACCGGGTGCTCATCTTTTTATATGACCTATAATCCTTCGTGGAAAGCTCTAGACCATCTTTCACCTTGGAAATTTGTATGTGTTCATATGAATCTACTTCAATCAAGAGTTTGTCTTCCATATTTGTATATTCTGTATCCTCAGACTCTAGGAACTATAGAGCAAAACCGTTCCTAAAATTCTCATACGTACTGAGCATGAACAGACTCTTCTCATGTCGTTCTTCCCTAAGCTATACACTACAATTACTGATGTAACTATTTTACAAGAAATTCAGGTTACTGAAACTATAGGTGATTATTATTACTGTTGCATGCAAATACTGTACAGTTATACAGAGTACTTGAATATTTGTGGTTTTCATATTGTCAGTAAGTCACTGTGGTAATCCTAGATGTCCATCAAGGGATGGTTGTATTAGATCAAGGACATAACTACTCAAATGCATTTTTTTTTACCTAAAAACTGTTGTTTTTTCATTTGGAAGACATGTTAAATTTTGCTTTTAAAAATGATTGTTGGATGTTGAAGTTCTAGAACTGTTCTTAGAATTCAATTTTGTTTTATAGTTCTTAATCATTGTAATTAGTTTAAACTAAGAATATGTTACAAAACAATCCAGAGTTCAATTATATCCATGCAAGGACTGTATTAGGCCTTTTATAAAATTTCTCATGGATCATAAGGATCATTTGTTAATCTGTGTTGTGCATTGCTCCCCATTCTCCAAGCCACATATTCAATTATATATGCCTAATAGCCATGGTACCTTTCTACCCTTACACATTTATTAGTAAGAGAAAATTATATTTCTATATAACCTTGACTTTTGACTTTATATACTTGTCTTAATTGATGAGGTCTATTTTTAAAATCACTTTAGATACTCACCAATATCTCAATTGTCTTTTTTTAACACCAAGAATCTGTGTCAAAGAGGCACTTCTAGTCAGTGCTTTATGACATCTTTTCTTGTTCTATCTTGGTTTAGGGAAGAAAACTATGTTTTCAGTCTTCCCCTTTATCCCTTGCTGAATCCTCCCGACAGGAAAGTCTCCATGCTGGACACACAGTGACATAGAAGCAATCACTTAGAAGCATCCTCAAAAGTCTATAAAGCAAAGCTGTAAAGAGGGAAAGTCACAGTATCCGAAGCTTGAGGACATGGTGGTACCACATACGTAATCAGAAACAGAGGAAAGTATTCATGCTAGTACCCAGCTCTCTTTCTCCATTGCTGCGAAGCTCAGAATCCTGGGTTTAGGGAATGGTGCCACCCACAGGGAACAAAGGGCTTAGGGAATGGTGTCACTCACAGTGGACAAGTCTTTCCACCTCAGTCAACATAATTGTTTCAAGACTATAGCTCCTAAAGAGGTCTGTGCCTCCCCAGCATTGTGATATGACCATGTACTTTTGTACCTGGATTCTAGGTGTTAATATAGGTTCCCATGCTTGAGTATCAAGCACTTCAGTGACTGAGCCAGTATATGGTTTTGGCTTCTTTATCAAACGTCAGATGTATAGATTTAGTCTGGGTCTTCAACTTGATTTCACTGATGAATGTGTCTATTTTTGTGACAATACCATGCTTTTAAAAAATTTAATATAGCTCTGTAGTACCTCTTGGAACTGGCAATGGTGATACCTCCAGTAGTTCTTTTCTTATTCATTATTGTTTATAGCTATTTACTGTTTTACTCAGTAATTTTTCTGCCTCACCTTTCCAGTGTTTGGATGACAGACATGAACCAACATTTGTTTCTACATCTTTATGTAACTGGCACTATAGCTAGTAATGAATATTTAAAACTTCTTCCGGAGCCTAAGCAATGTGTACCATGCTAGAGGCCACTCTCAGCATCATTTACGTGCGTGGACATACATTGGCATTGTATTTGTAAACATGCAAACTCAATTCTGAAAGAGACAGTTATAGTATGTGTATTTTCTTTTTACCGAGTCTGAGCTAGGGAAATATAATTTCCGCAGAAGATTAAACTGTCTGAAATACCATCATGTTCCCAATAAAAATCGAGCAAATTTTGCAGTCTGAAAAGGGCCTAGTGCTACTGAAATCTAGTAATCTAATAACCAAGAGCTTGCAGAAGTCCAATAAAATAATTCCTTGTTATAGTCATTATGCACCTGACTCTATGCGTACTCTTTCTCACTCTTTCCACGGGCAGAAATGAAAATTATAACTTTCTGTTTAAAGTATTCAGAAATAAAAATAACTCAGGGGCTGCGAGCAAACTTCTCCTCCTGACTTGAAAACATTATATATTTATATTGTTCTCCACAAAATGAAGAAAGATAACTCAGGAACAGAGAGCCAGACAAACAAATAAAGGGGAGGAAGTAATCACACAACATATTACAACTTCCCATACGACGGGAGATTATTGTGGGAGAGCCAGCTGGTGAAATCATTGGTTTTTCACTCTCTTCTCTGCTACTTTCAAATTTGCTTTGTGCCTCTAGGGAAATGAGGTTGAATGTCTCATCTCATTCCTAGAAGCAACAAATCTCAGAAAAAGAAATCAGTTCAGGTCTCAGAAGGAGCTGCACTGAATGTGAAGCTGTAGAGGCTGGATTGTGTGCAATAGTTGGCTCACATCTTACCTTGAGGTCTGGTGGGGCCCAGGTCGGTGCCTGTCTGGATCTTTCTGGAAGAATTAATTGGCTCCTCAGAGCCTTCACCCCTCCACATGGATTTCCTGAGCAGCTTTCCCTTCAGCTGATGGTCTAGCTTTGACTAGATAACTTCCTAGAAAGAATTAGCGATTTTTACTAAATAAAATAAGATGGGAGGCAGATACTAATGAAGAGTGCTTTTGTGAGCTACTATGTAAAGATGGGTGATCTCCCACCATGTCCGTGAGTGGACACTGTCAGTTTGAGTGAGTGCTGATTGTCCTCTGTGTACCATGTAGACAAAGGAGTAAGAGGCAGGAAATGAGTTCTGCCTGCACACGTCTAGCCACATTTTAGCAGTTACTAGCTGCACCTCAGTAGAGTTGAGGCAAAGCATCTCTGTGAAATAAGATAGCTATACCTGACGGCTGAGTGTGCTGCTGAAGCAGAGTGGATTTCTGGGTAATTCGGAGTCAGATGGGAACCACTGTCACTTTATGGCGAGCCATGTCCCAGGATAGAGACAATGAAACAAGCTAGTCTTATTTGACCTGCATCACATGACAAACTAAAAATGTGTAATAATAGCTATGTAACCCTTAAACTTTGTGAAAGCCGGTACATTCCAGCCATGATATACAAGCCCTAGAGTCAATAGAAAGAATTAGAGGTGTTTGTGTTTGTTTCAAAGCTGAGTTTATAAGCATTAGGTATAGGTATAGTTGGAGAATTGCAGCCTTAATTTCAAAACAATTATAAAGCGAAACAAAACTGTACTCTTAGGAAATTTCCTTCTACATTTACGTATGGAAACTGTTCTTGGTGAGTGGATCCCCAAAGCTGGGCTGTTGTCAATTATTGAAACAAAAAACCCACAGTTTTGCAAAAATAAAATGATGTTTCACATAAATAAATGATAAGCTGGGCTTTTAAAGTGCATAGGATGTGTGAGACATTCCATCAAGACAGCCATGATGAAACCTTGTCACCTCTGTACTTTTCCTTTCTGCCCCAGTAACTATTGCCCCATCTTAACCAGGAAAGGACTTAGGGTATGATGTAGTCTCGCATGTGTGCCCTTTATTTCTCAGAAACAGCTCTATTAGTCTGAGCGGGAGAAAGAAATCTGTTTTATATTCTTTCTCTGGCATCTAGCTATAAACAATTATTCTTGGACCACTAACAAAGTGAAGAACTTGGTGAAACTTTGGTGGTTTAGTCCTTTCAGCATTTTGGAGTCGCGTCATGCCATTCACCTCTGCTGATAAATATAAGTGGACTATTTTAGTTCCAAACTTATGTATAAAGCACACATACAAGGCCAGTTTTCACCTTGAGTCCCCCTAGAATTGTAATTTCTCTGATTAGCCCCGCTAAAAGCTTGTGAACGGTATCTGTGTGGCCACCATTCTTAGTGAGCTCTTCATTCTCTTAGTCTTTGCTCTGCTGTTGTAACAACACCGCCAAGGTCAAAGTGCTGGCACATGTGGACATTCTCCTTGCTGTATGACAGCATGGAGGAGGGCATCACACATAGAAAGAAGGGGCGAGCAAGAAACCCGGCAGCACAGACTAAAGACATCCCCATGACCCTTCATGAATTTCCAACTTCTTAAAACTTTTATGTTGTTGCTTCAGATCTACAGAAAACATGCACCTTTGTGGATGATTCACGTCCAAATTCCAACAGCATAAATTGGAGGGAAACCAGACTGTTGAAGTTTGAGTCTTGTGATGGTTTGAGTGAGGATGTCCCTCAACAGGCTCAGGTGTTTGACTACTTAGTCCTCAGCTGATGGCTCCTTTAGGGTACATTTAGGAGGTGTGGCTTTGCTCTAAGAAGTGTATCACTGATGGTGGACTTTGAAGTTTCCTATTTCCCTCTCTCCACTTCTTATTGGTGGTTGGAGATGTGAGTTCTCAGTTGTTCCTAGCACTGTATCATGTGCTGGCTGCCATATTTCTCAGCCACGATGGACTCTTGCCCCAGTTGAACCATACACCAAATAAACCCTTCCTTCTTTTTAAGTTGCCTTGGTCAGGGTGTTTTATCACAACAATAAAAAATAATTAATAAAAATCTTGACATGCTTCTGATTCTGGAGGTGGGATGATTGAAAGTTCTTCAATGGATCCTGCAGGGATGAGTCTAGGTGACGGATGTCTGCAGCCTCTGGCTCTTCAGAACCATGCCAGTGTGCCATACAAGACCATGCTTTCTCCACGTGCTCCATGCCAGTTATTGTGTGCAACGGAAGTCACAGTGCCTAACCGCTGTGTCTCAGTGCAAAATCGTGTGGACTAGAAATCTTAACTTTGGCATTTCTTCCACCTTTTAGATTTTCTTGTAATTGGGAATTTTATAGTCTTCTCCTTTTTAAATTCTCTCTCTTTTTATACTTTGTCAGAACTTAAAGATTCTGCTACTCCTAATCTTGCTCTTTCTCCTTTTTATTGTTCGTAGATTTTACTCTCAACACCTCTTTTATACTCCTAAGTATGTCTTAAATGCTGCTTCTCAGAAACCTTAAACTGATGCATTTACTAGGTAACATAGGCTAGACCCTGATCTTGACTGTGCTTCCATTTATGGGGGCCATGCTAATGGATACTGAAAGCTAAAGAGATGTCAGATAGTAAGGCATGTCAAAGGTTGTGACCTACAAATGCCATGGCTTTGTTGAGTCTACAGATACTACATATGTGTTCAGCATGAAGTGGGTATTCTTCAATTCCTTGCTGCATAGATGGAAACTGAGTGGTGAGTGAAAGACAGAAAGAGTTATTAGTTATTATAAGAAAAACAAAAGTGACTAAAGCCCTTACACATGAGTTAATGTCACAATGTTTAATATGTACATATTACAAAGCTTTTTCTGGTTCCAGTTGTAACTGCTTATATTTTTAGATGAGAATCCAGACGGGGCAGAAAGGAATAAGATGAAGCTTTTTAAATAAGACTAAACCAACTGCTAAGAGCAGGCTCCCTTTCCCTCGTGTGGAATATCAATCACAAAAATAGTGCAATAATGACAGACTCAGAAAGCAGCCCTCTTCTCTTCAAGCAACAGCATCTGTAGAGAGCTGATGATTTAGACAATGAGACACTGTACCCCAAATGCTCTCTTGTCATGGCAAGGACAGAGAAACAGGTTCTCCACCAGGAGTAATGCCAAGAGAAAGAGAGTAAATGCAACTATTCCTCATGTGCTTTGGTACTGTAAACATGCATGCATTACTCTCAAACACTCAGGCTAACTTGCTTACTGCACAATTAGATCACCTCCAATCACACATGGAAAGAGCTTAGGTTAATCTAATCAGTGTAGGCATGCTCCATTTATTACCGCTTTGAATGTCTTTATGATGTTACCAACTGATCTGTAAACATGCTCTCCAGTGAACAGAGCTGCTTTTAGCCATAGATATTCAGTAGATTATAGTTTGGGTGGGGCAATCAAATTTTTTCATATTCTGATAGTTGTAGAAAAATTTAAACTAAAAAAATTAGAACATGTTTTCTCCCTGAAACTCATGTGGTATGGTATTAGTTTACTACTTGACTGGAAGTTTGAGTTTTCTTATTCAGGTTCCATTGACCTTTTCTTTTGAGACTTTTTTCATAAGGAAAGTGAGAAGTGGGTACAATGGAGGTGAAAAAGTGATTACATTTTATGGCTCAGCTAGCAGTCTAGGCACTCCAGGTAGAGCCTTAACTCGACAGTTGCTCACTCAGTGAGGTGTGAGGACCTAATGTTCACAATAATTTCAAGGCATGTTTTTGTGGCTCTTGGACTACTCACTTAGTTCCCAAACCTCTTGTGTTCACAGTTTAGATGACATGACTGATCCATCTCCTAGAGGAGTGATGCTCTCTGGTCGCAGTTTAGATGATGTGACTGGTCCATCTCCTAGTGAACTGATGCTCTCTGGTAACAGTTTAGATGATGTGACTGGTCCATCTCCTAGTGGACTGAGGCTCCTCTGGAAACAGTTTAGATGACGTGATTGGTTCATCTCCTAGTGGACTGATGCTCCTCTGGAAACAGTTTAGATGACGTGATTGGTTCAACTCCTAGTAGAGTGATGCTCTTTTGGATGCTTCACCAATGCTGCTTACTTGTTGCATTCTTCTCATCACTGCCAAGTCTTTTGGAGATCTTAGAGGAATTCCATAGAAACTAAATCATGCACACTGCAAGCTTTTGATTTTGATTTTTGACATCATGCTCTTTCATTTTCAGGCCATGACACTTTAACTAGATGGCATTTGGGTCCTGGAGAGCTATTGCTCAGGCTATGAATAAGCTCCGAAATTCAATTTCCAGTTCCATAAATCGAGCCTTTTTCATTTGTATCACATTGCAGGGGAGAAGATCACTACCTAAGTATGCATTGCAGACTTAGGGCCTTCTGTTTTGCCATAGATTGTATTTGACAAAATGATTACTTAGTGATATTTAGTAAGTTAAGCTCTAAAGAAAATAGAAAGAGAATTCTCATTGATTTTTAAGACTAAACTATTTGCTTGACTTTCAGTAGGGTTGTGTAATTTTATATGGTTTACTTTTAATTATACAAATCAAATTTATAAGGTTCCATGTGATATTTGGTACAAAGATAAAATGATTGAATGAGAATCCATAACATTTTCATCTCCTTAGACATTTAAATGATTTTTATTTAAACCTATATACATATTTATAATATTATATTTCAACATATAAATTATATAAGATTTTTAAGTCCCATATTAACCAATTAGTTTTACAAGCAGGTGCATAGACTAGATGCCATTTGATAATCTTACCACCCCACTGAAGCATAAAATCTGTTCAGGGAAACACGTGACAGTACCTGAAATGAAGTTATGGAGGCTGGATTATAAAGGCTAAGAACGAAATTCTCCCATCCCTATGGAAGTACCTAACTCTTTTAAAGAAACAACTTTTACATATGATGGAATCATTTAATGCCACTTTACACCTTGTTAATGTTGTTTTCTGTACTACCTTTCCTAATGGGTGTAATAATAGTGTCTGGACTTGAAAAGTCCTATACTCACAGGTTCAATGTTGGCATTGAATATTTGCCTACGTATATTCATTCAGGAAAATAATAACAGTATAAATTGCACTAAGAAAAGATTACGCTGCTTCTTCAATTCATAAGTGTACTTTAATAAATACATGGAACAAGAAATAAAATGTTGCAAAGAGAATGCTATACTAAATTGTATGGTCTGTGCACATGTCTGTATGAGCATGCGCATGTGTGTGTTCTTGTTTATGCATACATCTGTAGAAAGTCATGTTCAGCTGTTGTTCATAAGTAGCTGTCTTCTTTGTTTTTTGAGACAGGGTCTCTCCCTGGCCCAGTGATGCTCAGGCTAGCAGGCCAGTGGGCTTGAAGGATCTACTTGTCTCTGCTTTCTCAGTATTGAGGTTGTAGTGTGTATTATGGTGCTTCCTCTTCTAACACAGGTTCTGGGACTGCAACTCGGGAATTTGTGAGTGTGTGA
Source organism: Microtus pennsylvanicus (assembly GCF_037038515.1). NCBI lineage: Eukaryota > Metazoa > Chordata > Mammalia > Rodentia > Cricetidae > Microtus > Microtus pennsylvanicus. The sequence goes on from NC_134581.1 coordinate 122,856,222, forward strand.
CAAGTGCTTTATCAACCAAGAACCTCATCCAGATCATTATGTTTTTACCTTAGCAACCCCCTAGAAACAAATCAGCTGCTCAGAGAAATAATGAGTAAATTTAAGTTGTACAGTAGATTCTCATAAAATACATTGACTACAATTGTACTGAAATATCACAATAACAAGAGGAGTATAATAAAGATGTCATTCTATATGTGTCATTTAATAGACAGTGCACACAAAAATATAGGTGAGCATTTGAAGAAATTTACTCATGTGACAAGAATGAAACCTAGAATTCTCATAATCATTTTTATTGTTGAAAGTGACATAATCAAGGCCAAAGGAAATAAAAATCAGGCTAAGACAAAGACTTTGACAGTATAACTGCCAAAATTGTCCAGATGCTAATTAGAAAATAAATATTAAAGTGCATTTTGAGAGAGGGTGGAAATTGGGAGGAGGCTAATTTGAAGAGGAGTAAAAAAGCATCACCAGTGTATTATCTTCTTTCACTTATTGCTATGACAAAATAAATGAGAAGAAGCAAGTTAAGGGAGGGAGGGTCTGAGGATGCAACCGTCATGGCAGAGAAGCCATGGCATGGCACTGGGGAGGATGGCAGAGGTGGCAGTGAGAGCTTCTTCAGCTCAGTGTGGGTCAGGAAGCAGAGAAAGGGCGGCCAGCACTCTGCTCACTGGCGTGCTTTCCCATCAGCCCATGACCCAGTTCATAGAGTTGTTCAGCTCACATTTAGGGTGAATTTTCTTTCCTCAATTAAATCTCCCTGGAAACACCCTGGTATCCAAAAACCAAGTCTCAGGGATGGCCAAGGTGTTGTTAATCAAGTCATATAAATAATTTAAATTAACTGTCACAAATCCATCCCCTTTCCATTTGAAATGTAAACACACAACTTCAAAATACAACATAGCAAACGCAGTCTCAGAGTTTCATGGTCATCGCATAAAGCAACATTGAAAATCCTAGTAGTTCAACAATTTTAGCACTAAAAGTCTCTTTTGAAAAACTTTTTAAACTGTAAGCAATGATTAAAAGGTTACATATTCCCAATATATAATTGTACAAAATATATGTTCTTACTCTGGAAGAGAGGAAGGGTGACAAAGCAAGGAAAGATTGAGGGGAGAGAGGCTGAAACCGCAAACACCAGACCCAGGCAAACTCCATCTTGAGTATCTTTAGTTTGTGGTAGCACCATTTAAGCTACAATAGCTTGGGAAACAGCGTTCCTTCCAGCTCTGCCACAGCGGTACACATGGCTTCTCTCGACTGCCAATTCCATTCTTCCTGCCTTGTTCCTTGGCATATAATCTGGGGGTACTGACATTTCTACATTCTGAGGTGTTCAAATGAACTCAAACCTTACAATTCCATGTAGTAGTCTTTCAGGGTCTCTTTACAGGGAATGTGATGTGTTATTTGGCCTTGGCAACTTTCTGGTACTTTAGTACAGGCTCCATAATGCCCTAACATGTTCATTTTGCATGTCTGCAAAAGAAATACCACGTAGAAAATACTGCCAAATTCTGTTCCCTTCATGAGACATAGCTTGGCCTCATTCTGCCATGGCTGTAGTGGCCTTTGTACACTGTGGAAGCTGAAAGCAGAAACACATTTTCTTGGGTGATTTTGATCAGGGAATCTCTTCAAGTGGAATTTTCATCTTAATGTCTCTTCAAATAGATTTTACGTTTTCACAAACAAAGTCTTTCCAGAGGTGACTTTTGACTTGAAGGCCTTTAGTGCTGGGCCAGGGCAAAGTCAAAGGTTTGTCCTATGTTGTGCTAAGCTTTAGAGAAGCTTTATGGCCCCCTTTCTGGATTTACATCTTTAAATTCGTTCTTGCTTCTTTCGTTTCCAAACTCCACATTTTTATGTCTTTCATTCGTACTTGCTGTTTTCTCTCACTGTACACCTGGACAAGAACAGTAAGGAGGAACCATGCCATAGTCAGAACACTGTGATATCTCCCCCAAACACATTAGCGAAACACTTAAAATCGTCTCCCTACAAGTTACCAGGGCACGAGCAGAATGTAACACAAATAAATCGTCCTTTTCCAAGAGAGGCTGTGCTCCATTCTGAAACCTCCCCGTTCCCTGACTCTTATATTTCTGTCTGTCCCTGCACTGTCACCATCTCCATTCTTAGCTCTCAGCCTTAGGTGCTGGAGTTGTCTTGTAGATGTAGCAGTTGAGACCGGGCTCTACAGTGACATTTTATTTTCTTTTTGTTTTTTGGTTATAGCTTTCTGTGCTGGTCTCTGTTGCAAATAGATATTTCTTTCGTGAGAAGTGAGAAATACACTGTGGGTACAAAGATAAATATTTAGAAAGTAGATAAAGATTGCCTTGGTTTAATAAAGTGGCGAGTGTAGGTTTTCCACTAAGATACATGATTTCTTTAGCCCTGGCTAGGTTTTCAGTACCAGGTATTATTTCCTGCTTGTCCATCAGGTATTAATCCCAAACAGAGAGCTCTTGGTTGTGAACAGCTATTGTTTCAGCCCCACAACTGCATCCATAGGATTTTCGTACCATGCTGGTATTTGCTATTGTTCATAAACAGGTACAACTTCTGGTTACTTTCCTCTGTTGGAAGCTTGTGTGGTTCCTTCTGCTACCATGGAGGTCAACCCTTAGGGAAGAGAGCCTGAGATCAGATCCAGCTTGGAGGACACTTCTTTATGCTGGTTTGATGTTCTTGGTCTCTTAAGCAATATAGACAGTAGGGACATAACTTCCACCTCTGGGGAGTTGGAAAACAAGAGCAGTAGCAATAATCTGTGATGTTCGGGAAGTTTCTTGGAAAACTTTGGTTAACAGCTCAAAAGAAGGCTTCTCATGCCTTTTGTTGGTGGTTAGTTAAATGATCTACAGCTGTTGAAGCAGCATTTTCAGCTCAGATGGGAAATTTTTATTTAAGCTATATATGATTATTTATACACAAATGTGTGTTATACGTAATTTTAGGTAGATAGTTAATAGTATAAATCCTCAATACTTGTTCAGAAATTCCATTGTTATTTTATTCTCCTCACTCTTTCTGCTATATTTGTCTTTCTTTCTTTCTTTTTTCTTTTTTGGATTTTTGATTTTCTCAGTGTAGCCTTGGTTGTCCTGGAACTTGCTCTTTAGACCAGGTTGGCCTCAAACTCAGAGAGATTTGCCTGTCTCTGACTCCCAAGTGCTTAGGTTAAAGTCATGTGTGACTACTGCTGTCATGTCTTTCTTTTGGTATTAATTTTTGGTATAAAAATCTGATAGTGCTCACCATTTTATAAAATAAGCTGAGAATTTTCCAAGTTTCTTGAAAATAGATTTTAAAAAACATTTATAGTTCTTGCATATAAATATGATGGAATTATTCCAAATATTAATTTTAGAACACTCTTCCAAATTATTTTACTTTTGAAAAGTAGGTATTTCTTCATTTGTTTATATTTTGCATCTTAAAAATTTATTTTTTATTTACTATACATACCAAGCACAGTTTTCCCTCCATCCCTTCTTCTTGCTATCCCCTAAATCCTTCCCCATCCACTCCACCCCAGTCTCCATTCAGAAGGGGCAAGGCCTCCCATGGGAGTCATCAAAGCATGGCATATCAAGTCTAGGCAGGAGCAATTTCTCATTTAGTTTTAAAGCATGATATTTGTTTTGAAAGAATAAATGAATGTGTTTATTTAAAAATTATGTTTCTTTTCCATTTGACATGTTTACATTACCACCAACAGTGTGAGAAGAACTGAAACACTTCTGTATATAAAAACTGAAAAAAAAAGTGTCTATCCTTGGCAAGTCTTTGGTATAATAAACCTGGAGGAAAGCCTGTTTATTTCAAAGGCTAATAATGGCCCCTTTTGATCGAAGGTTGTTTTTGATTGCCTGTTTTTTTGGTTTTATTGGTTGTGCATCCATCCTTCCATGTGGACTACACTTTTCATATCTGCAGCACCCCCTCTCTGATGTCATGGGCACAGACTTGTTCTGCATACGTGTTCTAAAAAACATCAAATGTTTGTCTTTTGTTTTCACCATAATAGTTTCTCCGTTAAAATCAGTGTTTTTGTCCTTTCGGTATTGTTCTTTTCATGAAGATTGTAGTGTTTGAGTGATGATTTCCTCAGAGCATCTTTTCTTCAGTTACGAACAATAGTCACTTCTCCCTGTATCTCAACTTGTGACAGATTTAAGAAAGGAACATGACGCATGCTTGAAGTATCTGCTTAGTCCCTCACTGGGCGGCATGCGATTTTAATTTTCTTATTTTTCACAAATGTTTGCCAATGTTCCTTTGCTGACTGGAAGCTGCTCAGTTCCTTGTCATATTTTCTATCTATTATTACTCATGCTTTCAGCATATCATCAGGAGCAACTGCTTCCTCTGTTGCATGTGATTTTTCCAGATACAGTTCAGTCAGGTTCTGTGAAGTGTTGAGTCAAGCTTGCATGACCTAGAATACATGTGAAACAAGACACCATTAGTTCTGCAGCTCTGGGTGCAACGTGCTAACTGTCTTTTAAAGCATAATGGCTTCCTAATAGTATTAGCTAAAATCCCAATATATAACAGAAGAAAGTCCTAAACATACTGGCTACAAATCCATATTTGAAATATTCTTGAAAATTTTATAGCTTGAAGAGAAAATATGAAATGTAATTGAAATAAACACACAAATAATTACATATGCAAATATATGAATATATTTATCAGAAAATCTGTGCTCATCATATGCATGCTCTTGCTCATATGTGGTATCTAGTCAATCATATACTTTACAGTTCAACAAATATACATGTTGGTACAGAATTACATGAATAAAGGACAAAAATACTAAATGAAAGAAACGAGAAAGGACTGGAGGCAGGTGGTAGGCCGGTGTTAGAACAGAAGTAATTGGTTTCCTAGTTATAAATCAGTAACAGATTTTGTTTGTTTTCTTTTGGGTATAGGTAATTGCATAAAATACATTAAATACAAAAAGTGCAAAATTTAACACAACTTTTGATCTGAATGCCTATTCTAATTGTATAGATGTTCATTGAGTTTTATAGATTTTTGAGTCTGGTTAGTTTTGCTGTGGGGTGGATTTATTCATTTGTAAGTTTTTCTGATAGCCTTTATTTAAGAAGCAAAGAGAGAATGATTATTTTGACTCAGACATATGTAGGTTCTAGTCTATGACCAAATAGAGCCAATGCTTCTATGACTCTGTGGGAAGCAACAAACTTGACCAATAAACACTCACCTCATGGCCACATTATAGAGAGCAAAAGACAGGGCCAATGTGCCCAAATCCCCTTTAATATCACACACCCCAAAGAGATCTCAGTAAGCCCACATTTTAAAGATTCTTCTAGTTCTCAAACGCAATATCCATACTGGCGTTGGAATCTCTGACATATGGATCTTTTAGATCATTTGAGAAGACCTATAGTATAGCAATGTAGATGGCTTTTGAGGCCCATCCATACACCTCTGAGAGAGATCAGAGCACAGGGAAGAAACTGCTCTACTCTTTCCATTTCTAGGGCTTGCATTATTCATGTTTGTCTTTGGTGGAAACTCATAGGTGGATATTCACAAGTCTTCTACTACTGCTCTTGTCTCACATATCCTGAGGCTCTGCTAGACTCCCTTGCTTGTGGATTGTGGGTACTGTTGCGGTTTTCTCCCAGAAACATGCACTTCAGAAGATAAGGATGGTGAACACATACTTCTAGCCACTGCACCCTCTAATCTGGTGAGCTCTCTCTAGATTTCAGATAACCGAGAGTCATGAGCAGGACAATCTAATGCCATCTTCTCACTCCTGCCCTTCATGGCAATGAGCAGCCACTTTGGTCCATTTCCATTCCTTTGGATCGTTGTCAATGAGCAGCAGTTTCCCAGTGCTCTGCATCAGTGTCTGAGACACAGTGACAACCCCTTGCTCCTGCTCTCAGTTCTGCCAGGGGTTTTGTGTTTTCCCTAAGGATGTCCATTTCTATTGGAGATATAACAACAATTTTTATTTCTCCTTTGAAGCTAGGGATTACTTAAATCCACTTGTCCAATTTGAACAATTTCATTTCATGTAATTAGAAAATTCCAGGCACACACAGATCCATGAAAATCAGACCAACATAAATACACATGAAAGATGTACAGAGGTAACTAGGATGTGCATTCTCATGGGATTCCAGAACACTTGTTCTTGCTCCACTTGTCCACACAAAGAGGATGAAGTGAGGATAGGGGAGAAGTGGTCATATACAAGTCGGGAAGGACTTGCCCTAGACTCCACTCATGTCAGGCTCCAACCATAGTTTCTGCTACCAGAGCTGAGATCCAAGAAATCTGTAGTCTCGGCTGCAGAATCTGTAGGATTTTGTTATGACCTGAAAGTAAAGGATCCACAGAATATGAAACAGACTTCCTCACTACTCACTTCGTAAATCTAACCTCTGAAAAACAAACAAACAACAAAAACCTAAGAATACACAGACGAATCTCACACAAACATTATGGGGGAGAAAGCACTACCAGAAGAAGTTGTGTGTTGATGGATTGTGCTATCAGCCAGCCGATGGCAAGGGAGGACATTTCCCTGTAAACTGCACCTTTCTCTCTTATTCTTTTTCTTTTCTTCTGCTTTCTCGTTACTCTCTTGACCTGTTTGTACTCATGCACACGTTTTAGCATGGCTCTGGTGTGTGCTGAGAAAAGACCCACTATGAAAAGCTGGGCTTCCTTTTTTATCTTAATGATGAATCTGGAAAGCTTCCCAGATGAAACATTTATTACACTAAATGCATTCTGCTGAAGAGGAAATTGACCAGAGACACACCAGGCAACTACATGTATTTACAGTATGTTGACCCCTCTTTTTTTTCCTGTTGCTGTGAAACATCTGTGAGGGATCTTGCCAACATTTTTGACCTATGACTGGTTATTTGAAATCAGACATTTGAATTTCAGATATGGGCATTTCTGTTTATAGAGCCAATGAGCCATCTTCACAACACGTTTTGAAGTCAGAAAGTCAGTTTCCTGATTTAGTGGAGATTGATAGAAAGTTAGATTTTTATTGGCTTGTTTTTGTTAAATATTAAAGTCATACAATTTTGTGCAAAAGCCTTACATTCTTTCGTCGTTACTGTGGCAGCGTGTTCCTCCCTGCAGCCTTGCAGTAAAGAAAGGACTCATTATTCTGCTCAACATTAGCAGAGAATCTCGGGGTATTTCCCCTGAGGCTCTAGAGTAACTGTTGTTTAGGAGAAAAGACTATTTCATTATCCTGTTGTGGAAGTCTGTGGCTTGTTAAAAATAAAAGACTGTAATATTAAAAATAAAAGCTAAGCTCATCTTTTAAAAATATGAAAATTTTGTAATGCTCTGAAATATAGATATTTTTGAGTAGCAAGATTCTGTGAAAGCAGAAATGCATATCTGACCTCATGGGATAGGTCATTGACATCACAAAAACTATATATTTTTTAAATATGAGTTCCTTGACAACTTCCCACATGCATTCTGAATACTCTGTCTCTTAGCCATCTCTTAATATCAGCTCCCTCATTCTTCCATTATATGCCCTTTTCCAAGATTCATGACTCTCTCTCTCTCTCTCTCTCTCTCTCTCTCTCTCTCTCTCTCTCTCTCTCTCTCGAGTGTGTTTGTGCATGGCAAGCCATTAGAGTCTGGTAGAATAACTAGTAGGTATACAACTAAAGGTAGTGATTCCACTTTCTTCTAATAACTGTATGAAAATGTTCAGCAACCAGGGATATTTACCCCTGCCTGACTAACGATGGGCCCATTCTAGTGTAGACTCACCTGAATTTGTAGAGAGTTGGTGATTGGAATGACTGTGTGTTGCCAGAAGAAAACATTTTATAACTCTTCTTCAAATCTTCAGCCTGTCTTTCTTCCTCCTCTTCCTGAATGTTTCTTGGCATCTTCTTTAGGACTCACCACTCAACCACCACTTATCCACAGCATCTTGTACAGCAGTAAATTTCTGCTTTAATTGTGGTTCTTTAAGTCTCAAAATTCCTGTCTAAAACTTGAGAAGAATATAATTTGCTTGATCTAACATTAACCCTAACCTAAACCTAATCCCAACCCTATCCCTAACCCTAACCTTAATCCTAACCCTAACTGTAAGTATTGAAGATAAAAACCAAGTGATTGCTATGGAATATGACAAGATTCTTTTTTTTTTTTTTTTTTTTTTTTTTTGGTTTTTCGAGACAGGGTTTCTCTGTGGTTTTGGAGCCTGCCCTGGAATTAGCTCTTGTAGACCAGGCTGGTCTCGAACTCACAGAGATCCGCCTGCCTCTGCCTCCCGAGTGCTGGGATTAAAGGCGTGTGCCACCACCGCCCGGCTATGACAAGATTCTTAACAGCTTATTGTGATAAACTACATTTGGATTCTCATTCATTCTGATAACCATCGTTTATAATGCTACATTGTCAAAAGATTGGGAGCAGCATTGTTTTAACTGTGTAATATCAATTTCCATAGCTCTTCTCAAGTAGTTAGCTGAGAACCATTCACAGGGACATTGAAGAGATTACCAGCTTTTTGCTTTCCTTTTGGGGGCAGTCAGAATCTAACTCTATGTTTTTTAGTATAAGGAAAGAAAATATAGATAATTTTGACCCAAAGTTTTAGAACACAAACACAGAAAATGTATAGACAGAATCATAAGTTTTGCAGGCAAGGAGTCAAGTAAAGTTTACTTGTGTAATTTTTATGCACTCATGTATTTATTGCAGTAGTGGAGAATGAAAGATCCAACTGGGTGTCTGTTATAAACATGACACAGACTAAGAAGATATTCTGGTAGTGCTTTCTTAAATATCAGTTTTTTTAAATGGTATAATCTTCTTTTTGGCAATATTCTCCTTAGAATCATCTTCTTGATGCAGAGGCTCTGAGCAACAGTTGAACCACTATTAAAAGTCTTTGGTAAAAATCTCTCATCTCCCTGAATTTCCTGAGATAAGTATAACATTTAAGCCTATCCTGTACTTTCGGTGAAATGAAATAATCTGGACCTCTGGCATGCTGGAGTCTTTTGTCATTGAACAAATTCCACAGTAGGCAAGGCACACTGTATGTCATAGAACATTAAAAAGATCATTCAAGCAAAAGAAAATAATAAACTGGGAGGCTATAAATCTCCAGTACCCTTGGTGACTGTTAAAAGTCTGCCAAAATTCTCTGTCTAATGATGTGATTCCAATCAACCCAATTTATCAACCTTATGGGCTGATTAAAACTATATCACTCTGTTAAGATTAACTCTTTACTGCTGGGAATTAAGGTTCTGTGAAGTGAAACACCAGACTGGTAGCCTAGGAGCCAGTGACTCCACATTTTTAACAGACTTTGTGATTCTTAAGTCTTTCACCAGATTTATGAGTGTATCCTCAAAATGCTGTGGTATATTTCTTTATGGCTTTAAAAAGCATGCATTTATCGTGAAATCAGCACCTATTTTCAGAAAGGAATCAATTCAGCCCAGAAACAGCCCATCCAACCCCTCTCAGTGAGCCTGCAGTCCTAATGCTCCCTCAGGTATAGAATCAGAAGGTGTCTGCTTACATATTGGACAGGGAGGGGGCTCCATTAATCTCAGAAAAGCATTCTTTGTCTAGGAAAAAAAAGGTCTCATTCCACACTTTTTCCACATAAAGATGTGACATTCAAGTCAAAGTGGATGGAATTCGTTTTTATGAATAGGGCCCTTGCTGACTAATTCTTTTCTGGGGAGGGTAATGGGCAAATGCTATCCAGATGCGTTCCTCTGGACTGGTTCCCGGTATGGAGAAGTGAAAACTACTGTAGGGCAGTGTAATAAAGGGCTGCAGGGAAACACAATATCCAGGCGAGCAGTGCAATACCACCCCTCTCCTGCCTGCCTGTTCTCTCAAAGCCAGAGCTGTCACAGAGCTCTTGCCTGTCACTCTGATGACTCAGACTCATCTGGAACAGTCGATTTCTGCCTTCCCTTATCCACAGCAGAAACATAACCAAACTGAAACGGCATGGCTAGGAAGTCACATAGTTTCTCAAAGCCAAAAATGAAAAATTTTACCAATAGATGTCTCGACATTTATCGTTTTAGTAGGACAAAGGAAGAAGAGCTTTCTCCTTGTTTTCAAACTGTTGTCAAATTTTACAGACTCTTTTCAAATTCTAGTCTTCTTCTTTGGCATTCCCTTTTTCTGTAGGGTTCCTCTTCTGCTTACCTAATGGTTAGCTGTAGTCCATGGTTCTATCTACTGATTATCTGTAGTTTATGGTCCTACCTACTGATTAGCTGTAGTCATAGGCTTTATCTACTGATTATCTTCAGTCCATAATCCTATAAATTGATCAGTTGAGGTCCATAGCTCTATCTACTGATAAGCCCAGCAACACTGTGGCCCTGCTTCATTTAGGAATACTCTCTCTCTCTCTCTCTCTCTCTCTCTCTCTCTCTCTCTCTCTCTCTCTCTCTCTAAGTCTGCCTTTGAGCAGGATGTTCTGATATAGTATAAGAAGACTCCATCAGTCAGCTCTAAAAGTAAACTCCAGACTCTTCTGACTGACACTGCTGTTCACCCTTCCTTGGTGGGTGGGGCTAAGGGTGATTTTCTCGCTGAGGATGGAGTCATACTTTTTGGTTAATATCTCACATGTATAACTTGTTGCTTGGCCATCCTGCATAGCAATTCTGTTTTCTTCTTTAAGCACTGTGTAGAGTTAATGCTGTGTGCGGAAGTGTAAGTCTTCAGAGCAGGAAATGTGAAGAGATGCGTTTCTAACACCTACACTAGTGTATCAGTTAGCTCAATACTATGACAAAATATCGTAGACTTTGTGGCTTAAGCAATAAAAGTTTTCTAGTGGCTGGAGAGCCTGAAGCCCAGGATGAAGGGGTCAGTGAGTTTGGGTTCTACTACATGGTGAGGTGTACATTCTCACTATATTCTCCCAGTCTTTTCTTAGTGTGTAGACAGAAGAGATCATTGATGACTCTTCCAATAAACACATCAGCTCTATTGGGTTAGAGTCCAAGTTATGAGATCTCATTTTTCATGCAGACCTCTTTAGAAGTTCTATCTCTAATACGATGCCACTGGGAGCTCCAACTTTCATGTGTGGATTTTGAAGCAGCACAATTCAACTCCTACCAAGACTATAGTGTTTTAAGACAAAAATATAAAATAAGTGAACACACATTGGAACTGTTGACAAGAATTATATAAATTAATATGATTTGAGAGTTCCACAAATTACATTCCTAACGTTAATGTTTACCTCTAGCTCTGATCAAATATTTGATTGCTTATCTTCTGGTAAATTTCCCTGATCACACCAGCTTACCACCCCCCATACCCTGTCTTGACAAAAGGATGTACTCAATAAGACAGAACCATTGACAGCCGGAGTGAGCTCTATCTGTCATGTCCACATCTGGTAAAGAATCAAGCATTGTTTTCAGCACCACCAAAATGACAAGTAAATTTTACCCATGCTTTCTATGAACAGATTTTTGATTTTACAATCATCATAAACTTCTGCTTGATTAATATAGAGAGTCTATGGTTAATGAATTGATTCTTGAAGTCAGATTAGGGATTTAGAAAAAAAAGTGGGGAGAGAGAGGTGACTAAGAAAGGGTAATAAAAGGTTGACCATGATGTAAGTATATTATATAAATTTATAGAGATGTCACTTCAGCAATTAATACATATTAAAAAAGAATTACTTAAAATGTTATACATGCCCTGAGAATTGTTAACATACCTTAAGGTACAAATACCAAGGAAAGGTCATATATAATCATTATTGTCATATGTAAGATGTTTTCAGTTGTATATTTTTGCATGCACATTGTTTGTATTTTATGGTTTTATATAATACTTTGTATTTAGTATTCCATTATATATATGATACTTTATAGTAAAGAAGTATGATTTAGCAAAGAGTGAATGGAATATAAAATGTTTGGATATTAAATGGGATAGGATGTTATATAATGCCTATTATATATAGTATTATATGAGAAAACACTTACATTATGAAACCATAGTATACTATAATATAGCTTGAAAAAATCCAATATATAATGTGCTTTGTAAGAATACAAATATTAAAATATGTGGTACTCTTATTGTTCTGATTTTTAAATTACGTTTTAATTTAATTTTTATTTGTTCGGTCAGGTGTTAGTGTAATGTAAGTACTCAAGGCAGAGGATCACCTTAGCAATTCTTACACAATCATGGTCCTTAACTTCTATGTTAAATTAATTTGACCTATACATAGTGGTGTGTTTCTGTTCTGACATTGACTTGTATGTCTTATCACTTTTGCATTCGTTTTTTATTCCTTCTGTCATGTTTTTCTCTATGCTCTCTTTTTGAAGCTAGAAAAATTCCTAATTGATAAGAGGCAATCAAATCTTTGCTTCCCTGTGGCTAAGTTGACTTCCAAGTAATGGCAAAGAATTTTAAACACCAGCATTTAAATTTTACAAGAATATATGGCTAGAATGAAAACTTTATTAGTTTTGTAAAGTAATAAACAAAACACCTATTTCTTTGTTTAACACAGTGAAGTCCTTTTTCAGTGAACTCTGTGTATTGAGCTTTGGTTGACAGTCATCCTTGAAACTCACCTTTGAACTGTCGACTTTTCAGAGTGCCTACTTGTCAGATAGCTATAAAACACACCTTTTCAATGCTTGTTCTACAGCCTGACTTTGATACAAGATCTGTCATTGTATCTGGTGGTGTTTGCATTCTTCATTGTCTAATGTATGTGATGGACACAGCAGTGAATGATTTAACTCTATTATCGGGAATACAAGAACACATCTATTTTTAATCATGATAATTATTGTACATAGTGAGTTTGTAAGCATGAATAATATTGATACCTCCATGCACACTCAAAAACCTGCCTTGACTTTTCATGTTAAACATTATCACTTGATAATCAGAGCAATTCTTACTTAATTATCAATGTGTCCCTGCATGTCTCAGTTAGGAAAATTGTATACTAATGATTTATTCAAAATTAGAAACATTTGCTTTTAAGGAATATCCTGGACATTGCTCAGTCCTAAGAGCTACATTTCTTTCATTGGCTTCTAAGAAGTTTGTCTATTTTCTAGGTCCATTTAATCCTTGGCCTATTGACTGAAACTATTAATCCCATGAGAAAAATCCTGGTACACTTATTACAGCATCATTTCAGAGCGTAGGGGTGTAGCAGTTGAGGATGACATCATGGATATTCAACTATGAAATATGGACAGAGGCTATTAACTTACCTCATGTGACTCACAGTTTCCATCACATAGTAACATTAAATTCAAATTAATGAGTTAGGTGATAATGGTTTTCTAATCCTTCACCAACCTCCCCAATCCTTCTACATCCTCCTCGTTAACTCATGAAATGACTTTACCAGGAAAAGAAAAAGGTGAAGTGGCATAGGATAGAATTAGCGATTCTAGTAATTTTAATTAATTATAGTTTAAAATATTTTAGTATATAGTTTTCAAATTAGAAATGAGAATTTTGTAGTTTACAATTAAGAAGTATAGAAATAAACATACTAGTCTATGTTATTGGTGCTGGAAAGCATATGGGTACAAACTAGATCTCTTTTCCAGTCTCTTTCCATGCTCTCCAAAGAAGATCATGAGGCTGATCTTGTTTGGTTCATAGGCCAGCTCCAACTCCCAGATGAGCTTGGGACAGACATTACTTCATCATCCAGCTCAGGGTTATGAACACTGTGATAGAGAAAATAAAACTTCTTCATTTGCAACCCTGTTCCCTGCACCATTCATCTCTTCATCTTGTAAAGGTATTTATCAAAATAAGTAAGAAAAGGATATTCACCACTACCAACTGAAGCTTAGTAACACAGTTGTTTGTCATAATTGAAGAACTATGTGGACAGTAAGTTCCATAACAAATGTGTGACATTCTTAAGAGAACAATCTTCCAGGCTTAATTTGCTTTTCTTTCTTTTCCTGGAAATTTTGTCGATCAAGACTTTTATACTCCTAAATGAGTAGAATTTAAAATTTTAAAGTCTAATATATGCAAGCCTCAGCTTGAATTATTTCAGGAGTCAAGAGAAGAGATGATTTTTTTCTAGAATGTATTTGCAGTATATGGGCTTTGAAGAAAGGAGGAATTATATGTTAATTTATGTAGTATAGTTATTTAGATAGTCAGCATTCTTATTTCTGTGCTACCAATAGTGATTTGGAAAGAGAGAACTTTACTTGAGAATTTTTAATTCATACTAGCGATGTTGTTTGCACCTTTAAAAGAGAATCCATGGACCAGATTTGCATATTTTAAGAATATTATTTATTGTACTATAGTCAATATAATTCTAGACCTGAAAATATAAGGTATTTTTTAAAATCTATAGTTGAGAATGGCACTCTGATTTATAGGTTTTACATTTTAATTAGTATTTTCTGACCGTACACACATGTAATGCAACTCTATCTTTGCTTGGCAGTGAGCATAATTGAGAATCTCTGATCAGATCCACTATCTGCAATAAAACTATAATTGAGTGTTTATTTTACATCAAATTTTCAAGGCTGATATTTGTAATGATGTCATCCTCTCAAGGACTTAGGATTTAGGCTAATGACAGTATCATTTTCAAAATTAGAATCAATTATCAATTCTTTTCTAAAGATTCATTTATATGTGCATTTGTTTCTGTGTATATACATTGACCATGTGGTTTCCCAAGTGTGGGAATTCCAGGTAGCTGTGAACTGATTGAAATAAGTGTTGGGAACTGAACTCAGGTCCTGTCCTAGAGTAGCACGTTCTCTTACCATTAATCCAACTCTCTAAGCTTAGAATAAATTTTTAATTTGTGATACCCAAGTTTAAGAATTATCAGCAAAACCAAATTGTACCTATATTTATGGTTCTGTCTTAATTTTCAACAGATGTGAAAAAATGTTAGTTTTTCATTTGACTATGGTATTATACTATAGTTTGAATTAAATAGATATATACAGAAAAGAGAATATGTGTCTAATGTATTTTCTATACTATTCTCTTTTTCTTTTGCTATTTGTTACTGTGATAACAGACTAATCTAAATGTTGCAGGAGTGGGCTCTGCTTTCAGAGGAAAAATAAACGTTTCATAGACTAAAAAGAGATGAGAATTCTCAGTAAGTTTTGTATCTATGAGTTAGAGAAAATGTAGATTTAGTCTTCCTTGGAATACTCAGTCTCCTACATAAAGACAGTGGGTGTTCTGTGTGAATCCTTAGGATTCTGATATACACCAAGGACCAGCTGAGACATCTAGAAAACTATCGAATTCTTGGCCTTCCTGCTAAGAGAAAGCCATTGTTGGACTATCTTAATTGCAGTCTGATAGCCTTATATGGGATTTATTTGATATATTTATATATTGATATTTAGTATATATTTTATTCTGCAGCTCGATTCCTTCAAGAGAAAACTGACTAATAAACACACCAGGGATAGATTCACTGATTATAGAAACCTAAATCGATGCTGTTTTTTTCCACTTACACTTTATACATTTTACTTCAGTTTTCTTATTTACACGATTCTCTTGCTCTTTTGCCGTAAAGGATCTGGCTCTTTTTATTCTTGCCTTTCTCTTTTCAAAGTTTCAGTGTTCAAGTAGGAATATACATATTCCTCAATTCAAAATTGGGGGAAAACATAACCTAAAAGAAAGATTTAAGCTAAGACAGAATAGGGACATTTGTCCATACTTTATAAGGTTCTGGTGCCAATGTTTTAATTTTTTGTTGGGCTAAAACAACTCACATAAAATTTGCCATTTTGTACAAACGTGATCCCCTTACAGCTTTTTAGGACTATAATGTTGGTTGTTTTAGCTAGCTTTCCTGCCCAAATTTTCTAAAACTAAAGACAAGATATGGTTCAACTGTGCTCTTAAGAAACTGTTAGCACTTTCAACCTCAGCATTTGATAGGCAGAGACAAAAACAGATGGGTCTCTAAGAGTTTGAGGACAGCCTGGTCTACAGAGTAAGCTCCAGGATAGTCAAAGCTACAGAGAAACACTGTCTCAAAACACAACAAAATAGAAAAAAGAGAAGAAGAGGAGGAGCAGAAGGAGGAGGAAGAAGAAGAGGAAGAGGAAAAGGAAGGAGGAGGACGAGGACGAGGACGAGGAGGACTATTAGGGGAATTTACTTGAAGCTGATGAGGCTGCTTGCTATCTGCACACCAAATCCCTGACCTGTATTATTTGAAGTTTGAAGACCACACACCTATAGCATGGTTTTATGGTGTGTGTGTGTGTGTATTGTGTGTGTGTGAGAGAGAGAGAGAGAGAAAGTGAGTGTGAGTGTGGTTTCTTCTGCATCTGCCTCTGCTTCCTGAGTACTGGGATTAAAGATACTAATAGTTTTTCCTGAGAGTCAAGTTGAACCATTCCTTGTCTTCAGATTTAGGGAAATTTGGTCAGGAAAGCCATCCAAAATATGAGCTTTGTAGACTTGCTTGATATTGTTTCTCGGTTTGGGAAATTCTATGCCTATTGTCTGAAACAATCAGCCCCACAAAATCCGCCATGTATGAATTGTGTTTTGGTGTTTGTTTGTCTTTCCAATCTATCCCCCTCTTGTCTGATCTCTTAGAAAGCCTTGTTATTTTGTTATATTTTTTATTTTTGTGAACTGGGATCATGAGGTGCCTCTTTGTGTGGAACAGGTGCATGGGGGGTTATTAGTTTCCTCTAGTGCCCAGTGCTGTTTCTCAAGTTGTCTCAAGCAAGTAATTCAGCAAATTGTTTGTCATATTTAAAAATGTGTTTTACAGCCATGCATAGTAGCACACACCTTTAATCCCAGCACCTGGGAGGCAAAGGTAGGCAAAGGCCATCCTGGTCTACATAGTGAGTTTCAGGACACCCAGGACTACATACAGTGAGAGACCCTGTCTCAAAAACAAACAACAAAAACTGTTTTTAAGTTTTCCCTTTTCCTTGATGGGCATTCACGTCTGATGATCATAGTAGATCCTCTAGGTAAGTCTTCTGAACTGAGGCTCCCTCTTACAACTGACTTCTATGTTAAGTCTCATGACTATCCTCATCCTGCTATTGTTCAAACAAGAATGACAAGCTTCCTTGATTTTCCTCCTAAATATTGGTTCCATGGCTCCCTTCCATCATGGGAAAATGGGAATTTAATTTTGTTTGTTTGTTTGTTTGTTTTATATTCTTCTTTATTTCCAATTTTGGAGTTAGCAGTTTGCCCTGTGATGCAATTCTCTAAAGCACCAGAGAAGAACTCTTAGTTGTCATTTTCAGTTCATTTCTAGAGATGATCAAACACACCAGAGTCGGTGTTTTTGCTTGTGCTTGAAGTTGGCTAACCTCAGTTCTTTTTTTTTCCAATTTAAAGCAGCATTTTAAAGTCTATTTTCATAGGAACTTCAACAATTATTTTCACGCTCTATAGTATATTATTGTATGACAATGTTTCACTTTATTTCTTTTTATTGATGTATTTAATCATTTTTTTGTTTTACACAACATTGATAGATATGTTGGCAGTTTCCTATGTTTTTAGTTACCATGAATGTTCATGCACCAGACTTCTAGGATGTGTACACACACACACACACACACACACACACACACACACACACACACCAACACAGACACACTGTCACACACATAAAGCATCTACGTATGCACTTGGGATGTATATATGTATTTGTCATAGAGTATAGATGTGAGAGCTTCTCCATGTTATATTTTCACAAGCATAATTGAATGGAATCAGAGTATAAATTTTTTAACCATTCACAATTTCTCTTACAATTAGATATACTACAATTCCAGAGGGAAAAAAACTTTACCTGTGAGTATGTATCTATGTATCTATCTATGTATCTATCTATCATCTATCTATCTATCTATCTATCTATCTATCTATCTATCTATCTATCTATCTATCTATCTATATCTATCATCTATCTATCTACCTCACTCCTTGCCATTATGTTTGCCAAGGTAGCATCTTTCTAACGCTGACATCTGAGAACTTAGACCTTCGTCTTTTGGGTTTCTGGATTAGCTTAAATGTGCTGTAGATACAAATGTCAAATACAAATAAAGAGAAAATGAAAAGATTGGATGTATTTTTAAAAGCAAACCGACAAGCATTTAATATTAGAACTGAATCAAATCAGTATATTATACAGAAGTACAACCCTGCAATATTCATTATGTCAGTATTCCACTACCTAAATGGGTAATTTCAACCCTGGTTGCAATACCTAAAAGCACCATGGGTAAAAGCTTTCTGTAAGCAGAGCCAATCGAAATGATTGTCTTCGATACTCCTGATTTTAAAGATAAAAAGAGTGCTTCAGTAGAAACGACCCCAAATGCTTGAAAGAGCAAATTATTCTTTATAAGAGCATCATTTTAAAGAAGAAAAAAACAGTTCCAATCCTTTGAAAATGTGTGTGAAGCAGCCAGATAGCTGTTTCTTTGCCTCTGCCAACATATTTTCCCCAAAATGAGGTGTCCGCATGTTCAGCCAATCAAATAAACTGTCTGGCTGAACATCCCAAGGTGCTTTAAAATTCAGTAAATAGTACTAATCACTTCCATTTCAGTATTGATATTAAAGGCTCTATTCATGCCAAAAAAAAAGTGGAATGCAGCTGTTCTCTCCTTTCCTTCTGAATTTGTATGCGGGAGCTTGCTTGCATAATGAGAAATATGCCCGTATTTTGTGTTCATCTGTATTGAAGAGGTTTAGCACAGGGCTGCACAAAGACACCTCGGTGAGAAGGGAACTTGCAAGAGTGCAGTGCTTTGGGCTCTGCAGGAGGACGGCATGGAGAAGTGGAGAGTGGTGGAGGCTTCTTTCTTTCTCTGAGAGCATCAAATGCACTTGAACATTCCACGAGCATTTCCTTGTTTGTTGCTATTAAAGCATCCTTGCAAATATCTCAAAAATATTCTGGACTTAATTCTAAACTGTCAGTATCTGATGCAGCCAAGACTTTTTAGGGCAGTCCAGCATATTTTGAAGAAGAACTCTGTTTTCTTATTGATCCACCGATACAGCAGTAAGCAAGTACCTATTATCACAAGATTTTATTTTTAGGAAATGTCTTTAATCTTCTGAAAATGTGTCATGATTTTTTTTGTTCTGCATATGCTTCTCTTTTTTGGCACTAGTACTTGGTTATGGGTTGGATTAAACACTCCAATTCTATTTATAGCTCTCATTTAATTTGGTAGATGTGTCTACTTCTCCCTTTGGGTTTTGGGTCAAAACAGCATCATTTTCCACAAATATAGCAATCTATCAAAATATGATTTTTCCCTTACATTTTGTTTATTTATCACTACAACTTGCACAATGAAACCATTTTAACTTGGTTTTACTAGAATAGAGCATCATTTACAATCAGAATAAGTGAAAAATATTTTAAAGTTACTCTCTTACTTCTTTCACATTTTCTTCACCTTAAGTATAGAGAAAAGAAATGGGTGATTTCCCAATGACTTCTGTTTATTCTTTGTACAGAAGACCAGGACAGTTTGATATTAAGTATCTCCCAAAAGGCCTGTGTGCTCAACACTGGAAATAGTTAACCATATAAAGAGCTAAAACCCAGGTATGATTTTTAGACTGTGGGGATGCCCTTTGTGGGTGTGGTGGGGTCGTGTATTGCCTCTTTCCCTCACTGCTTTTGGCCAACAGGCTGTTTTCCTCTACTGAGCCTTGCACTGGGATGCATGGCCACAGCACAGGCGCAAAGGGATAAGCCACCCAGCCATTGGCCAAGATGTCCAAACCTGGTAGTAAAAATAAACATCTCCCCTTTTCAATTTAATTTTTCAAATATGTTTCTCTACGTCCAGAAACCAAAAAAAAACCCTCTAAATGTTTCTTTTATATTAGATGAAAAAAATCATGAAGAAAATGTTTTGATAGAGGTGTAGATGATCATTTTGATGAGCTGAGGAGGAAGTAGAATGTGTTTCCATAGAACCCTAATTTATATATGTGTATATATATATTTATATAACTATAACTATATATATATATAGTTGATTTTTGTTAGTATCAAAGTATCTCTATATAAATGTATGCAGATATAGAGTTTGTTCATCTATACACAATGTCAGGTACAAACTCAGCCTTGCAGGGGCCTTGGGAGAGTTTTGCTGCACCTGAGAGCTGAAGCTCACAAATGGAGAGAATGATTCTGGTTCATCACTTTCATCACTAGGCTCCCTGAAGATAGATTCCTTATTAAGTAAACATAAGCCGATGGGCTGCACTTTTTCCACTTCTCCCCCACAACCTGTACACTTGGAAATGGCGGCCTTTTAATCTTGGCCGATGGACATGATGTCATAGCTGAAAATTAAATTCCCTAAGACTGAGAGGCAAGTTCCAGTTGGCATGAGTCCCATCACAGTGTTCCAATCTTGGCTGTATAGAAGCCACACTCACAACTGTTCATATGGTTTGTTTTAATTTTGACTTACATAGGCTGGCTGCTTCCAGGAGAGCCAGCACACTATGCTTTTGAACCACTATGTAGCACACAGCAGAGCCTCAGATATTCAAAGAAGCTTTTGATAATATATTATTGCCAACTGGAATTCTCCTGTCTTAAAATATAAACAATTTAGAAGGATTTGGATTAAACATAGATATTTATAGATAGTGATTCAGCTAAGTAGTAATAATTACCTCATACTCTAACAGATGGACAAAATAATACATTATATGGGGCATATAGTTTAATATGAATATGTGTAATATGAATGACCCTAGGGTGACCAGATGCATAGAGAAAGAACCTTTAAACATATAAAAAAGGAAAATTGAACATCATCTTTATTGATTTTCTTTTAAGATTAAGTTATATATACAATATATAAACATTATATATATAAGAAATATATATTTCATACCATTAAGTTCCTCCTATATAGTATATGGTGCTTCTAAGACTATAGCTATTGTGTTTCTTGAACAATGTAATAATAATTTGGGGTTCTCTCCTGAAAATATTTAATCATAAAAATTAGAATAAATGGTTAATTCTCTTGCTAAACTAATGCGAGTACAGACTAGGCATGAAGTTTCACACTGAGAGAAGCTGTTCCATGTGCAGACACAGGAAAGGTTGGAACATTCATTCCCCACATGCTTTGAACAAGGCTTTCAAGAATGCATCCAACATATATTGCTTTTTGTACATATTGACATTAAAATGTCTAGCTTGGCAATTAAAACTATTGGCCTGATGTAAGTGAATCTGTGGTTTAGTGTTTGTGTTCTTCTGTACATCATAAATCTCTCTGTGCACTGTCTTTTATCTGCAAAACGACAGACATTCTAGGTTCTGCAGAGGAAAAGTGGGGCACTTTAGAAGAATTGTAATCTTCGAAATGTCTCTCTTTGTTAAAGCACTATAAATGTTGGGGAAAAAGCAAATGTTTCAGAAGGTCTTTGTGAGGGCTGCTGGGCATCTCTATGTTCTTCATATCTTAGCTCCAAAAGAAAAGGGGAAATCAATGAGATACAAAAATAACCTGAAAAGGGCTCAAGAGAAAATTGACTTAAATTTAGAATTTTTCAGTTGCTCCTAAAGAAAGAAAATCAACTCTATGATTTTTTGATGTGTGTGTGTGTGTGAATAAATGAAGCAGAACAATTGCATTTTGATCACAACCTTCACACATTAAAAATAAGTTTTAACCTGTGTTTACATTCTGAAAAATAATCCTGATTGTCAAACTCATACCTTTATAGATGCATAGAAATTCTTGTGAAGAATTCAGCATATCTGACCAGTTGGGATCATACAAAGAGCTCTCTGGATATTTGACAATCATGGAGCATTATTATTTCCTCAAAATTAAAAGTCAGGTTTCAGGGACTAAACGTTGGACATTGTTTGCTAGCTTTAGCATGTAGCATGCTATGTATCACATGGGTGCAGAGCTATGACTTACTCTTTTTTGGAAGAAAACCAACCGTAAATGACTGGCATTTTCCTTGTACAGTGGTGAATTCTAAGGGGTAGCATACTGGGCTAAGTTAAAGCGGTCATTTTGTGAAAGTTCATTTGATGGAGTCAGAGGAGATGGAGATGTCTGCAAAAATCAAATAAAGCCATGTACAGTTTTAATAACATGGGACAGAAAATATATGAGCAGATCTAAAGCAAAGATAAGAGAGAGAGTAATGAGGGAGAAGTGGAAGGACGAAGGCAGTGGGTTCTGTTCTGGCAGCAGTGGTTGAGAGTCCATCGTAAGCTAGCCATCACACTGGGAAATGGCACAGGCCATGGGTCAAAATGCCTCCTGCCCTCGAGACGTTAATGGATTGGTAGGAACAACATGCAATCTGGTTATGAGTGTGATGGGATCAAATGCTTCCGTGAGATTTTTGCAATGCTGTGGAAGCAAAGGCAAAGAACAGGAAGTCATAATTGCCATCCAGCTCAATGTAACACTAGGGAAGAGGATTCTGGCAAGACTTTGCTCCATTCTATTTTCATTCTTCTATTATGTTTTTCCTTCTAACTATTTCCATAGCAAGTAAAGAAAAGAAAGCTGAGAAATGAGATTATTCGCAGTTGGAGTTGTAGGCTAATTCTATCAGCACATTAATAAGAAAATTCTCATGATGTCTGATTCCTCTCAAGGGGAGATATTTTTTATTTACTTAGTGTTTCCTTAAGTAATCTGAGAGAAATGGTAGGCACAGCCTTTAATAATAAGGTATAATATTGGTCAAAAGAAATATGCCTGTCGTTAAAGGCAGGAACTCATTCCTTCAGTTTCTTTTGTGTCACGAATCCAAGGCATTGGGAATGTGATGCCTTATCTAAATACTATAAGAAGAGGGAGGGGGAGAGGAGTGGGAGGAGGGGGAGAAGGGTGGGAGGAGGGGGAGAAGGGTGGGAGGAGGGGGAGGGAAATGGGAGGCTGGGAGGAGGTGGAAACTTGTTTTTTTTTCTTTCTTTTCTCAATGAAAAAAAATAAATAAATAAAAATAAATAAATACTATAAGAAAGACATCAAAACATTGCTGTTCGACAAAGGCCTCCTCTGTCATTCCTTGTAGAAGACATCTCCTTTGCTGTGCATTTGGACAGATGATGGAGAGGTGTGGATGCTGGGGTTCTAAGCAAGCATAGATGGCAAGCAAGGCAGCCAGCAGTGTTCATTCTTGGTGCTATCAAGCATTGCCTGCTCCCATATTCCTCAGGCAGTGTGCCTTGAGTTCTAGGGGTCTGCATTTCACAGAAGTTCTAATCTATAGATCAATCACTTCTTCTCACTTTAAACTGTCAGCATTGGAGACAAGCTGGAAACACACCTTGGGAAATGGCTAATTTGGAAGCCGGGTGTTTCACTGTCATTCTTTGTCATTGACATTGAGCCTGAGCCCCTACATTAGCACTGACACGTTACTTGCACTGCAGAATCAAGTACTTGTTTGTCTTGTGGTTGACAAGATAAAAATATGATCACTTGCTCATGACAATGCATCTTCATTTCATAATAAAAGCACTCTGAAAGGATATATTAACATGATGTGAATGTGACTTTTTTATATTTGGGAGAGTCTTTTTTGCCATTTTTTAATTAGCAGCAGTGTAACAAGTTTTCTTAAGTCATTTACCTACACACCATGTCACCGGTCCTCTCCCACCCTGCTCTCCTCTGTCTCTCCGAGGATCCCTGTTTGTGTTCTTCCACCCCCTCCATTAATTTCCCACTTTCTTATTGCATGCACCAAATTATCTTCCTTGCTCTCATCCCTTTAAGCATCTTCTTCCTCTTTCATGAACTCCTCTTAGTTTTCTGGCTTCTTCCCACACTATGTTCCACATAAATGTACAAATATAAAACTTAAAATGTAGGGTTCACATATGAGGGAGCACATGCAGTATTTGCCTTTCTGAACTTGGATTACTTAATTGCATAGAATATTCTCCAGGTCCAACCACTTTCTGGCAGATTTTATGATTTTGCATTTCTTTATGGTCAGATAGTACTTCATTGTGTGTATAGACCACATTTTTAGCCATCCATTTGTTAATGAACAAATAGAAAAGCTGTAAACATGTGTGTTCAAGTATCTCTGAGGTAGGACATAAGAATTCCAGGAAGGTATAGTTGAATATTGTGATAATTCATTTTTTTTGTTTTTAAAAACCTTAACACCAATTTCCATAATGGTTGTGCCAGTTAACATTCTTATCAACATATCTACTCATAAATAAAGGGGCCAATAAACTGTCCTTTCCCCAACAAAATTCAACCTAGTCATTTTAGCATCTGTCCATAATCTACCCTAAATCAGTTGTTATCGTTTGTGCAATGTAACTTCATACTCCTGTGATTCATTCTCTATTTATTGTAATTCTTCAGTATGGAAATGATTTATTACCTCCCCAACTATCAAAATACATGTCTTATGAATATTACTAGAAACATATGGATCCATTTTTATTTAATAGAGCCTGTTTATCACTGTCCTTATCATTTTGCTTCTCACATTTCTTCAAATTTGTCTGATAGGATCTCCAGGAACCATCTTCCATGTCTTTATAAAATAGTACCATTAATTCTTCACTATTTTCTGCTTGATTCCATTTTATTTTATCTGGCTAATCCTAGAACCAGCTATTTCTCAAAGGAATCTTCACTCATTTCTTGTGGTGAATTTTGCATTTATTTCCTTATAAAATTATCATTGCACCCTCAGAATAAATCTCATATGGCAATTTTCAACCACCTTTATACTATTTTTCACAGAAGTAAAAAATATTTATTTTTATGTATGTATATTAATGTCTGAATGTTATATGCGCTCCACACATGTGTTTGCCCATGGAAGTTAGAAGAGGGCATTAGATCTAGAGTTACTGACCATTGTGAATTATCAGTGCGGGTGCTTGCTACAAACCCAGGTCAGAAAGCCTGCCTGCAAAGGAATGAGTAGAACTCAGCCTGTCCATTATCCACAATTGATGGGAAAGGGTCCATGGAGTCCTGTGGATTTCCGCTGGAGTATTAGCTACTGATGAACTCTGGGACAGAGGCAGTCATTGCTTTCAGTTGTATACACATGTAGAAGCTTCCAGACACCCATGGACAGTTCCAAACCCATGGTTGCACAGAAGACCTTCGTTAAACTCAATGATTCTCAAGCTAAAACAAAGAACATGAACATGAGGTAGATACTTATACATCTGAGGTGGGGGTTTTAGTAATCAGGAACATATGAAACACCTTAGTAGCATGGATGGCATCATGCAAAGACAAATGCAATGAAAGTTATTTTACAAAATAATTTGAAATCTTCCATGCTTTATACTGCAGTCTGAAACAGGCTATAATTCTCTTTTCTGTAAAATATTAAAATTCCCTATCAAGTCACATGGATATTTAAAAATTATGCTTATATTTTTAGGGTGGGGTGTTTCTAATGATTTTCCTTGATAATTTTTATTTTCCCCATGGGTAGGGTTCTGTTTAATTGTTTTGTCAATACTGTATTTCATTTTACAAAACTTTGCTTTTCTTAAAAATAATTATTTTTTTCTGATCTAGAATTTTATTATGTAACAACATTGAAAGAAAATTTTAAAGAAATGATAATGTCTGCTTTTGTAATAATTTTTGCATTTTTGTGGTTGCATGTGCTGCATGTGTATGTGCACATATTTTATTGTACTGTAGTGATTACATTTTTGGTTTCTTTCGTAAGGAAACAATATTGTGACTTATTTGTTATATGGATTAATTATACTTACCCAATATGTTGCACTATGTAGTTTGAACTACAATTTATTCAAAGATCTGTTTGTATGTTTATTGGTGTGAAAACTAAATTTAATAAATGTCTGTAATGAGTTTTATGTACAAGTCTGTTAAAGATGATTTTTGTTCTATTTGAATAGCTAAAAGAATTTTGCTAACTTGATGAGTCCATTTTGACAATATAAGCAAACTGTAATATAAATCACTATCCATATTATATAAAAGAATAACGTGTAATAATAAGTCATGAGGACTCTGTATCCAAAAAGATCTATCATGTCTCCTCTCATCTCTGAGATGTCCATGCAGAGGGATCAGTGTACACATCATGTCATATAGTCTTTCTTTAATTCCTTTACATCTCTGTAGCCAAGATACTTAAGAGGTCTCCCTTGGTGAAATTTGATCTCTATTTACCTGGAAGTAATCATGCCCTTCTGTTTTCTGTGGAAACAAAAGCATAACCTCTTCCCCAAAGCAACATGTTTTTTGGCTTTCATTTTGAAGTTAAGACATTTTTAAAATATATAGATTGGTGTAATGTAGCAGTTTGCATCTCTCAGTAGCTGTTTGCTCATTACCAATCAGAAAATTAAAGTTAACAAGATAGCTTATAGGATCCAGACTCTGTATTGTCTATCTTTCCATGGCTCATGCTGTTTGCATTATTTTATATTCTCTTTAAAGACTTTATCTTTTTATTTATAAACTACTTATTTACTTTCTTTATGATTGTTCATACCTTTGATTTTTTCTTAAGCTCATGCACATTGTTAAACACATTGTAACCTATTTATAGGTCTTTCGATCTGAACCAGCTCTATTGCATATCAGTAGCCTTTTTTTTTTTGTCTACATGAGCAAAAACTTACACTGCTGTGCAGCTGAGCTCAAGGCATAATAACCACAGGCAGTGGCCAGGAGATGCAACTCTGTATCATCGTCCATATGTGAGACTGCATGACTAGAAAGCCATATTTGGTTTTATTTCTGTGTATTTGAAATCCCTTTTTAAAGCTTTCTCGGATCTTATGTGGAAATACATGCCTGGAAGCTAGGTGCCATTTGCTGCGATTCTTTTTATGTCCCACCAGCCAGCTCCCAAATAAATGACATGGAGACTTCTTATTAATTATGAAAGTTCAGCCAATAGCTTATCCTTGTTTCTAACTAGCTCTTATCACTTAAGGTAACCCATTTCTAATCATTTATGTGACCCGTGGCTCTTACCCTTTTGCTGTGAGCACTGATGACTTTTCTTTCTTTCCAATATTCTATGGGCCTGGAAATGTTGCCTATCTATTGGCCATTCAACTCTTTCTTAAACCAATCATAATGACATATCTTTAAATAGTGTAATCAAATATCTCACTACACAGAAGTGATAAAGGACACTTAAAAGAAATTCCACACTACCTCAGAATTGAATATAACAGGGGGTTATTTATGTAGGGGTAGATTCACAGATCACAGTCCTTTGCTCAAACAGGGAACAGCAACTGAATCTCACAGTCAGAAGGGAGTCTAGACCCATGGTTTGCATGGGCATTTATAGTCTAAGAGGCCACGCCCAAGTGGGCAGGTAACTTAAAGGCCACTGGCTGTAGGAAGTCCTAGAGCACTGAAGTGTACTAAGTTTCAATGGATCTCATGGACAACCTTAATAAAGTGCAAACCAATGATCTACAGAAGTTTTTCTCTACCTGTGGTGCTCGAGCAGGGGTCACATGTCAGATAGTTACATTGCAATTTGTAACTAAAAATTACAGTTATAGAACATCAATGAAATAATTTTATGGTTGGGGGACACCACAACATAAGGAATGTAATAAAGGTTTGCAGTATTAGGGACGTTGAGGACCACTGGTCTAGAAAAAGCCAGAGAAAGAAAGCAAGAATCAGTTGCAACCATATTCCATTAGCTGGCATGGACTGTCCTGGATCTAGCGAGTTCAGGGTGCTGCAGAAATGGGCACCTTTCTCTGTCTTACCCTAATTTTCAGATTATTTCCTGTGACGTTAGTCTTCTGTGAAGAAACGTATCTCTCAATTTTTCACTTCCATTATTTTCTTTATCTGTTTTTCACCTCTTACATAGCCTGCAAATAATAGAAACTATGCTCCTGAAGGAGAAATTAAATGCATGACTAAATGCCATTTTTTGCCTTTTATGTTCTTAAAACTATTACTTAGCATTAGAATTCTCTGAAGTAAATGAATTTGGTGTAATTTGGTAAGGGTTAAGCCCTGTGAAATCAAGTAGGATTTTTATTGTCCAGTAGTCTTAGCTTATTGCTGTTCTGTTGTGGCAGTAATGACCTTGAAAGGGACTTAAGCAAGCTAATTTCTAAGTCTCGCTTTTATTTTCTCTTAATTTTCCACTTATACTTGATTTGTGGTGCTATTACTATAGTTACATAAAATTAGAATTAAAATGCTTATTGGTTTAATATCTCCAAATACCTTGACTAATGTGGTGTAAAAGAAAGATTTTATTCTTGGTAAATAATACTTTCAAATAAATAACTTTCGTTAAGATTTAAACTCAATTTCATATTTTATTAAAGAATATGACAAATTTCCTATAATAAACATAAAAATGTTTTTATTGTTTATATATTCTTTTCATCACAAAGAGATTTTTATGATTATACATTACTTTCGGTAACTATCAACATTTCTTTAGAGATAAACATTTTTACATTTGCATCAAAATTTATTGGCAAGAGAGATCACTGGTAATTTTTAGTTAATTGACATTTTTTACTAATGTGTCTTAATGGGCAAGATAAAACATTAATCTCTTAAGTAATTATAAGTGGAAAATAGTTGAAATGGAAAACACATTTGACAAAAATAGCATTTTTTCTTTAATTTACCTAACTGACACTGGCAGAAAACAGAAAGAATGCATTGAAACACATTGTAAACAAAAGGTAAAAATTTCCTGTAGATTTGCTCAGTGTTAATTTCAGTAAAGCATTATATAATTTGCTACATTTAGTTATCATTCATAAAACGTCACTTGAAATTTGTCGTCTTTCAAACAGATAGAATTATGAACGTAGAAAACTATAAACCTCTGTGTGTATTCAAGTGCTTGTACATGATGATGCTGGGTAGATGTGAAGATGACAAAATTCAGTACTCTATGAATATTGCATGATTGAATTATATGTCTTTCTACCATCATTATGTGTAATTACACTAGTTGAGGTGAAACTCTTCCTAGAGAACAGTGGATTTGTCCCTCCACTTTCACCACTTGAAGGGTTTATGATGTGATAGCTATGTGTGGGAGGGTCTAGGTGGGATTCCTACATTGTTGGCACAGAAAGGGTGTCAGGGCAGAGCTATTTTCTAGGGTTCTGGCTTAAGCTAGCCTACCTCAAAGACAATGGTATGGCAAGGAGATTGCACATTTTCTTAGATAGTTGTCACAGTGGTCTTTGTTGTTCCACTTCATCCTTAGAAGGGCAATGGCTGTTGGTCTAATAGAGTTAATAGGACACAGTTCTGTGTGCTGGCGGCGTGCCATAGCTCCTTTAAGAGAGGTCATCCTGATTCAGCTGTAACAAATAAAAAAAAAAAATACATAGAAACCATGGTTTCAAAACAGCAGCTTCCTGATCCTTGCTGCCAGCAAGAACTCTGGCTCTTTCAGGAGGCTGAGCACTTGAAACTATATTATTTACAATACTTTTTAGCCAATAGCCAATAGCTAAGCATATTGCTAGCTAGCTCTTACATCACAGGTTGTCAGAAACTAGAACACATTTGTGTGGGACCTTTTCTCCATCCTATCCTGCTCCATTGACCTATATCTTCACTCTTGTGCAAATATCATGCTGTCTTGATTGCTATGCAGTCAGTTCTAATTTTGTTTTTTGCAATGTCATGAGTTCTATTATTAATGACTTTCCGTACAAACTTATAGATTAAAATAACATTTATCTTCCAAAATACTAGGATTTTGAGAAATACAAAAATTAAACAACACACACAAACACGCATGCAAATTTAGGGAGAGAACTAGTTAATATCTTTTATGAGGAATGACTTTAAAGAGAAATAAGAGCGACAACTATTCACCTTCTGATTTTGTGTCCAGATCACTGAGTTGAGCTTACAGCCTGGGGACAGTGCCACAGCCCCCCTCTCCTTTCCTCCTAGCATGCTGAGCAGCAGTGGCAGTTCCATGCTGTGGCCTGACTGCTAGGCCAAGGACCTGCCCTGTCTCAGCAGTGCCATGTTCTTTATCCCCCGTGGCCATGCTCCCACATCTCTCCCATACCCTTTGCCTCCAGGGGGTCTAGTTTTGCTGTTTTCTGCTGTTCACGGCTCCCCTCTGCCATCTTTCCTTCCGATTTTGTGAGTCTAGTTTTTTAAAAGCATCTTCCCAGAAGACCTGACTTTCTTTTTAGTTGTTCCAGAGATGTTGCAGGCTGTGCGCTTTCCTCCTATGCTGCCATGTCTTTTCTTGGAGCCTCCATGCCTCTCACAGGCTCCTCAGAGTTCCTTCATAGTCCTGAGGGTGCCAGTGGTCACTGCCATCTTAAGTAGATCCTTTGAGTACTTGCTTACAATCACTCAATAAGCCTGGTAGAAGTCCTCACACGAAGGCTTCCACTGTTTTCTAGCAATTAACCTGCCTTCGATCCCTCTCTTCCTTCTTCCCTCCCTCTTTTTACTTTTGTTTTTGTTTACTCTTGGTTCTTTTGTTTTGATTTTTGTTTGTTTGCTTGCTTTTTTCCGAGACAAGATTTCTCTGTAGCTTTGGAGCCTGTTCTGGAACTAGCTCTAGACCAGCCTGACCTCAAACTCACAGAAATCCTCCTGCCTCTGCCTTCAAAGTGCTGGGATTAAAGGCGTGCACCATCACCGGCCAGCACTACTCTTGTTTTTAAACATCAATGTAATACACCATATTTTCCTCATTAATTATTCATTTACCCTACAATGAGGGTTCTTGGCTACTCTGCTTCCTTTACACCCTCCCTCTGTCTGTCACCGTCCAGAACTTAAATAATGCTTGGTCTTTGGCTTGTACATTAATAATCCATGTTAAGTAAATAAAAACACAGGATATTGGCTGCTATTTCATGGTAATATTTTCCCAAATACCAACATCACCCTAGGCAGAGAACCAAAAAGAGGAAATTTAAAAAAAAAGGTCAATCTGAGAGTGAATCCTTTTCTAACTTTGTCCTGTATAGCATTCATTGCAAGGTCACTAAATGATCTCAATAAAAATAGAAGAGTCAGAAACTTTCCAAATGATCAGTTTCTGCACACTTGAATCCACTTTTCACTCCAGTCCCTTTAATCAGTAGGCTGTCTCTCATCGCCTTCCCACTTACAGGGGCTGAGAGATGAATGTCACCCTTGTCTTTCTTCTTCAAGTCAACTTCGGGGCACTTGCTTGTCGAGCAAATTCCAAAGCCTTCCGATTCATTTTCAGTTATCTTCTTATGTCCCAAGTGTTTTAGAACATCCAGGATAATCCAGACCAAATGACATGTTTGAACCCCAAATAGACATTGATGACATTTGTCTTTTCCATCATTGGCACCTTCAGTGACACCCAGGAGACCCATGGGCAGGACTTGGCACCTTCACTGGTATCTTGACACTTTTATATCTGATGATATCAGGGACGGTGGGCAGAGTGGTGAATTCATAGGCTCACTTCAGAACATTCCTGCTAGATTATTTAGCACAATTGACTTCCTCACAGATGGGAAACCCACAAAGCCAATCAAACATCACCTGTCAGGCCACATCAAAACCTTCTCCGGGCCCACTATCGTCACCACCTACTGGAGTGATGAGTTCTCTTCATAGCTCAGCACGGAAGCCATAAGCAGCAGAGTCTGAAATACCTTGTCTTCTATTGCTGCAGTCTTCACTGAAGTCCCACTTGTGATGTGAGGGTCCAGCATGCCTTCCTCTTAGAATTAACTAAGCTTAGATAGTATCCTTCCATGCACATGCAAACACAATATATGACCAAATATCCACCTAATGCCTAAGTCATTCAGTGATTAAAAAGTTACTGGGTTTTTATTTTTCAAGAAGGGTCTCTTTATGTTGCCCTAGGTGTCCTGGAACTCACTCTGCAGACTAGGCTGGCCTTGAACTCAGAGATCCTCTGCCTCTGAAGTGCTGGGATAAAAGATGTAAACCATCACCCCAGCCAATCAATAAGGATTTATAGACCTCAGGAGAATGTAGTTTAGGAGGCAGAAAGCCAAACCATAGAGAGTTTATTACTTTACTTCTTTTTCTCATAGTAATGTTTTAAATACTTTTACATTTTACTCTACTTGCTCATGTAGATTTCTTTTACCAATCTTTATTTTCCTATTCTGTCTGTTGAGTAATAACTTGTGTGGCTCTATGGAAACAACCGTGAGGAAAGATTGAAAGGTGACATTGGTGCATTGACACCTTGTTTGGGAATGCAGATCAAAAAAATAGACAGTTTGTGTCTGTGACTTCTTCGGTGGAATGTCTTGCTGGTTTATATGTGTGATTTTAAAGCAAAGAACCTACTTCCCGCCACTCAGCTCCTGATAATTTCTTTACTATTAAGTTTTTTTTCCCATAGAACAGGAGCTATGCTCTTCTCTGAATGAAAGCAAAATTAAGCTCTCTGATGTTGAAATCAAATACAAATCTTTAAAACAAAGCTGGACGATCAATCGAAGGTCTCACTGTCAGAGGGAACCTCCCTCAATCACTGTACATGAGTAAGTTCTGCATTTGCATTTCATGGGCTTTGCTCCCCGGCACCTGATGTATTATCACAGTCAGTGTGCCTGCCTTTGTTCCTCTGTCTCTGTTTTCATTTTAGGAAAGAGCATCCCCTTTAGCATAACCTAGAGTCATTGTGTTGATAAGCCTAAGTAAATCATGGTTAGTGTAACAAGCCCGTATTATTGTGGTTATTAATAAAGCTTTACAATGTATTCCGGTTAGGAATGAATAGAGTCCCTTCAGCCGTCACATCATCAATACATACACTACCCTGAGAACTGTTATTTTCCCATTTATATTTTCACCCACATAATCAAATGAAGACATTTTTAATAATCTGTTTTTCAGAGCTGCCTGATTGATTATAGAAAATATAATTTTTCCATCCTAGTGAGGTCCATTTTCATATTACACAAAGCATTTGAACACTGGGCAAGGGCAGAATAGTCATGGTGCAGAGATAATATTTTCTATAGGAAGGAAAAAAGCTTCCCATTTTCATCACACTCTGTAGAGGTCACATTTGTCGCCTTATGTCATCTACCTGATGTGATAAATGCAATAATGGCATTACACATTGCTTTTTTTTATAGTTATTCTTATTAACATGCAGATGAAATGAGACACTTGCTTTCATTTTTTAGGGCAATGACTACCAAATATATCAGGGTGGCTTAGACCAAGAAAATACTTTTGTTCACAAATCTAGAAGCTTGAAATCTGTGATACAGCTGCCCTAGGGTTGCTTCCATCTGAGAAGGAAGCAGGGACCCTTTCTAAGTTTTTATTCTTGGCAATGAGACCACCCATTGCTCGATAAGATTGCCTTTCTTCTACATGTCAGTTCAAATTGTCCCTTCTAACAGGATGTTGCTCACATTAGAATAAGCCTACATTAATGATCCTCTTTTCACTTGATCCCCTCTATAAAGGCCCTATTTCCAAAGAAGTACACGCCCTAAGGGCCTGGGGTTTAGGACTTCCACATGGTAGTTACTTTATTTATTATGTTTCCTGTCATGAGGGCAGGGCACAGCACAATGCAGAAGAGGTGTTTGTTCTACTATGTCTTGTCTCCTTGCAGCTGAATTTTAGCTCCTTCATGGCAAGACTGGCCTAGGAATTTAGATCTGGCATCCACAATCAATGTAATTCGAACACTTATTGAGTATTTCTGCAGGATTAGAGATTCAAAGACAGATAAGGAAAAGGGTCTAAGACCTTGCCTCTGATGGCAGAATCAAGAAGAGTCATCATGCATAGGTATGATGGCAACACAGATGTGAGAACACGTGACACAGTTTGAGAGGTCTCACGGAGTTGGGAGCATGTGGAGTAAACCGGGCTGTGCACAATGATGTGAAGAATAGCTTTGGGGTGCCCAAAGGAACACTGCCCTACCGGCCTCAGTCTTGTGCGTCTTAACTTAGAGACATTCTGTTAGCTGCCTAGAGTCTAGAGACACATGCTGCTCCTTAGCAAACCTCAGCTGAGCTCCTCATACGTTAAGAGGTGTTGCCGGAAGCTGTGGAGATGAAAAGGCAGGTGGATACTCCTTGGATGAAGGGAGAAATCTGTGCGTGGACTTAACTTTGTCTGAGTTCTGTGATATTTCCCTAGAGCCTCCAAGGCAGGTTCCTGAAGGAACCCTTAGAATTGTACAAATGGAATCTTATTTTTCTTTTTAAAATTGCATTTCTCTTCTCTTTTTCCATGCAGTTACTAGCTATGCTTTTCGTTAAAAGGAAAGTGTTTATTTATTGGGCTGGCCGGCACTTATGGGATTCGCAGATGCTTGGGTACAATTGTCAGTTTTGCGGAAGGAATAATTTCCTCTCACATGATAGAGCTTATGAAAATATGAGCTTTTTTGTGACATAAGCTGCTCATTTTAGAAAAAAATGTTGTAGAGCACAGGAAGAGTGAGCATCTTGGCTGCATGATGGGACGGTCTTCCATTGTCAAACTTAGTTGGTTTCATTTATGACTCAAGGTGAAAAGACACGCTCCTAAGGACAGCTTCCACATTTTCTCTGCTCATAAATATTTGAACTTGATTTTACTTAGCATCCAAATGAAGAACCCATGAAAGGACTTGATTTTAAATCATTAATTGGCACTGAGTTTGAAACCCTTCATAAGAGGAGCAAACACAGCCTTAATACGAATCACAAGAAATCTCTGTAAAAATGTGCTCACACTGTCACTGAGCTGGCTAAGGTCAGTGAGGCAGCACTAAATTTCTGTGACATTTTCCCAGCCCCACTATTACCTGTCAGATTGGAAAAAGATCAAGGCATCAGACAAGCTTATGCATTGATGCGCTCATTCTTGTTGTTAATTGACGTAAATGGATACGCTAGCCCATCAGCAACAGCAAACACATCTGTTCGTTGTTGTTGTTTTGCTTTTAATCCCCTTAACCTGTGTTTCTTGCCAGTCCCTGGGATTTGAAAAAAAAAATGCTTCGCTCTCTATTCAAGAACCATGATGACTCTTGTGTTTGTTCTACACTTTTAAAAGAATTGCTGACAAAGTGAAATATGGAATACTGTGTTCACTTATTCCATGTTTGGCTCAGAGTGGATTGAGTTATATAAAGTAGGACATGAACAAATTACAAAAACCAGACCAAGCAGAGGTCCCTAATAGTCTTATATAACTGCACACACTCTACATCTGCCTTAATCCATCATCCTCCCCGCCTCTTGCAGAGAGAAAGCTGCTGTTTCTCTCTCCTTCTTCCTTTCTCTCTCCTTCCCTTTCTGATTTTTAAGTACTTAGAAAAAGTTTTTGTATTATAAAACTGAAAAGGGACTTGTAATGAGAAAGTAGCTCAAATCGAAAACAGGAAATCTCTGCTTTGATTTGCATGACTCTATTAACTCCCCGGTACACCACAGGCTGCGACAGAAGGGAGCCATTCTAAACCTTTTGCCTGAGAATGGTGTTTATTGTAGTATTTCTTTGGCATGAAAATAAAGAATCCATCTTCAATGTTATGTTACACGCCAGAAATTTCTAAGTTTGTAATGGAAAGACTAACAGCAGCATAGGAAGATTAAATGGAACAAAAATTGGCTAATTATTTAATTACGTTCATCTGAAAATTCTGGGTACATCAAGAATGTGGTGTTTGTTAGATCAGGGAGATGAGATGAAGTGAAGACCAGTGCTTGCTGTTTGCCATAGAAGTCACATTAATGGGGAAAAAAATATTTTCTTCTGCCTAGATTTAGAATTTCTGTTTGAGAGTAGGAGGGATGATTCTGAAGTGTCTCCATGTTTGCAAAATATTTGTTCCAAACTTTACAAAGGCACAGAAAGTGAAAAAGCAATTAAGATTGACTAATACAATGTGTGCTGCTCTGCAGGGAAGAGCGAGACAACTAAGAGAAGACACCCACAAGAAAGGATGAAGTGGCTGACAATGGAGAGCTTTTTGGATTACTGAAGCAGTCTTCTAACCTGGCTAACCTTAAAGTCCCATCAACACTTGAGCATGTATGGAAAGGTCCCGATGAAGAGGGCAGAGATATCGAATTCAACCTTGTCTGTCTTCATCCATTTTCCCCTTTTGTGTACTCTTTGTTGGCATATTTTCCCCTTCCAGAAGGGTCTCCTGAGCTTCTCAGGGCTGTGCCTGGGACTCCAGATTGTGGCCTTTGTAAATAACGTACATAAAGAAAGGCTGTTAAACTCTTGTTGAGTTATTTTTGTTTTGCACTTTGCACCTTCAGTGAATACGGGAACTACTCCCACACCGTTTCCTGACGAACCAAATTTGCTGTGAAGGCTGAAAACGTTACTCAGTTGCACCCTATTTTTAGGACTTGTAATGAAGAGAAAATGCAGCGTTCTAACACCCATCCAAAATGCTGGCGCCCCAGTAGACAACTGCAGAGTTTTAAGAGCTAATGTAGACAATTTCTACAGAAAGGACTACATTATGACCAGTTCTGCACATAAACAGACAACAGACCACTGGGAGTTGTGACGGAGTCTAGTTGTGGTTTGGAAATGCCAAACTTGATGCTATTGAAGATGACAGATGGCCAAGAATAGCAACAGCAGTTACCCAGGAACTGGACTCGGAAGGATGCTAACTTTAGGAACTGGACTCAGAAGGATGCTAACTTTAGTGTTATAAAGGAGAGAGGAAATAAGGCCAAAAATCTCTGCTATGAATTAAAAAATTACATTCCTAAATGCCTGTGGCTTTGCACATGATAATGGCTAAGTTTCACCCAGTGGTGATAGTGTCCCCGACACCTGTGTGTATACAATCCATTAACTCAGTCTTAGGAAGCCTGAAGAAGGTGGAAGCAGTATTATTCCTATTTTAAAATAATAAAGTTCTAGCACCTAGTGATTAACATGACCAAGGGATTACAACTCCTGAAGAGCAACAATGGAGAACAAAGTAGCAAGAGTCGGCAGCCTGAATGTCTTCTGCTATACGCAGACATTTATTTACCTATGATCGTGTCCAGGATCCATAGCCTGGGTGTTTTCTGCTATACCTGTACATCTGTATATAGAGATAACAAGATTCCATAGCCTGAGTATCTTCTGATATACTTACATATCTACCAATGGAGGTAACATGAGTCCACAGCCTGAGTATCTTCTGATATACCTACACATCTACATATGGAGATGGCTCTAAGACCTTCCTGGTTTGCTTTTCTGGCCTTCGTGCTCCTTCCTTTCTAGAGAAAAGTGGGTGAGAAGAGAAGCAGGCTAGGAGGACATGTTCTAGCTGAAGAAGGTGAAAGGCCACTGGGGATTGCTCAAATGTTAGCATATGGGGCTTGGGGAACAAGTTTGCTTTCAACGGTATTTATCTTTTGAATCCAAGCCTAGCAATTTCCAATTGGTGACCTTGTGAACTTAGCCTTAAGACA
This sequence comes from Microtus pennsylvanicus, assembly GCF_037038515.1. Classification (NCBI taxonomy): domain Eukaryota; kingdom Metazoa; phylum Chordata; class Mammalia; order Rodentia; family Cricetidae; genus Microtus; species Microtus pennsylvanicus. The sequence continues at coordinate 122,893,768 of NC_134581.1, forward strand.
TTCTCAGATCTCTTGGTCTGATCAGATTCAGCCCTTTCTTCCATTTCTTCATTTGCTGGAAATCTAAGCTCCAGTTTCTGGTTCTCTATACAAGGGCCCTTCTAAGTGATTGTGAGGCATTCTTATAATGGCCTCATGTGATTAGACACTTATTTCTGGTTGGTTATGTCTACTGTTCCTTCCATTTAAACTTGCTGTATGCTCTGAGAAATGCATTAGAATTATTCAAGCATCTGGGAAACATTAAGGGGAATCTGAGTTGGGAACATATTTTGTGTGGCAAGAGTGGATTATTGGAAGGCAGTTTGTCCCAGCTTCTTCTTTGTTACTGCTCACTGTCTAGGTAGCTTACAACCCCTCCCTCGAATCAATTGGCTTCCTGATTCATGAGATACAGGCTGAATCTCTGCATGATGATGTGTGCTAGCACACAATGCCATAAGCATGAGGTGACTACAGAGGCAGGCATATTTAGGCCACAGCCGTCCTTCATGTTTTGGATGTCATGATGCTTGATGGAATAGAAAATGGGTTTCAATCATAACTTGTTAATGTTTATTTTGTAGATACTTTGGCAACCAAAGTGTTATATAATATTTTATTCATTTCTTTCTAGAGCTTTCTCATGAAATTCCATGCACTCAAACCTTAGAAAACAGATATGGCCTAATCAGAAGAGACTGATGCATATATCCAGGAAATTAGTGACCTCTGTAATCCTGAGCATAAACCCCGAGTAAGAGTTGACATTGGCATATCTAGAATAGTTTACTACTTCTGGACAGTAGAGAAATAAATAAGCTGAGAGATACTTACTACATTAAGGTGTTCGTTATCAGAACTTTCCTTTGATGTAAAGCAGTAGATCTGAGGCTGTGGCTCCAGGGCCAGAGCTATAGCCTAACGGGGACAATTGATCAAAATGTAAATTCTTAAGCTGTAATGCACAGGAAAAGAAACTGTGGTGAACCCATAAATCTGAGTTTTCACAGTGCCTCGAAGGGATTAGAATGAATGCTAGCCCATAAGAAACAGTGATATAATGCCTACGAGTTCCCAGTGACAAGGTGGGGGTCACACCGATAAGTGCTGCTCTCCAGAAGTGTTGTGTGGGCACTGCTAAGCTTGCTGAGATAGTTTCTGGAGCTTGTGGTGTCAGGGTACAGCCTCATTGAGGTTCTGATGTTTCGGGATAGGGGGTGTGTGGATTATAAAAATTAGACAGGAAGAACAGAGATAGGAAAGAAATACAGAAACTTAGGATAGAACCAGGAGGGCGATTGAGTGAATACTGAATACACCTGCATTTATTTTCCATATGCTTATATACCCCAAACCAAAATGGAGGGAAGAAGGCAAAAGACTGCTTTAACATGATACAACAAACAGAACAATTACTCGCTTCAATACTTCAAACATAAGCCACTCTGTCCTAAGTTAAGCATTCTGATGTTTAGGCAGAACTTGCAGTGACTACACCTTAGACCAAGCATTGTGTAGGCAGCTATTCCCTGAATCAAACCTCGTGTCATATCCTTAATGGAGTAGGAATAGGCTTGAATTCTCTGACCTTTGGTAAGGGTGGTATGGATCTACCTCTGTAGACCATCTCAATACCCAAAATACCAAGTTACCACACCCTAGGTCAAGATATCTTGTTTGTAGACATACCTTAAATCAGACCTCTTGTCAAGAACTTTGAAAGAGCAAGGTAGGGTAAGCTTCAACTCTCTGAACTTCAGTCAAGGTGGAGCAGACCTGATATGAGATCCCCCTCTGTATGCTATGAATATGTTTTATTAACATTGATTAATAAAGAAGCTGTTTTAGCCAATAGCTCAGCAGAGGAAAACCAGGCCAGAAATCTAAACAGAGATAATAGAGAGTAGGCAGAGTCAAAGATATGCCATTTAGCTGCTGAAAGAGACAGATGCTGGATCCTTACCAGTAAGCCACAAACTCATGCTGATAAATAGATTAATAGAAATGGCTTAATTCAAGATGTAAGAGCTATCAAGAAGTATGCCTGAGTCATTGGCTGAAGAGTGTTATAATTAATATGGTTTCTATGTGATTATTTATGTCTGTGAACAGTTGGGAAACAAACAAGCAGTCTCTGTCTACAAAATGGCATGCCAACATGGGGTGACCAAATCCACATACAACCTAAGAAAGCTTGGGAAAGAATTCTAGACACAAAAGAACATAGTTAAGCACAGCTTCTTGGTAGCAACATTTTTGTCAGGTGGGCTTTGTTTCCTGAATGCAAGCAGAGACAATCTCCTTTAAGAAGGCTTCCTGGTTCTTACTGGCAGCACAAACAACTCTGGCTCTTTCAGGAGGTGCAGCTGTTAAAAACACTTAAATGGGGTTTGTGAGCAGAATGCTATAAGTTTCTTTCTTTCTTTTTTTTGTAATTTATTTATTTATTAAGGATTTCTGCCTCCTCCCCGCAACCGCCTCCCATTTCCCTCCCCCTCCCCCGATCAAGTCCCCCTCCCTCATCTGCTCGAAGAGCAATCAGGGTTCCCTGACCTGTGGGAAGCCCAAGGACCGCCCACCTCTATCCATGTCTCCTAAGGTGAGCATCCAAACTGCCTAGGCTCCCACAAAGCCAGTGCGTGCAGTAGGATCAAAAAACCCACTGCGATTGTTCTTGAGTTCTCAGCATTCCTCATTGTCCGCTATGTTCAGCTAGTCCGGATTTATCCCATGCTTTTTCAGACCCAGGCCAGCTGGCTTTGGTGAGTTCCTGATAGAACATCCCCATTGTCTCAGTGTGTGGGTGTACCCCTCGCGGTCCTGAGTTCCTTGCTCGTGCTTCGTCTCCTTCTGCTCCTGATTTGGACCTTGAGATTTCTGTCCGGTGCTCCACTGTGGGTCTCTGTCTCTTAATGGCAACATGGATCTGCTGTGTCCCTGAAGCTGTGGTATTGAGCATGACTCGCAGAGGCAGTGAATGTACCTCCGCCATATTAAAAGATCAAAAGAGGTGGAGTCAGTATTCAGGGCCTCTGTGACCACACTGCTTACCATTTTAAAATGCTGCTTGTCAGAAAAGGATTTCAGATACAAAAGGACAGATCCAGACATAAAAGTCCTCTAAATGAGACACAGTGTGTTTTAAAAAATGTACACAGGCTACATAATTCTGAAGGAAAATTTATGTGAATTGAAAAAATACAGAATACTTACTGCTTACAAATAATAACTGTTGTCTTATAGTTTGTATCGTATGCTTCCCAAAACCCATCATCTCTTCCAAGTTATCTCCTGCTTTTAATGGGGATATGTGTGGGTGCTGAGACTGTATGAAAGTCAAAACAGATACTGTCCAAACAACATGCAAAACTTAGAAAAAAAATTAGATCTGAGGAGACAGTGTAGGAAAGACGTGCCTGAAGCATGAGCAAGCAAGAGCATGACCAGGAGAATATTGGTCTGATTGTCTTTTCCAATAGAGTGGCCTTCCTTCCTTCCTTCTTTCCTTCCTTCCTTCCTCCCTTCCTTCCTTCCTTTTTTCCTTTGCTCCTTTCTTCTCTCTCTCTCTCTTTATTTATTTATTTTTTGATCACACACTGGACTCAGATATATTCTTTTTTTTTTTGTTTTTGTTTTTGTTTTTTTTTGTTTTTCGAGACAGGGTTTCTCTGTGGTTTTGGAGCCTGTCCTGGAACTAGCTCTTGTAGACCAGGCTGGTCTCGAACTCACAGAGATCCACCTGCCTCTGCCTCCCGAGTGCTGCGATTAAAGGCATGTGCCACCATCGCCCAGCCTCAGATATATTCTTTATGCCTTGTTTTGAAACATACATTATGGCTGAAAGTATAGTTGACTATTTGTATTTAAGAGTCCACAACCATAGATTAAACAAATCCATAGGCAGAATGTGAAAAAAAAATAAATGTTTGTGTATTCAACAGACATATTTTTGTCAGCATCCCTTAAACAATAAAATTTAATAATTGTCTACACTACGTTTTCCTGTGTTTGATGTTATAAGCATTCCGACAAAGATTTAAAGGTTTTTTTTTTGATTATTTTTTTTATTGATAAAAGAATAAAGAAAAAAAAACAAATTTCCACCTCCTCCCAGCCTCCCCTTTCCCTCCCCCTCCTCCCACTCTTCTCCCCCTCCTCCCACCCCTCTCCCCTTCCCCCCACTCCTCTCCCCCTCCCTCTCCAGTCCAAAGAGCTGTCAGGGTTCCCTGCTCTGTGGTAAGTCCAAGGTCCTCCTCCCTCCGTCCATATCTAGGAAGGTGAACATCCAAACTGGCTAGGCTCCCACCAAGCCAGCAGATTGCGTAGGATTAAAACTGCGTGCCATTGTCCTTGGCGTATCATCAGCCCTCATTGTTCGTCATGATCAGAGAGTTCAGTTTTATCCCATGCTTTTTTTGGTAATAGTCCAGCTGGCCTTGGTGAGCTCCCAGTAGATCAGCTCCACTGTCTCAGTGGGTGGGTGCACCCCTCGTGGTCCCGACTTCTTTGCTCATGTTCTCCCTCCTTCTGCTCCTCGTTGGGACCTTGGGAGCTCAGTCCAGTGCTCCAGTGTGGGTCTCTGTCTCTATCTCCATCCATCACCAGATGAAAGTTCTAAGATGGTATGCAAGATATTCATCAGTATTGTGCTAGGATGGGGTCATTTCAGGTTCCCTATCCTCAGCTGCCCAAGGAACTAACTGGGGACCTCAGCTTGGGCACCTGGGAGCCCCTCTAGGGTCAATTCTCCTGCCCACCCTAAAGTGGGTCCCTTAACTAAGAATTGTGGTTACGTGCTCCCCTATCCAACCTTCCTTTATCCCGATCCTCCTATTTCCCCAAGTCCCCCCTCCTTCCCTTCTACCTTTTCTCTCCCCATCTCCCCTTACCCCCTTCCCACCCCACCCCCAAGATCCCACTTTTCTCCCCGGCAATTTTGTCTACTTCCCTTATCCAAGAGGATAACGATATGTTTTTCCTTGTGTTCACCTTCTTACTTAGCTTCTTTAGATTCGCCTATTGTAGACTCCGTGAACCCTATTTATGGCTAGAAACCAATTATGAGTGAGTACATCCCATGTTCTTCTTTTTGGGTCTGGGATACCTCACTCAGGATAGTGCTTTCTATTTCCATCCATTTGCATGCAAAATTCGAGAAGTCATTGTTTTTTACCGCAGCGTAGTACTCTAGTGTGTATATATTCCATACTTTCTTCATCCATTCTTCCATTGAAGGGCATCTAGGTTGTTTCCAGGTTCTGGCTATTACAAATAATACTGCTATGAACATAGTTGAACAAATGCTTTTGACATGTGATAGAGCATCTCTTGGGTAAATTCCCAAGAGTGGTATTGCTGGGTCCAGGGGTAGGTTGATCCCGAATTTCCTGAGAAACCGAAACACTGACTTCCACAGTGGTTGCACAAGATTGCATTCCCACCAGCAATGGATGAGGGTACCCCTTCCTCCACAGCCTCTCCAGCAAAGGCTATCCTTGGTGTTTTTGACTTTAGCCATTCTGACAGGTGTAAGATGGTATCTCAAAGTTGTTTTGATTTGCATTTCCCTGATTGCTAAGGAAGTTGAGCACGACCTTAAGTATCTTTTGGCCATTTGAAGTTCTTCTGTTGAGAATTCTCTGTTCAGTTCAGTGCCCGATTTTTTAATTGGGTTAATTAGCATTTTAAAGTCTAGTTTCTTGAGTTCTCTATATATTTTGGAGATCAGACCTTTGTCTGTTGCGGGGTTGGTGAAGATCTTCTCCCAGTCAGTAGGTTGCCTTTGTGTCTTAGTGACAGTGTCCTTTGCTTTACAGAAGCTTCTCAGTTTTAGTAGGTCCCATTTATTCAATGTTGCCCTTAATGCCTGTGCTTCTGGGGTTATACCTAAGAAGCAATCACCTGTGCCCATCTGTTGTAGGGTATTTCCCACTTTCTCTTCTATCAGGTTCAGTGTTTTCGGGCTGTTAATGAGGTCTTTAATCCATTTGGACTTGAGTTTTGTGCATGGTGATAGATATGGGTCTATTTTCATTCTTCTACAGGTTGACATCCAGTTGTGCCAGCACCATTTGTTGAAGATGCTTTCTTTCTTCCATTGTATACTTTTAGCTCCTTTATCGAAAATGAGGTGTTCATAGGTTTGTGGGGTAAAATCCGGGTCTTCTATACGATTCCATTGGTCGACTTCTCTGTTTTTATGCCAGTACCACCCTGTTTTCATTACTGTAGCTCTGTAATAGAGTTTGAAGTCAGGGATGGTAATGCCTCCAGAAGATCCTTTATTGTATAGGATTGTTTTGGCTATCCTGGGTTTTTTGTTTTTCCATATAAAGTTGATTATTGTCCTCTCCAGATCTGTGAAGAATTTTGATGGGATCTTGATGGGGATTGCATTGAATCTATAAATTGCCTTAGGTAGAATTGCCATTTTTACTATGTTGATCCTCCCAATCCAAGAGCAAGGGATGTCCATCCATTTTTTGGTATCCTCATCAATTTCTTTCTTCAATGCCTTAAAGTTCTTGTCAAATAGATCTTTCACTTCCTTGGTTAGATTTACCCCAAGATATTTTATGCTGTTTGTGGCTATCATGAATGGAGAAGCTTCTCTGATTTCCCTCTCTGCTTCCATATCCTTTGTGTATAAGAGGGCGACTGATTTTTTGGAGTTGATCTTGTATCCTGCCACATTACTAAAGCTGTTTATCAGCTGTAAAAGTTCTTTGGTGGAGTTTTGGGGATCGCTTATGTACACTATCATATCATCTGCGAATAACGAAAGTTTAACTTCTTCCTTTCCAATTCGAATCCCCTTGATCCCATTATGCTGTCTTATTGCTATTGCTAGAACTTCCAGCACTATATTGAAGAGGTATGGAGAGAGTGGACAGCCTTGTCGTGTTCCTGAGTTAAGCGGGATGGCTTTGAGTTTCTCTCCGTTTAATTTGATGTTAGCTGTCGGCTTGCTGTATATAGCTTTTATTATATTTAGGTATGACCCTTGTATCCCTAATCTCTCCAAGACTTTTAACATAAATAGATGTTGAATTTTGTCGAATGCTTTTTCAGCATCTAATGAAATGATCATATGGTTTTTTTCTTTCAGTTTATTTATATGATGGATTACATTGATAGATTTTCGTATGTTGAACCAGCCCTGCATCTCAGGAATGAAGCCTACTTGATCATAATGGATAATTTTTCGGATGTGTTCTTGGATTCGGTTTGCCAGTATTTTGTTGAGGATTTTTGCGTCGATATTCATGAGTGAGATCGGCCTGTAATTCTCTTTCCTGGTTGAGTCTTTGTGTGGTTTTGGTATCAGAGTAACTGTAGCTTCATAAAAGGAATTTGGTAATGACCCTTCTGTTTCTATATTGTGAAATACATTAAGGAGTATAGGTATTAGGTCTTCTTGGAAGTTCTGGTAGAATTCCGCATTGAAACCATCTGGTCCTGGGCTTTTTTTGGTAGGGAGGTTTTTGATAACCTCTTCTAATTCTTCGCGACTAACAGGTCTATTTAGATTGTTCACCTGGTCCTGATTTAACTTTGGTAAATGATATTTATCTAAGAAAGTATCCATTTCCTTTACATTTTCCAGTTTTGTGGCGTATAGGCTTTTGTAGTAGGATCTAATGATTCTCTGAATTTCCTCTGTGTCTGTGGTTATGTCCCCCTTTTCATTTCTGATCTTATTAATTTGCAAATTCTCTCTCTGCCGTTTGATTAGTTTGGATAGGGGTTTGTCAATCTTGTTGATTTTCTCCAGGAACCAGCTTTTTGTTTCATTGATTCTTTGGATTGTTCTCTGTGTTTCTATTTTATTGATTTCAGCCCTCAGTTTGATTATTTCCAGTCTCCTACTCCTCCTAGGTGAGTCTGCTTCTTTTTTTTCTAGAGCTTTCAGGTGGGCTGTTAAGTCTCCAATGTGAGCTTTCTCTGTTTTCTTTAAGTGGGCACTTAATGCTATGAACTTTCCTCTTAGGACTGATTTCATAGTGTCCCATATGTTTGAGTATGTTGTTTCTTTATTTTCATTGAATTCCAGGAAGACTTTAATTTCTTTCTTTATTTCTTCCTTAATCCAGGTGTGGTTCAGTAGTTGGCTGTTCAGTTTCCATGACTTTGTGGGCTTTCCGGGGGTAGCCTTGTTGTTGAATTCTAACTTTAATCCATGGTGATCTGATAAGACACAGGTGGTTAGTAATACTTTTTTGTAACTGTGGATGTTTGCTTTGTTACCGACTATGTGGTCGATTTTCGAGAAGGTTCCATGAGCTGCAGAGAAGAAGGTGAATTCTTTCCTATTTGGGTGGAATGTTCTATAGATGTCTGTTAAGTCCATTTGTTTCATTACCTCCATTAGTTGTCTTATTTCTCTGTTAGGTTTCTGTCTGATTGACCTGTCCATTGGTGAGAGAGGAGTGTTGAAATCTCCTACTATTAGTGTGTGCGGTTTGATGGCTGCCTTGAATTTTAGCAATGTTTCTTTTATGTACGTGGGTGCTTTTATATTAGGGGCATAGATGTTCAGGATTGAGACTTCATCCTGATGAACTGTTCCTGTTATGAATATAAAATGTCCCTCTCCATCTCTTCTGATTGATTTAAGTTTGAAGTCAACTTTGTTAGAGATTAGTATGGCCACACCTGCTTGTTTCTTAGGTCCATTTGCTTGATAGGCCTTTTCCCAACCCTTTACTCTGAGTAGGTGCCTGTCTTTGTGGTTGAGGTGTGTTTCTTGTAAACAGCAGAATGTTGGATCCTGTTTTCTTATCCAATCTCTTAGCCTGTGCCTTTTTATAGGTGAGTTGAGACCATTGACATTAAGTGATATTAATGACCAGTGGTTGTTAGCTCCGGTCATTATTTTTTAGTCGTAGAGTTTGTGTGTATCCCTTCTTTAGTTTGTGTTGATGAAGGGTCTCTAGATGTCTGAGTTATTGTGGTCATTATTGGATTCCTTGGTTAGTGATTTTCCTTCTATTACTTTCTGTAAGGCTGGATTTGTGGCTGCATATTGTTTGAATTTGTTTTTATCCTGGAAAATTTTATTTTCTCCATTTATAGTGAACGAAAGCTTGGCTGGGTATAGTAATCTGGGCTTGCATCCATGGTCTCTCAGTTTCTGCAGTACATCTATCCAGGACCTTCTGGCTTTCATGGTTTCCATGGAAAAGTCAGGTGTAAGTCTGATAGGTTTACCTTTGTAAGTAATTTGGCCTTTTTCCTTTGCCGCTCTTAATATTTTTTCCTTATTCTGAATGCTTTGTGTTTTGATAATTATATGGCGAGGGGATGTTTTTTTTTGATCCAGCCTATTCGGTGTTCTGTATGCTTCTTGCACCTTCATAGGTATATCTTTCTTTAGGTTGGGAAAGTTTTCTTCTATAATTTTATTAAATATATTTTCTGGACCATTGAGCTGCACTTCTTCTCCTTCTTCTACTCCTATTATTCTTAGGTTTGGTCTTTTTATTGTGTCCCATATTTCCTGAATGTTTTGTGATGAGAGTTTGTTGGACTTGCTGTTTTCTTTGATCAGTGTGTTTATTTTCTCTATGGTATCTTCAGAATCTGAGAGTCTTTCTTCTATCTCTTGTATTCTGCTGGTTATGCTTGTTTCTGTAGTCTCTATTCGTTTACCTAGATTTTCCATGTCCAGCCGGCCCTCTGTTTGTGTTTTCTTCTTTGCGTCTATTTCAGTTTTCAAGTCTTGAACTGTTTCCATTATCTGTTTGATTGTTTTTCCTTGGTTTTCTAGGGTATCATTCACTGATTTATTCAATTCTTCAAACTTTCTGTTATATTTCTCATCCATTTCTATAAGGGCGTTTTTTACATGCTGTTTAAGGGCGTCAATCACTTTCATGAAGTCAAACTTTTCTCCTTCTTGATTAAGGTGTTCATGTCCTTCCGTTGTGAGGTCGCTGGATTCTGGTGGCTTCATGTTGCTTTTCAATTTGTTGGGCGAATTCTTGCCTTGACGTCTGCCCATCTCTTCTTCCAAATACTCCCTTATGTGTCTTCTTTTACCAGATCAGGTCTCCTTGCCTACCCAACGCGGCCTCCCAAATGTTGGCTCTCCTGGCACCAAGGGATCAGGTCTCCGTGCCCAACCCTGGCTCTTCCCAACGCTGGTTCTCCCCAATGCTGGTTCTCCTCAACGCTGGTTCTCCTGGGGCCGAGAGATCAGGCCTCCGTGCTGGTTGGGCAGCTCGCAAACAAAGCGCCTACTCTCCTTGGTGCAGGCAGGCCATAGAAACAAAGGCAGTGGAGCCCGCCCGGGCGCCCGGAGGACTGGGATCCAGCTCCCAATGCCACGTGCCAAAAGAGGGCGGGGCGGGGGGGGGGGGGGGGACCCAAGTGGGAAGGGCTCTGGACAGAAGCCCAACGCTGGATCTCCTGGGGCCGAGAGATCAGGCCTCCGTGCTGGTTGGGCAGCTCGCAAACAAAGCGCCTACTCTCCTTGGTGCAGGCAGGCCATAGAAACAAAGGCAGTGGAGCCCGCCCGGGCGCCCGGAGGACTGGGACCCAGCTCCCAATGCCACCCGCCAAAAGAGGGCGGGGGGGGGGGGGGGGGGGGGGGGGGGGGCAAGTGGGGAGGGCTCTGGCCGGAAGCTGGGTGGGCCAGGAAGAAAGAGGCAGTAACCAGGGAATAGAGGTCCTGCAGAGAGCCCAAGAAAGACAGGAGGCCAAGGGACCCCCGAGATCCCTGTCCCTGGCTGGCGCCGCGGGCCAGATACTCACCCAAACGCTGGTTCTCCTGGGGCCGAGAGATCAGGCCTCCGTGCTGGTTGGGCAGCTCGCAAACAAAGCGCCTACCCTCCTTGGTGCAGTCAGGCCACAGAAACAAAGGCAGTGGAGCCCGCCCGGGCGCCGGGAGGACTGGGGGATTTAAAGGTTTAAGTTAGATGTGTGGCTGTTAGATGAAAGCACTACATCGTTTTATATAAGATATTTGAGTTTCCAGATATTCTGGTGCCCATACAGATCCTAGAACCAAAATAGATATCAAGAGATGACTGCATTCAAATATAAGTACTGTGATAGTCATTTACCTGTCAGTAAAGATGTTTTATATTTCCCTTATATCTATTTGAAATAAACTAAACTGAGAATCTCAGGGTTTGGATTTTTGAAAGGAATGAAGTAACCTTTTAAGACTAGCACATGCTATAGAGGCCGTAGTGACTCTGGTCCTGATTTCTCCCATAAAAGAGCATTCAAAAACAGGACACCATTTTATGTTGGGGGAAGCAAGTGTAAAGATGATAATGAAATTCATAAACCAACCTACAAGCAATGCTTTTTGAAGGTGAGTCAAATGCTAAATGTAGAATGGGCTTAGAAGTTTGGACCCGATGAGGCTGTGGAGTAGTTTAACCTCATCTGTGTTCATGGGGGATCTGGTGTTTACCACTTTAATATTCTCATCTACCATTGGTCTTTCTTGGCTTCTACAAGCCCTGGAAAAATACTATACCTTGTGTTTCACTCTTTTCTTTTTCTAATAACAGAACCTAAGATGGCATGATCCAATTATATTACAGATTAAAAAGGAGTTCTCATTAGCAACTTAAGTAGTAACAGCCAGTTTAAATTATTTATTCATAAAAATATGTTTCCTCTTAATTTTTTATTATTTCTCATTGTTTATTACAATTGTTAAAATTAAAATATAATGACATCTCTTCTATCCCAGTCTTCCCTCCAATTCTTCAAATGTCCCTCTCTTACTCCTTCTTAAATTGATGGTTTCCTTTGAATTATTATTATTTTATATCTATATCTATAGATATATAAATACAACCTGCTAGAACAATTTGGTGTGACTATGTGTTTTATGTGTATGTGATTTCAGGGCTGACCACTTTGTATTGAATAACCTATTAGGGCACAAGAGATTATCCAAGAAAAACTCCACTACTAGGCATGAGAACCCTCCTTTCTTTGGTTGACCAGTGTAGCCTAAGCCACTCTCAAGGCACTGCATGCTACTGCCATTGGCCTTGACTGCCTCTCAGAGGCTGATGGTAGGTCCCTATTACCGAAGATGGCACATATTTAGGACTGAGGACTTAGAAGGACTGAGCTGTAAATAACTTGAAAGTCTCCTTCTTGTGGTCTAACTTTTATATTTTTATCGTGGATATAATATTTGTATTTAATCTTTGTCAATTATATACATAGATATATCTCTATCATATTTATTCACCACACCATCCTTAAATCTTCCCAAATCTGCCTTCCTATATCACCTTCCCAACTTTCTCTCCTCATGTAAAATACGAAACCACAGAATCCAACTAATCCTGCCCTTATGCAGGATTATCAAAACTCCTGGTGAACTCATGAGTACAAAAGTCCATCCTGCTGAAGAGACATTGTTTTGCTGTAGTTCTTTCTGGTCTTCAAATATCACAATCTTACTATTTAAAATGTTCCTTGAACCCTAAGAGGAGGAATATAATACAGATGTTTCATTTATGGGAAAACACTAAATATGCATTTACTCTCTGCACTTTGACCAGTTATTCGTCTCTATTTTAATTGCTTTCCTCTGAACATAATGCTTCTCTAATTAGGGTAGAGCTACATGAGTCTATGGGTAACACTATGCTTATTTAGGAAGCCTGGAGGATGGCTCAGTGGTTAAGAGTGCTCGATGCTCTTCCAGAAAACCCTGGTTCGATTCCCAGAACCCATATGACAGCTCATATCTCCCTGTAACTTCAGTTCCAAGGGATTCGACATCTCTCACATACATAAAGGAAAGCCACCAATGAACATAAAATAAAAACAAATAAATCTTATTATTATTTAGAAGGAAGTTCGACTCTATGCCCACTTAGAAAAATAATTGTGGTTCTCTCTGACTATGAGTTTCTCAGCCACAAGTTCTTGGCCAGCTTTATAATACTTGACATGACTTTCTGCTTGTGAAGTAGACCTTAAATCCCATAAGATCAGGAATTGACCTAACTGGGTGACCAGAAATGAAAACATGGCAGGCACGCATACAGAAAAGTTGGGATCAGCTGGCCCATGTGCTCTGATAGAGAGCTGGAGACACACTTCCAGTAACAACCTAGAAGTTCAATGAGTTTATTTATCAGAATCGAGAAGGCAGGTTACTGTATACAGCTAAATGGAGAGGCAGGGTTATTGTATGTAACTGCGTGAGGAGGCAGGTTTACTAAATACAGCTGAACAAGGAAACAAGTTTAGGTATTCTCAGTAAGGGGTCACTGTAGACAAGCAATCTCAGGCTGTAACATCTGGGAAGAGGAAGCTGCTGGCAACATTTCTGCACACTGTAAGAATCTACACACAGACCACGGGAAGGCTTTGCCATTCTCATCCGTTTGAGGCATTGACGTCTTTTATGTGCCTGTGCTCATGTCAACAATATTCATTCATTCATGACTTCATCAGCTCTTTACACATTCAATCAGGTTTTCTTCCACTCACCACAAGAGGCGTAAGCTTAAAGAAAAATTATTTAATATATATACATATATATATATTATACAACATATAAATTATTATAGTCAGAGCACACACTATAAACAAAGAATGGCCACCAGGTAAGAATATTGATGTACATAAAGTTGTTTTGATTACTTTTCTTCTTCACTTGAGAAACTTTCTTCAGAACGCCTGAAGCAGAGCCAGGAAAGTTGCATTTTCTTGTTATTGTTTTTGAAATTATCTCAAGGTTGCATGAAACAGCATACAGAAGAGAAAGACTTGGCTGGGATCCCTGTGAGGGGTGACATGCTCACACAGGTAACTGCCTGGTGCCTGCAAGTTTAAACTGAATTCTGTTATAGTGAGCAAGAACCTTTTCAACGATCTAATTTTCATCTGTCAAGCCCTCTTATGCTAAGTGTCTAAAGATATAGAAGGATTAACAAAATCCACACATCTAGGACCTCTCATTTATTAGCTAAAACATTTCATGGGTTCTATACAATAACATCCCCGCTGTGTCTTTAAAATTATAAGAAAATACTGCATTGATTCTAAATGCAAACAAAATATATTATGTGTAATTTGACTGAATTCATTGTGAATGCCGCTGTGAGGAGTAAGAATGGTAGATGTGATACAGGATCTTTTTTTCCTCCAAGATTATGAAAACGTCTAAAGAGCATGTTTTTCAGCTTCATCTATTAAAATGAGTAGCGCCGAAGGGTGGAGGCCATCCTTCTGCAATGGAGATAATTCACGTTTGGCAGAACCATGGCTCAATAAAGGATGGAATAAATCTGCATTAACTCCAGGGTGGAATCTTGGTTGCAGTCTTGTAGATAAGGTGGTGAGAAGTAGAAATAAGAGGTTGGAACTTCACCATAGAGACATTTCTAATCTGCCCTGTGACTCAGAAGATTCTCACACGTCAGAAGGGAGAACATGAGGTTCCAAGGTCTGCCTTGCGCGCAGCTTCCTGGAAATCCTGGCTCACATTGCCTTCATGGAGATCATTAAAATTCTCTTGCATGATTAGTTTCTACTAGTAAACCAGTGTGCAGAGGGAAAGCTGTGGGTTTTTTTTATTATTAGTGAGAAAATAGTTAACAACTACAAGAAATTACAATTTGTTGACAGAGATTAGTTGCTATTAGAAAATACAAGCTATGCACACATATATTTAGTACTACAGCTTCATTTACTTGATGGATGAATTTTTAAGCTGCCAAGAAAAACATGAGAATGCTACAAATATTTTAATAACTATGATATGCATCAAAACTCACTCGTGTTTCTCATATGCTTCCTATAAAACTGTACCCCTGGATAAATACCAGTCTAAAATAACACTCTCCTGGCTCCGATCTTTATGGGTGTTTGGCATTTCTTTAGTAGCCTGCACTTGTGCTGGAAGCTTCAAGCTTGGTGTCATTTTTCAGTGAATTCTATGTGATTTTATGAACAAGGAAGTCCCTAGCTTAACTACTGTCTATTTTGAATTTAATGGCTCATTTTATTAATAACTTCCTTGTAAGACAGTTTCTTTTATATTTTTTTAAAAATGCTTGAATTCCTAATTGGACGGTTAATCCTATTTTTTGCATGGCTAGTCAATTTGGTACAGTAAGAATCAGCAAGTGTTCACCGAGTACATTAGTGAAGGCATTTGCTTCTTCTGTTTTTCTTCTCTGTATGCATATGGCCTAGTGGAGCGGTCCCAGGGTGTCCATTGTCAGCACAGCATTTAGGTTTGAAAGGACAACTAGTTATTTAGAGATGGCGGCTTGTTCATTTTGTCTAATTTATTTTAATGGTGAGCCATACAGTAATGTCTTCAGATCTCTATCTCTTCCTCTTAGTAGTTTTTTTTTCGTTTTCAAATAGAATATAAAACTTTTCTATAAATTCTGTAAGTCTATAAATGTTATAAGGCATGTAAGTGCCTTAAAGTATAATGGTTAGATTTATGAATAAAATGACTATCAGGTTCCATTTAGAGAAATTAAGGAGAGTTGCCAAAAATCCAAGCAAAGTATCATAAAGGACAAATTGGAGCACGGCTGAAACAAGGTTGCTGACTTAAAATTTAACTTTCCTCAGGAGGAAACACCCTCCAGGGAAAGGTATTCTAGAAGTTTCCTCCATTGAAGCCAAGGACTAGGTACTCAGAGAGTACATGCATATTCTTTAAGAACTTTGGAATGAGTTGAATCATTTTTAATGTTCATCCACCTTCCTTTCACAGCCCCTATTAAACAGCACTGCGGAAGTGCGCGGCTGCTCCACCAACGCATGCGCAGAAGCACAGCCCACGAGGCCTTGTGCCTCTCATCCTCACCACGCAGCTTTACCTTCACAGAGGCAGTTCCTATGACAGTGGGCTCAAATGGGCAGATGGGACTTTAATACCAGCACTGAGTAATAAGGAGCACAAAGAATTATTGGGAATTTAATTTTTTCCCCCATGGGTTGGTTTAAACTAGACAAAAATGCTCAAAGAGTTGATTTCACACTCTATAATCAGAAAGTTGGCTTTGCCTTGTTTCAAACAGATTTTCTTGATCAAGGCAGGGCAGGTGACAGAGGAAGAGAGTTTTTGTGCTTTCGGAAGAGGGGCGTCAATGAAACCGTTTAAAATGAGCCAGAAACGCACACTGCTAGGGACTTAGCACTCAGGGCCTACCACGGCTTTAGTTAAAATACCGCAGTCTGGAGGCAAAGAAAAAGGGACTACCAGAGGATCACAGTCTCCATGCAACAAACGAGATTCACTCTAACGGTGGATGCGCTGAGTAGTGATTCAAACCCAAGCACAGGCCTTGCTGCTGACGGACTCTCACGGAGCACAACGCAGCTGTGGACCTGGTGTCGGGTCACCACCTGGGCTTGTTGAGAGCAATTGCTAGGTCACTAATTGCAATTTATGTTTAATTTAGAAAACTAAGCATATCTGAATTTTCATCTCCCTTATTCATAAAGTTTCTTCATTCCCCCCTTTAGATAAGTCTAGCCTCCAGCTGGTCTTTTTTTGTCTCCTCTGCCATTACTCAAGAGCAGACATTATTCATCTTTTGGATAATTGCCTGGGGGGGCCCAAATGTTCCTCTACCACAGCACAAGGTCTGACATCTGCGAAATACCTATGAAATACCGACTGATATTATTATGGGACCATAGCTATTTATATATTATAGAAACCATCTTTCATATGCTGGAATCTGCAGTATGGCTAGAAGTAACCTTATATGTCAAAAACACCTCAGCTTCAATCCACAGCGATCTTAGGAAAATACTCAAGTTTGACAGGACAAAGTAACTTTACAGGTAAGACCTGCCTAAGCAAACAACCCGAAGACAAAGGGGGAGATGTTCCAGGAATGGGTGCGTGAGAATCTCCACAGGGTTGATGAGGGACCATTCCGGAGGTGAATTATGTAACTGCGCACACAGATTTCAACGGCACCGTCTCAGCGGATGGCTGCCTCTGATTCTCGCTGAGAAACTGACAGAAGTGTCTTCCTGTGATCTTAGTTCTTTGTTCCTTTCTGGGGTGGCAGCAGGGATTCTGGACCAATATCTACACAAATGGGCCTTTGTGGAGCTTCTCTCACTCTGTAAAACATTTGCTGTTCTGGGGATCAAAGCGTGATTTCAAAATTGTACAACTATTTCCGCAGAATCAGTAAGCTTACTAAATTGAATATTGAAGAAACATTAATTTCGGTCTATCATTAGGATAATTCCAGGAGGAAGGAAAGCAAGAAGGCGGGAGAAGAGGGAGAAACCTCTTTAAGGATGAGAATGAAAGGCAGACTAAACATCGTTTTAAAGTAATGTTTTGTTGTAGGTGGTAGCGAGCCAAAAACTGTATTCTTGCCTCGCTGATGGCTGAAGCAGCTTCACCTCCACTGTGCCTGTCAGGAGAATACTGGCATGCTCTGCGGAGTTTCGAGAGGGATGGTCTAATGTGAACAAGGAGACAGTGAGAGGACCGTGACACTTGAAAGGTCTGACAGTCTGCGGCTGATTGCTGATAGCGTTAGAATAGACTTATTATCAGCTTCTATGCAGCTTATCATCATGAACATGCCTCTTTGAAAATTAAAGTATATGGAAAAGGACATCTTGTATTTCACTTCTTGATAGTTTTCCTTAAAATGCACCTTTAAAAGAGAGAGAGCGAGAGAGGAGAAACTCCTTATCATTTAAAGAACTTTTTCTACTTGATTCAGTTCCCTTTCCCTCTTCATGCAAGGGGGGAATGAAAGCCCACGAAATATCCAGGGGTAGCGTCAAAGGCACATTGTTGGTATTATTGAGCACCAGAGTAGGGGAATCAAACGGAAGGATTCTAGGTTTGAAACAAGGAGTTCCACAAACCAAAGGAAAAGGCAAGCAGCAGGGAGTTTCAAAGCTGTCTTTGTTTGTTCCTTTGTTAATATCTTGCTCTGCTAGGTTTACAAATCCTAAATAAATAGAAATTAGTGCTCCTTCCTTCGCAGTCCATTTGCTTTAGATGTTTGCCTTGAGGGACATTTGTGTATTCTGCTAATGGCTGCAGCAGAGTGCTGTCTCATTTTCATTCTGGCAAAAAAAAAAAAGGCCGTCACCATGGTTACAGTTTCATTTGCTAGAGAGAAACTGATGGCTGTTAGTGATCCCATCATAAGCAACTTCTGTCAGATTTCTTATCAAGTAGACATATTTTGACAAAGTGAAAGATAACACTGTAATAAGAGAACTGAGTTGCAACTCTATGCAATGAACCATTTAGCATTAAATGAAATGTGAAACCGCATTTTAAAAACTGAAGGTGGGGAGAAAAGTAATATTTATAATTTACACACACACACACACACACACACACACACACACACACACTCACACACAGAATATTCCTTCACACAGTAATGACGGCTCCTTTCCTTTTCATGGCTGCGGTAACCCCAGCAGGATAATATCGATTGAGGATCATAGAAACCATCATGAACGAGGCTGCTCGCAGCTTCACAGGAGAGTATTAAGCCTTTGCTTTCTCCATTTGCCTTCATGGAGCCCAGGGCTCTGGCAGAAGCCAAGCACCAATGATACCAGGTCCGAATAAGCTGGTCCGAACTTGTAAAGCGTTTGATCTGTTAGACATTGTTTGGGTCTGTTGAGGGAGCGTTCGAATTGAATCTCCAAATAGGCCAGTGAGATCAATGGAAACACCCTGTTCGCAGCCATGTGATGTTTCAAAGATAACCACAATGACGGCTGATGAAACTGTGGAGAGGGGTGGAGCCCTATCATTTCCCATGAAGGCTTTGGCCCAGCACCAAGATTAACCCACAGAGAGTGTCAAGGGTAGAGAGTCAAGCTTAGAAGAATGGGTTCAGGGCCAGTAAGCAAAGCTTCTGTAGCATTATTTGCTGGACTACAGACTCCATATTTACTGGCTCCAGTGATGACATTTTATTAAAATTAAAAGTGGAAGCCAATGGGAAAATTGCCCCAAAGAAAAGTCCTGAATGTTTTCTGCGTCTGGCTTTTAACAGTTGGACCCTGTCTTGGCTTATAAAGTAAATCAAAGAGTGATGAACACAGCATATACTTTATGTTGAAGGAAAAAGAAATGGTGACCTTCTTACATGCAAAACAGAGGGGTAGAGCGAGCCAATGATCGCCAGTCCTGAAGGCAAAGAGGAGGGCCACTGCTAAGCACCAGTGACTTACTGAAAATTCACAGAGACTTAGGGGATGGGGATAAAGAGAGAAGGAGGCTTGTGCCTTCTTGGATGCAATTTTGAAGCCAGTTGACTCACTGGTTGGTTTTCCAGGAGGGTTGCTTTAGTATATTGATTTCATTTTATAATTTGTTTTGTCTTACCAATGGAGAAGCTGATGTGATCAATGCCAAGAAGACATCAGTTAAGTGTCTTTTTTCCTAAGCATTCAGGTTTTCAGTTTCCAAGGTCTGGACATATAGCCCAAAATGTGTGCATATAAAATACAAAGAAATAAGATAATAATATTAATGCATGTTACTGTGGCAAACAGAATCATGGAATAAGCAGGCAATAATAAAGTCTACTGTGGCTGAAGCCATCTGCTGATAACCAAGTGCTTTAGAAGCCAATGTGGATTTTTTTCCTAATAATTGCAAAATCATTGATTACTTGGTCCTTCTATAAAACATGGTATTTCAAGAAGTTTTCTGAGGTGCATGGTACCAACACTTAAAAAAGATATCCATTTCTACACCCATACAACTAACATTGCAATGCGACACAGTATTTAATGAACAAAATATAACTCCCTTACTGTATTGCCAAGGGGATCTTAAAGCTCATGCATATTTTTACTTGTGATATTTCAAAGAATGTTTTGTCTTAATCAGTCAAATATAAAAGAGATGTCTTATTTTTTACTCCACAGACAATTGGCAACAGAGGTCCTGGTCTCAAAGTTGGTTATTTTAGATAGCCTTTTACATAGAATACTGTACAATTTCACTCAAATTCAGAGAATATAATGCCTTCGATTTATAGACACGAAACAGATCAAATCATTTCATGAATGTGTGTTACTGAAAGCTCGTCTGTGTGTGCCTAACAAAATAGGAATAGATCCAAAAAAGGAATTTGAAATAAAATTCTCTTTCAATTACAAATCAGTTGAACATAAATCTTAATTTTTCTGGTCACATACAATGAAATGGAAATTGCGGGCAAAGAAGAGAATGTTTTTAGTGGAAAAAAATCTGTAGAAAATAGCAAGATAGTTCCTGATCCTTAGCCAGGTTTTGCCCTGGGGTCATCTGCACTTGGCATAGTTTTCCTGGTAAAATATGAATTTCTGGAATTAAAAGAAAATGTTCAATTTAATATTTATTTCAAATAAAAATGTATCTCACTGCCAACCCAAGATGGGTGGTGTGAGAAAAACTGACTTGAAAAATAACCATCTTAGTAGGTGCTGACCTCCAAAACATAGACACTCCATGCTCCCACATCCCTAGACATGATCATGCTGAATTCTAAAATAACTTCCTATATATGTATATATATATGCATATATATCACTAAATAAGAACATTGTGCCTACAGAAACAAAGTAAACATATAAAGGAAAATTTTTTAATAATTTAGAGACTTGAAAAGTTTTCTGAAGCATAATATCATCCTAAAAGTTTTCATCCAATCCAAAACTAGGTTATCATCTCCAATTTTGCAGACTTTTGGTTTTCAGAGACTTTTAGGTGCACAGCAAAGTTGACTGGAAAGTCCAGGGTTTCCCAAGTCCCTTGCTAGCCACACAAGGTCTCCTATCCTTGGCGTCCTCACTAGCATGGAACATCTGTTCCTGTCACCACAGACCACTGATGTTTTCAGACCATCATCACTGAAGTCTGCATCTGGTCAGAAGGTTCATTCATGATACGGGGCAGTCAGTGGGTGGGACAAACATACAATCCCTGCAGCCACCTATGGCACAGAGTCCTGCTACCCCAGAAGGCACGGCACACCTCCATTTTGTCCTTTTCCTCTTATTTAACCATGTTCAGTCTCTTTACAGACCCTATATCTGTGCCTCAGCCACAGTGTCACAACTTAAGAATGCTACAGCATTTAGCTTTGCTCAGATTGGCTTCTTCCTTGCTGTAATATTTCCTATGTGTTTTTCCATAACTCCCTTATTTTTAACGAATACCATTCTATTGTCTGGATGTATCCGTTTATCTAAGAATGTCCTGTTTGCTTCCAATTTTTTGGTTATTGAAAAAAAAGTTGAAGTGAACATTTGTGTGAAAGTTTTTGTGAGGATATGGAAGCAGGCTTTATCTCATTTTAGCAAATATCTGGGCCCACCACTGATAGATCATATGGGAAGATCGTTTTAACTTTTAAAGAACCTGCCAAACTGTCATGCAAAGTGGCTGTTCAGTTCCTACACTTGCCTTGAATGAACGCCCTTCTCTTCTGCATCCCTGCCAGCATGTGGTGTCATCAGGGTTC
The DNA here is from genome assembly GCF_037038515.1 of Microtus pennsylvanicus. Lineage (NCBI taxonomy): Eukaryota > Metazoa > Chordata > Mammalia > Rodentia > Cricetidae > Microtus > Microtus pennsylvanicus. The sequence continues at coordinate 122,915,229 of NC_134581.1, forward strand.
TGGATTTTGCTCTTTCTGACAGGATGTAGCTGGGCCTTGTTCTGATTTGCATTTCTCTGATGGCATGCCACAAAGACCGTTTTCTGTGCTTTGTTCCCCACCCTCCTGTTCATTTTTGTCTAGTAAATTAAGGAACTCAGCCTATAGGACAAGAAAAAAAATCTTCTTTTCACATTATATTCTGTCTTAATTACATTTGCAATAGTATTTATATTCATTTTCAGAGTAAATATACAGCATTTTAATTATTAAATATTTCCTAAAGAAACACGGGGTTCTTTTGTTTGTTTTCTTGATTTCAAAGAACTTCCACAAATGGGCTTCAAGAATATCTTCTGATGTAAAATAGTGTGATTCTGAATTTCAGGAATCTTGTAATCGCTTGTATAGACACTTCTGTGGCGGGGGTTGGAGAAATGGCTGAAGATGCTCTGAGAAAGTACTAGAATTTGGTTCACAGCACCCATGTCAGGTGGCTCAGAGTCACCTGTGAGTCCAGCTTCTCGGATCCAATGCCCTTTTTGGATTTCCTTTGGCACTTGCTGTGCATACATACTACACACATGTGCACACACACACACATACAACACACACACACCTACTTCATTTTGGATGTTTTTCAGCAATATTAATTTTTTCAAGATTATTATTTGCCTAAGGAAGTAAAGACCATATACTGGGCAATTTCACCACAATTAAAACGCATTTACATTTCTTCAGTTGATTTCATTCCACTTTGATTGAACTGTCCCTGTCATATTTGTTCACATGTGGGCACATATAGCGGCTCCCTTAAGTGCGCAATGTTCCCTGAAATGATACCCTATCACCTTCTTCTGCATTCTGTATTGTTTGTCAATTGGCTCATCTTTCTGGCCTTGGCCAGAAATTATAGCAGATAATTGACTATTCCAGAATATCCAAGAGGTTTTATTTGATAGCATCCATCTGAGAAATTCCAAAGAAGAAGTGAATGGATTTTCATTTCATTTTATTTGTGATATTTAATATCTTGATTTTCGCTGTAATTTTCTAATGAAACTAAAAAATTTTCTGATGTTGAATTCCATGTATTTTATAATTTTGCCATGACTGAAAAGAGCTTGTACTAGATTTAAATGGTGAGTTAAGAAAGCTTTCTTCCTTTGTTGATGGGACTCAAGCAATCCTTACCATTTGCTGCTTTTAACATTTGCAAAATGTCCATGGCACTATCATTTTCCCGCCTTGCGCATTTTCACAGTGGCTGTTGTCAGTGTCTTGTGTTTAACATCCAGGCTGTGTGTCCTCTAAATCCCTCTTCAGCCTCTTCACAGTTGTGTGAAGGTTTCCTCTATGGAGCACTCAAAATAAGCACCACAATGATTATGCCACGAGTTACTGGAAACTGATTGGTATGTTTTGAGATCGTGACACTAAAAACCACAAGTGCCTATGTATGGATAAACAACAACAACAACAACAAAAATAATTTCTTTAAAATCTCAACATAAAGTATCAGCAGCATTATCCAGAATATCCAAGACAGATGTGAACCGAGCCTGGATGCTTAGAAGAAAGGGGAGAACAGGATTGGAGTCTAGATAGGATTGGGTTACGGTCACAGATTCTTCAATTTTGTCATAAAGACCACAACCGAAATTTCTGTTCAAATTGTGCAGTGAAACACAAGAAGCTGAAGAGCTGCGTCTGTGCTTTCAAACAGATAAAGCAGCACCTAGTGTCTGGGCATCTGTATATCTGGAGCAATAGACAGTGACAAAGCACGTATGTACGAGGGGAAAATCAATTCTCATCCACTGTTATTCAGTTCAATCGTAAGAGTTCATTTGTGTATCATGATTATGGTGGCTTGTTTGCTAAAGAAAAATATTTTCAAGGTAGCAAAGTAAGAAGATTGTTGAAGAAAAGGGAATTTGGGGGATGGCCAATGATTTTTCACTTTCGAACACAGAAAAAATAAATACATTCCCTTTACCCAAACAGATCTTGAACTGTTACTTCAAAGGGACTAAAATATTGTGCAAATAATTGGGTCCTTCAACCACAGCTCTGCATCAAATATGGAGAACAGGAAGCCTGTTCAAATTTTGTTTCTTTAAACTGGTTTTGCATCTTGGCTTCTCATCAAGGACAATGAAATTGGATGTTCGAGTCTCATGTTGATAAACCACATCTAGGATGGCCCGCTTTGATCTCTGGATGAAACTGAGATATGATTTAGTGGACCCCAGTCACTCAGCCTAATCTCTTCATCGTGGAAACAGTGGCTCCAGGTTGGTTTCATAGTGAACAACTGCAGAAAAATATTGGGAAATGACCCTACGCAGCAAAGGTAAGAGTGGAGTCCTCTGAAAGGATGCGCAAAATGATTGCTAGAAAAATGTGATAAGCAGGGAATACTGTCAAAGAAGTCCAGAGTGTGGGCGGGGCTAAAGAGCAAAGCACAAACATGCAACGTGGAACTGAAATCGTGTCAACATACCCAGAGAGGCAGAACCCGGGCAAAACCCAGAGGAAAGTGACATGAGACACAGCTGTTAGTCATTCTTACAAAATTAATCTTTCTTTAACCAATCCGGAGAGCTCTCTGGTTTTGTTTATTAATATTGCTTGTGCAGGTACATTGCTAAACCAGCTACATGAACTCCATCTTTGAGTATCTTTCTTTTCCTTAAATTATGTGTGTCAATCACGGGAAAAGTAAGGTTTCCAGATAGTGCTCAATTCTTGAAAACAATTTCCTCTCAACTCACAAAAAAATAGGAAGCTGTAACTTCTAATTTTTGGTACTATCTCTTAAGACTGTAGAGCAAAATCTAATTTCATAAAGTCTTTTCTTCTTTTCTTTATTCCTTTTCTCTCTCTCTCTCTTTTTTTTTTGCTAAAATTACATTTAAAGTGCATTGACTTTAAATCAGTCTCCATCTTATCCTAGCCGAAAGCTGTCCACTTGGTCCTGGAGTTGTATTTGATACAATCATAATGGAAAATTGTAGAACACCAAAATAGAAACGAAGTGCTATTAACAGATGTGATCTCACCAGGGTTCCATTTGTTAAAGAAAACATTGAATATTAATTAAAAGTTAATTAGAACTAATTGCCAATTAGAAAGAAAATGTAATTTGAAGCTACCCACAGCCCTTCTACTATTATTACCTTTGAGAATACTGTACCCCCGAGGGCTGGCGAGCCTGGTACCTTCCTTCCCGTGGCAACCCTGCGAAGTCCATCCGTTTACAGTCAACTTACTGCATTAAACCACAGAGCAGGGCAGGCTTCACAAAATAGAATCATGTGTGGAATACAGGCTTCGTAAAGGAGGCAGTGTTTTACTGCATGGGGCTCTCACTGTGGCAGAAAGCGAACTGAGAGAGGTAAATGTAATTGTTTATATGGAAGCTGGGCATACACAGTGACTCCCCTCCATGCATTCCTGTGCTTCTCAGAACAAACAGATTCTTATTCTGTGATCCAGAGTTCCTACAAGGCTTGGGTTGATGCTCATACTTGCGTGCAGTTCTATCCCCAGAATCCAGAAACAGTGCGCACATCCAGGCCTGAACAATCGTATCCTTCCAGCCCAGCGATACAGCCAGCTTTAGATTGAAAAGGCGGAATAAATTGCAGAATGTTCTTCCTCTTTTGTGAAAGAATTGTCAGTGAAAGAGCTTACTCTTCTGCTGACATGAAAACTGAGGCTGAGGCTGGCACTCATTTTGTCACCAGACCGAACTGAGACCCACGGCCAGGTGAAAGTAAAAACTGACATCTTAAGGCCTGGAGATCCTGCAGTTGAGACCAGACAACCAGACAATTCATTTCCTTTTTATCCCCATTAAGTCATTTTAGGTTTTATTTCTAGACACTGAAAACTAAAACGGCCACTGTTGAAGTTATTGATAAAATTGACCCAGAAGAGAGGGTCGTGTGCTCTTTCCATTCAAGCTAAGGAATCTCACCTCTAATGAGACAAACGCTGCTTCTGAAAGCATCTCTTGCTTGACTGTTGACAATGAAGATGACAAAAAGCCTGGAAGATTCCGTTTCTTAGCCATTAACTGGGCCCAGCCTGAAGCTATGAACTCACTCTCCTAGACGCTGCTCATATCCACACAAGGCCCAACAGGGTTCCAGTCACTGACCCCATAGAAATGGCAGTTTCAGAAGGAACAGAAAAATTCACTCTGGTTTTGTTTTTTTTTAAAGAAGGTTCTCTGGACTTGGTTTCTTCCTGGGCCTCCCTGTGTGCTCAGCTTTGACTTTGGCCTAAATCTTCTACACAGAAGCAGCTTCTGAAATTAAAACACCACTAGTCATCTCACTCTCTTCCAAATGAAAGTCTACGGAGACGGCAAGCATGGGCTGGCTTCTCTTTGTTTTATTTACATTTTAATTTTAAAGACATTAGTGATTTCCCAGAAAGATTATTCTATTACATATTCTTTCCAGTGAGAGCCTGCCTTTCTTTACTTTTTATTATGTGTGAGTGTGCACAAGTATGTTGTCTCCACACATATATGTGGCGAGCAAAGGACAACCTGCAGGAGCCATTTCTTTCTTGATACCTTACATGCACCAAGGATGGCATTTGTGTCACCCAGCTTGGAGAGCAGCCCCTTCCCCTGCTGGGTCACACTGCCACTCCTTCTGTGTGTTCAGGTAAGATTCATGATTCTCTAGAGGCAGATGCCTTTACTGAGTCAGTCCCTTTGCTAAATGAAGCCATGGCTTTTGTGTCTGACGGAACTCGAACACCTGACAACATTAGTTCTATTTAATGGGACAAATGTGGTAATCGATTAGAAATGATATTAGTCACAGGAATTCTGACTTGGCTCATTGATCCATGAGCAGTGATTTCCTAATATTCGCATTATTTTCAAAGCCAACTGAACTTCAATAATTTGAGAGAAATTTTGCAGACTAGTTGTCTGTTTTCACATTGCGATTCTACTATGCAGATAGAGAAGTATAAACATTTAAGAAAAAGTATGAGATTTTGTTTTCATACTCAGCATAGAGGTTGGACTTGAGTCCATATATGTCTCTTATTAGAAACATTACTGGTTTCAGCCTTTGGGCAGCTCTAAGAAACTTACACAATAAGATGAAATTCATATTACAAGATCTTGATGTTTCCTTGTGACCCAAAGCTCCATCAGCCAAGTTGAAATGCAGTGAGATGGTTGCTCAGGTTTCCAATACCTTCACAGTCTTTTTGCCTGAGAGGCTATGAGAAATACTTCATATTTAGCTTATGATTCACAAAGGCCTGGTTTTTTTCCTGAGTCTCTATATTACTAAGTTAGAAGATTCCATAAGAAATGGGCAGAATTCTATCACCAGATAGAAGACTCTTTCTAGCACAGTTTTCTTTGACTGCGTCTATTTTAATTGTTTCAAAAGGGGAATTAAAAGACTGGCCAATTAAAATTCTAATGGGACATCCCTAGAGTTTACAGAAAACTTTTCTTTTGAGCTTTTCCTTGGGGTAAAAAAAAAAAGGAAATTTGAAATTTATTATCACATGGAGGTGTTTAAATTAGTCATGGTTACAGATTAAGCACACAAGTGATTTAACATTTATAAATTGTATTCTCCATCACATGGCTGCATTGATGTATTTTATGGAAACAACTGGAAGTCTGGTCCTGAGACTTAGCTGAAATTTAAAGTGCACTTCTGTTTTCAGAAAACAAAGAGCTTTGCTCAGTCAAACACATATAATACAACACTGAAGCCATTTTCAACCTGCTTCCCTATTACCCCTCTGGAAGGCAGTTTTGAAATTTCCTCCGGACAGCCCAGTATCTCATTGTTATCATCTCCATAGCATGATTTCTCCTGTAAGTTTGTCACCCGCAGATCAGCCGTGCCCAGGAAAAGGACAATGACAGACAATGTAGAAGAGGCAGATAACACAACGTCATTTATATTTATGTCTGGAATGTATTCGCTGCTGTCCTTTCCCCCCTCGAACATTTACCTTCCTAATTATGTTTTACTCAGTCTAATCTTTAAATTAATTTGAATTCCCCGAGCTCGCTACTGACAGTGAGAAGAATGGAGAAATGCTCCTGAAGGGAAGAAGAAATTAGATTACATAATAGTGATCGCCCGTGTTCCTGCGCCACCTCGCCGCGTACGATGGATTTGGTTTCTCTTCACTAAGTCTGTCCCTATCACTTTGAGGCGAACAGAGAACTGTACACATTAGCGAAACAAATGGCATCTGACGGGATCTGGCTCCTCCACAGGACGGCAGCTGTGCTGCTTGGGGGAAGCCCCTCTGAGCAGAGCCTGAGATATTTTGTTCACTGATATGAGTGACATGAACGGGGCTGGGCAACCATTGGACACACGGATGTGATGGAGACCCGTAATCTAGTTCCTTCTGCAAAGTGGCTTCCCAGCCATCTACTTTGTTCCTATGACCCCGATGCCATTGGCCAAGACAGGATGGACCAAATCAACTATCTGTCCCTATACAGCAAGTTCTGAGGCAGCCTAGAAGCTGGTAAAGAGGACACCAGAAAACGTGATTCCTGGTGATAAACCATTTCCCACAAGAACATTAGTTAGAAAATAAAGAATTGATTAATAATCTGGGTGGGCTCAAAGGGAAAGGAAGTCCAGGAAATGCCTGGTTACTATAGCCTCCTTTCCCCGTTCTGTTCCCTTCCTCTTTTGCTTTTAGCGTCATTTTTCTGGGGAGGGAGTGGAGAGGAGAGGGCATGTGATCACTATGGCAGCTGTGTTTGCAATGCGGCCCACCCCGACACAGGCATGGTCTCCGTGAAGCTAGAGTATAGGGTGTTTGTTGGAAGCAACTTAGGATTTTTAAAAATATGGTATCAGTACTGGGATTCTGAAAAAAACAGCTTATCCTCCTAGCTACCTAAAGAGTCAACAGACTGCACGGAGTTTTTCATATCATATCTTTGTTAATGATGGATTCCTAATAGTTTCAAGTGTTTTGATTATGTCGTATTTAATATCCTTAAGGTCTGTAATTGCCCACTGCTTCTTTTCAGTTAGACAATAGAGCACACATTAGCAGTGACTGGCTGTGTAACCTTGTTAGCTTCGGGCAGATGGGAGAAATGTTCGGCTTCTATCTTTTCATGTGCTTTTCTCATATTCTGTTTAAAAATTCTACATTTAGCCAAAACTCTATTAGTGGCAATTCTATTTCCAGGCTCTATATTCATTTTCTTTGTGCGATGTTTTGTTTTCTGGTTGGAGTAATTAATAAGTTTTAAGGCAATTTTGTTATTAAATCCATTAAAGAGCCGTCAGTCAGTCCCCATCACTCTCAAATTACTGCCATCCTTAAAAGTGCACGAGCGCTCAGAGAACACATTCCTGACTGTTGTTGTTTCAGCCCTGTCTCAGGTTGAGAGAGTCTAGGCTTACAATAGCAAAGACATCTGTTTTTTTGGCAGAAATAAATTAAACATATCAGAGTGAGCTTGTACCTGTTTCTCACGGAAAAATACTGACAATGATACCAAACAAGGGAAATTATGAGGGCAGCGATGGATGATTGTGGTTGTCTGTGTTTAAGAGGGAGGAGGGATATAATTTCCTCATTGTTCTAAAATCTAGAGGATGTGGCATTTAGCGTGTCTTGGGGTTCCAAAGGTAAAGCACACACAGTCAAAAACACTGATGAAATAATTATGCTACTCATGCATTCTTGACAAAGAATAAAATAACTTGTTTTCTTCTTTCATGTGTAGCATCGTTATATCAAAAATTAAGAGAAAGGTCCACAAAAATTCTGTTCTTACAAAACTGAGCACTTAGTTTTCGGTTCCTACTCAAGCAAAATTTGTGTCCTCTGGAGAGAAATAGAACTCTTAGGTAATGGTATAAATTTATAGCACAGTTACTATGTTAATACTGAGATTTTATAATTAGTGTTTGGATTCCTACTGAGACAGATGAATTTGTCATTTTATAGAACAAATTTGTACAATGATTCTGACATTCTGCTGCTATAGAATGTACACATTCAGATATAGGAGAAGATGTGACATAATAATAATACTGATGCTAATGCATGCTTATAAAATATTGCATAAAGCATTAAGTTTGAAGAATAGCTGATCAGCTCATAACCGACTGTTCTATTTGAAAGTACATTCTTTTGTCCTATGATTTTTCTTTTTCACATTTTCAAAGAGAATTCTTTCTACCTTAGTTACATTCAGGGAAAAGAAAATGTTCCAAAATCTATTCACCAGAAGATACTGACTTCTGACCCCAAATGGATGCCCGAGAAGGTACGCATCTGATAGAATGATTCTCTGATGCTATCAGAGCAATTGAAATAAAAATCTTCTCTTAGGTCTTTGGTTTTAAATACTCAAGTCACTGCATTTAATAATTGCACTGCACTACAATTAATAGTGCTTATTTATTCTAATGAGTCATTGTTTACCATCTCAAGCTATTAGTTTAGCTTAAGGTCTTGAGACTGAAAGCGCTATTTTTCGCAAAACACTTAAAGCAATCGTAAGTCCATGGAAGCCTTCTGTATAACCTATTTTACTGACAAACAATTACATTTTAGATTGAAGAGGTGAAATGATTAAGAATATTTGACTTAGTTGCCATGACAGCATGCATTTTTCATCAGGCACAGTGTAATTACTACAATTTCAATGATGTAAAATCAAGAAAGATGATAACAAACAGCAGAACCGTGGAGATATTGCCATTGCAACCAGGTTGCCATAGCAACAGTGATAATAATCCCGGTGATAGATGTTTTCTCTTGCTCTTTCCATTTTGTACGGTTATAACATTCAGAGCCGGTTTTTACCACAGCTTTTTATAGTTTATTAGACTGTCAAAATAGTTTATGAGATGTTGTTGCAAAGGAAATGACTGAGTTCCGCAGCCTAATAAAAACGCCAAATACTCTGTTTACATACTGCGCCAGCACTTAACAAACATTAAAAAATTGTATGAAAAATGATTTGATATTGTATCTGTATTAATCAATTTGCAAGGCATAAGCTTTGTCACTGAAGGTCAAAAGAATCGTTTCCAAGCTGTCCGTTTGCAGAGCTTTCTTCAAGTTCATTCTTGACGTAGCATTTGGCAACCTCCTTCACCTGGATATAGTATCCACTACCTGCAGGAAGTACTGTGCATGACCAAAGGATAAACAGTTACAGAGAATTAAAACCACACTTGCTTCTCAAATAGTTTGGGGAAATATTTAGAGTGTGTGGCCAAAAGTACTTTCTGCATGAACCCTTTTTGAAGGTGCAACCAAAGACGGGGAAATAATACTGAAATGACTTCAGCTATGAGGAGCGTAAGTGTAAAACTTTGACGAGGAAACCTGCAGTAGCCTAACACACACCACCTGAGGACACACATGCCGTGTAAAATTATCAGTCATCACGATGAGGCAGTGGAACCATCAGTATGCACAGGCCTGCATCTCTCATGAGCATCTTCTAGTTGTCAAGGAAAAATATGACAGAATATACTTCAGGACAGGTCTACCAGAGGCGTTGTCTAAGCAAAGGTGCCCAAAGACACATGACTTCACTGGAGCCCTTGGCATATATGGAAGTCCTGAAAAGTTCTCATCGGGAGACTGCAGGAAATGGAGGAAGGCTTTTCCAACCACTGCCTGGGCTTCTCCGCAGCAAACAGAACTCACTGCACAGTTTCGGTGAAAGGCAGTTCTGAGGTCACTGGCAGTTTCCCCTCAAACTATGCAAAGACTACAAAGACTTTTCAAGGTTAGCCCTCTCCCTCCATCTATCCACCAAAGATGATAAGCCCTCTCTCTTCATCCTCTGCCAAGGATAAGCTCTCCCTCTTCACCCATCCATTTGTCCCCTGCAATATTTTCCATTTAAAGAGAACTGGAGTTGGTTAGGCTGCTGTAAAAGTTCATATTGCTGAAATATGAAACCATGGCCTACTCATAGTTAGAACATGCTAACAATAGAAGGCAAACAAAAGACTATAGAACTCCAGAAGGGCTTATTTATCTTAATTTATTTTTCTCCCAGATAATACACCCAGAGCGCAGTTTTCCCTCCCTCTACTCTCCCCAGGTTCCCTCGCCACCTCCTTCTCCCTCGGAAAAGAGCAGGCCTCCAAAGAATATCAAAGGTGCATGGACTAACAAGTTAGAGTAAGTCTAGACACAAAGCCTCCAGGCTGGACAATGGGCTACACGTTACAGTGCTATGCTTTTGTTATCTGTTCTAGATGTTCGTGGACAAGGAAGGCCTACAGATTTAGAAAGAGGAGATCAGGAAGTAGGACTGCAATGTCACACACTGTGAACTTGTGCCCACAATAGAATTAGCAGGAGTTCAAGATGATAACAAAGACCAGGAGCTTCCAGGTCCCATTGCTGCTCAGGCTACAGAGAAGCACCAAGAATTGTGGCCAAACTTGTAAAGTGGGGAGGCAAAGAGATAAAGAAGGGAGAATTTGCACCTGCCCTTCAACCAGAGAGGACCATTTACCAGACTATAAACAAATTGCTTATGCACAAACCCAGTTCAGTGGTTATTTACAAAATTATGATTCTCGCAGTGTAAAAATAAGATTATATGTGCATTAACCATAAACCAACTCATTCATCAGAACACTTCACAGTTGGTAGCATCAAATTTCTATCCCAAAGTAGACTGTAGGTCACGAAATGACAATCTTGTGGGACATGCTCACTCTGGTGAGTTTAATACTAGGAGGGCCACTTTTTCTCATATATATCAGCTGTTTAGAGAAACATAGTATTCTTTGAATTTAGCCTAGGAAACGTCAACCCTCTAGTTCATGAATTTGTTATGTTGATAAATGGTATTTTTTGTAGCACAAAGCCAAAGAATATCATGCTTTATACTATCCATCTCATTTATAAATGACAAGCACTCAGAAAACCATTTCCAAAGAACAGTTGAGGAACTTAGAATATATACATGGTTGTTAAAACAATAATGAAGGGAAGATCTAAGTCCAGACAAGAGAAAGTTGTAGCTCACTTGAGATCCAGGGGACATTCAAAGCCTCTGAAGAACCCTCACCATTGCTCAATGTTAGTTGGCCTTTATTCTTTCCTCCAGAGAGAATTCTTCATCTATAACCGTAAGAAAGTGTCCTGTCCTAGGAAGTAATATGTTTCTTAGCTTGAATTGCTTTGATATATAGTTATGCCATCGTATGTAACTCACAAAACTGCCCTGCTGGGATGTTCTTTATTTAGTAGCTAAAGAGCAGTAACCCTAATCCTTCACACTGGAGTTCACTGAAAAGAAACGCAAGGAAAAGGGAAAAGATAGCAATTGGAAGAAGGCAAACATAATTTGGTTACAATACATCATCATTAAAGCAAAGCTGGAGATAGCAGTAAATATTTGCTTCATCTATTCAATTTTCCATAAAACTGGAGAGAAATTAGAGGCAGCAAAACATTATGGAAGTTAAAATATAATTTTTATAAACACGATGTTAAGTAGTCTTAATAATGTTGCAACTATTATATTTTCAGCTGAAAGTTGTTTGTCTAATTTTACAGATGAGAGTATATGGTACAGAGTTCATGATGCTAGACCCTCCTGGGCCTAAGAAAACCTATGAAACATAATACTAAACACACCCATCAGAAATGGAACTCAAGTAACCTCCAGTGATAGGAGAATTATTACAATGTTATTGTAAGAAATAAATTGGGCTGAAGAGTGTGAAGAAAAACAGTGTTCTCTTTGTAGTCCGCAGCCAAAATAGTACCAGTGGTAATTGGTAGCTTGAGATACATCCAATTAAGAGTGAGAATCAGTAATGTTCCAAAACCTCATTCTCCTGTTGTATGCTGTGGCTTATGTAAAAGGGAACTTGCAAGTCATATGGTGCCTGCCTGCCTGTTTACTTTCTGACTTCCATATTCTTCTTCTTTTATATGCTCTTCTGAGATTTTTTTAAAAAACTTGCACATTATAATTGCATATACTTTTAGGACACCATGTCTAATAATTAAAGACATTAGTATTTCCCTCTTTCCACATTGTCATATCTTTGGGTTGAAATCCTTAAAAATTATCTCCTCTGGCTCTTCAGCTGCGATATGAAACACTAGAACTTAGCGTAGCCAGGTAAGGAAGGTTGGGATCTGTTGCATCTCATATCTGATTTCCTGTCTTATTACTCTCCTTCTGTTCCTCCTCCCTCTCTCTCCTCTCTCTCTCCAATCTTATGAATTCAACAACTTCATCTCCACAACAAAGAATGTGCTGTGTTCGTCCTTGTGTGTGTGTCCCTTTTTATTACAATGTCCTCTGATTTTATAATGACAGGATTTTGTTCCTTTTTAAATGATGGCCAGTTTCCTACTTTACTAGCCTCAAAATACTTGAGAATTTTCTGAGAAACCATCGTTATCATTTCAAAAGCTTGAGAGCATTTTTGAAAGTCCAACTTTAATTCTAATTACGTATAGTGACAGACATCTTATATTTCCTTCTGTTTCCATCTGCACCTACCCTTTGTGTTTGGGAGCATCTATTCTTACACATCCCTGGCGAGATTCAGGTCTAATTCGGGATGCTGAAACATCTGTAATTAATACTCTGAGATGGCCAGGTTACTTACAACCTGTTTGCTCAAATATCAGGTGCATTCATCTAAAACATGTGAGTCAAAGGCAACTGATCTGCAATTATTCTCAATGACAGGGTCCTCTGAGACTTTCAGAATTTGCAAAGACCAGCCCCAAAGCAAAATCTTGACCTTCTGGAACCACAGTAAACAATTATCTACTGTTAATGTCACCTTTATGAGTCACCTTTGCAGTCCATATGACTATTACCAAGAACACTGAGCAGGCCGCCTCCATTTTTAGCACGTAGCATAGCTCTATTTCATTTTGTGCATGATTCATGGAGAAAAAAGCTAAATAATGCAAATTCATTTGAAGCTGATTTCTCGTGTGGGATAAGTACTCCTTATCTCCAATGCTTAGGACAAAAACATTTGGAATTTGAAATGTGAGGGTTTGGGAACATTTGAATATTCATATTGAGGCATCTTTTTAGGGACCCAAGGCGTAACAAGAAATTCATTAGTGTGTTCGTACACACAGCCTGCATGTTCTTTGTGGTTGGTATGCTTGCTTTCTGACTGGAAGTCATCAGGTATGGAATTTTTCATCTGTGGATTAAATTAGCTTTTAAACTTTTTGGATCATAAAGTGTTCTTTTTACTTTGGATTTTAGATCAGGGCTTATCAACCTGTATTAAAATTTTCTACAAAATTCAAAAGTTTGCAGGTATATATGTTGCATTTAACATATATTTCAGAATGAACAAATCCTGCATGAGTCTCTATCAGGCCCTCTCATATTATATTATGGTTTCCAGTGCAGCAATTTTAAGATATTCCTAAAAGTGTAAATGAGTGGATCACTGATTTTTTATGCCTTCTCTTGGTCTCTTTGCCTTGTGTTGATTCACCCTGTCCAACTTTGATGTTATAGCTCTTGTTTTTTTATTATATATCTTTTATATTTTTAAAAAAATGAATAAAAGGAAACCTAGTCACTAGGGTAGAAGGTTAACAACTCAACTACTATTATACCAGCATAATAGGAAAAGTCAGTTTTCTCCATTGCAGTGATACTTGGTATATCAACCACTGCAGGGTAGCCTCGGGTTCAAGTAATCAACGAACATACAATGGACTTCACAGGGTTTTTTGTTGTTGTTGTTGGGCTTTTGTGTGTGTTGTGTGTGTGTGTGTGTGTGTGTGTATATATATATATATATATATATATATATATATATATATATATATAAAGTGTGTGTGTGTGTGTGCTTTTATTTAATTACAGCTTGATTTTTTTTTGAGAGGGATGTTATTTTACTTGATTTCTTACTTTTAAGGGGTTTTGTTATTATTGTATTGGGCTTTTGTTTGTTTTTTCAAGAAAGAACTTAAATTTGATTGGGTTGAGATGGGGAGAGAATCTAGAAGGACTTGGGCGAGGGGATGAGAATGATCAAAATACATTTAAAAATTATTTTAAATAATGAAAATACAAGTAAATTTTTTAAAAAATCCTGTAACTTCTAAACCTAGCAGAATTGCATAATACTATAAGCCAAACATTCAAGAGCTGAGGCAGGAGGATAGTTGTGAATTCAAAGCCAATCTGGGCTACATGGCAATATCCTGTCTCAAAGAAATAAACGAATGAAAGACAACGGACAGTAAAGCAGAACTTTAGAACCTCAATTCTAAGATACACATTATAGACACTGATCTCTGAATTTCCAGGACTTAGTGCAGCCATCTTTAAAATAGTTGCAAATATGTCAGAGGAGATATTGTAGAGGATGTGGAAATTGTCCTTTTTGATTCCCCATAGTCCCCCCCCAAGTTTGCCTTTCAAACCTGGAACACGAGGGTGGTTATTATTAATAACATTTTACAACACTCAGCCATTTATAGTTTAAGAAAAGGAGAAAAATTAAGCTCAAGATTTAACAATAACTGCTGAAGTTTCAAGTTCCTTCTGGACATGTGGGATTTTACAGTGAGTATTTCTGTCTTGTAGGTTTTATCTTGTCATTTTCCACCAACTGTTATTCCGTTTACTCTCGTGAGGTTTCATCCCAGATCACGGTTTGGAGGCTGCGTATCCATATGAGACGGTAAGTATTTCAAGATGTCAGTTGAATCTGCTGCTTTCTGGCTGCATAGCTTAAGGAATTTCGGGAATCCCAGGTCAGATTACTTCTTCAGAGTTATACAAACAACTCTGATTTCCAAGGCGCTCCATAAAACTTTACATACTTTGCTTCATGCCCAAGTTTTCTTTGACGCCTCAGTTTGGGTTGTTATTGGGCTTGTATTTTTTTTATTTTGGCCGGAAAACATAAAGGAAATTGCAATAATGCATGCCATGTAAAAACTCAGTTGTAACCCTGTCTATTCATGTCTTAACACTCTCTGAACTCTGAACAAAGGAGACTAGATTAGATCATTCTATTAATTTAATGCCAATCTCATGTTTAAAGACAAAGAAGGCCGTTAGCAATTAAAACAAAGACAGAAGACCCAATAACACAGAATAGAATTCCAATGTTTTCTTTGGCTCGCTGAGCATATTTGTCATTTTATTGGATTTATTTCCAAGAAGTAAAATAATAAAACAGTCTGAAATTTTGCTAGGAGGGACTCCTAAAAATGAGAAATTCCCTTTTCCTAGAATAAGCCCCAAGGCTTCTGGAAGGCAGTGATGAAACCTTATCCTTCCTCCTCTGGGTCTGAAAGCTTTCTAATCTCAGGTGCATAGAAGTTCCTTCATGTCACAAATGTCCTCTGCCCAAGAAATCGAACTTACTAGAATGTGATAACAGTGCCTGCTGAGGAGCATGGAGGAGTCTCAGATAACCATCTGTGCTTCCAGCTGTTCCTTTACAAAAGGATAAAAGTAGGCCAGGATCATGCTTAGACACTTGATTCTGTCACCGTGACTCCCGAGGCACAGGCACTGGACCTGTCTTCTCCGGGACTGGTGACAGGAGTTCTGTATGGTACCCACCCTAGGAAGCGATCGGTTCTGATCCCTTGGATGACAAAGCTTAGTGTGTTATCATTGGCTTGTAGAGTATGTTAAAATTTTCTTAGGGCTGTCCCAGGGCCACACCACTATGCTTTTCTATCTGCACTCTGACTGCAGGTCCTGAATCCGCTTCAAAAGTCCCTTTTCCATACTCAGTACCAAAACAAAGAAGCTTGCATAAATGACATCTGTCTTAATTCATTGTGTGGCATCCTTGAGAATTCAATGAGTTTTCTACTTCTGAATTAGAAAAGGCCATAATGGGACCAACAACTCAGAAAACAACGAGAAAATAGTAAAAAGTCTGTCGCATAAATTGGCACCCAGTTTCAGACTGAGTCATAATGTAGTGTTGAGCCCTAAATATGGATTCCGTGACTGGAATCTACATCCCGAAGATCTAAGAACCACACTTAGTGTATAATACCGTGATATTAAGATTCAGTTTTCAAGCCTTGCCCTAGCTCTTTTAACACCAGATCCCAGATGAGCAGCATAAGGAATGCCTTAGAGTTTTCTGGATTCTCACGTCCTGCCCCGCATCAGTTTCATAGAATTGGCAAGGATCAGATGTGGCCCCAATAGTCTAAGGTTTTACAGGTTCTACGGGTACCTCTGATGCCCACAGAATTTGACAATCACCATCCTAGAGAAAGGGATTAGTCTGAACCTGCACATTGGAATTAAGAGGCCCAGCTGTGGAAGGAGACATTGTGCCAAGTCTGCAGAGGAGAAATTTTCTCCTGGAGGTTATTAACATATGGCACACGGCTCCTGTACATTCTGCATGTTGTAATCACCCAGGAAACTTGAAACAACTGATGCCTGATCCTTACCACAGGCCAATTATATCAGACTTTTTAGGGTGGACTCCTGGCAGGGAGGTACTTCCAAAGTGGCCAGGTGACTGATGTGTGCAACTAAGGCTGCCAATCTGATTTGCCCTAAGGATCCTCCAGAGTCAAACTTAAGAGACATCTCTGGGTCCCAATTCCTATGATTGTAACTATCACAGCACAAACCCTGCCTTTGCCTATCCAGTCATACCTGTGGTCACTGTGAGCTCAGTCTGGAGGATTCTTTCACCTAGTTTAGTATATCTGTCTTACGCAGTATTTTTGAGGGGAAGCTGGGCATTTTCTTATGCCTGATCCAGCCTCTGCATCAGTTTTCATCAAATAGGGGCCCATGCATCAAGTCCCAGGAGATTAGCGTCTCTACAGTCACGCTTTACATTCAAGCTCGGACTGGAAGTATAAATAAGACCTTGTTCTGTGTCCCGTGGCATGACTCACCTCCCCTTTAGTTCTGTTACACTGCTTCAAGTCTTAAGTCATAAATCACTCCAAACTCATCTCTCATAGTTTGAAATTGCTTTTCGTATTAAAACAACAAAAAAGATTATCCTCCTGTCCTCTTAGCTACCTCGCTGGACTCACGATAAATATTAATTCAGCAGAAAGGGAGGTGGCTATTCATGTGGTAATTTATCTCTGTGAATATACCCCCTTTGATACAAGCTATCACTTCCTATACTTAATGATGAAATTATTCAAGCCATGCAGTGAAAGTGAAGATTTTGCAGGGTGGTTGTGGAGTGAGGCTTGGGGGGTGGGGAGTTGTAGCACAATCTATTATATCATTTGGGGTTACTTAAGGAAAGCAGGATCCCCTGCACACCTCATTCAGATAGATGGAGAATTTAATCAGAATCATTATTTTAGGGAAAAAATTCCTAGGTAATCTGGTTGCATAGGAAAGCTTCAGAGCATTAGTATTGGAAATGCTGAAGAAATTGCCTTGAATTTATATTAGAGAAGCAATTTTACTTAGTAACTATAAATCCTCCAAATATTTGACACACTAATTAAAATTACAAATAAATTAGACTTTTCTCCCTCATTTAATGGAAAATGAGCTAGAAATGAACATATGTGGAAGAAACTGTGCTCTTAGGAAATTAAAGCTTCCTTGCTACAGAATATAGACCCTGTATTGAAACAGCAACGCAGGGCATTGGAGAACACAAGGAGTAACTCCAGGAGCATGCTGGGCTAAGACAGGGGACCAATGCTAATGATGTGGGAAGTGTGTGTGAATGCTGGAGAAGTCCAGAGTTTCTTGCTTCAGATATTTGACAAGCATGATGGAACATTGATGACATGCTCCATACACGATGAGATGCAAGCAGTGTTTGTCTTCACCATTCTCCTGGCCAAGACATTAGAGGTATGCAGGCTATTGTCAAGTGACGTTGATTTTAAATGTCATGTTAGGACTCTGGATAGGAAGAAAGGGAGGCGAGCTGTCAATCATGACAGTCCAACATCTCCCCCAGTCTCATCCCCAGCTCTTTAACAGATCACCTGCTATGGCCTCTCCTCACTCTCTGTCTTCATTCCCAGAGGACTAAGCTGATTTAGAAAGAAGACTGTGCTTTCTTAACTCCTGTGGTCCCTGTCAGTCCTCCTCAAGGCCATCGTTATTCCTGTCAACTCCCAACACACAGAAATGCATAATAGCATGAGGTCACACCTAGCAGAATATCAGAAGAACCCTTACTAGGCAACACACAGCCACCACATTCTCCTTAGAACCACAGAAGGCAACAGAAACAAAGGAACAAAACACCCACCCAACAAAGACAAGACAAGGTATCAGAATTACAATCTTCTTAAACCCAGATGTCTACACACCAGCATAAAAACACAATTGATAATAGTTATAGATGAATTAGAGGAGACTGGAACATGAGGCTCAAACGGGGAGGGGACAGATGTGTGACATGATGCAGCATACAGCCAGAGTAAGCTAAAATTAGACCTATTTGAGGGGTAGTATGGAAACCTAGTACAGCCTAAGCTTCCTAAAATATATACAGGCATGATGGTGATGTCGCCAAATGAAGCTTCCAGGGCTGGATTGAGTTACATCTAATTAAGTTGCTGGCCCTGGGCAATCCATAAAAAACCCCAGACAACACAAACTTGGAAGCCCCAAGAGTCTGGATGGGGGAGAGGTGGGGTGGGAACTAGGAGGAATAGATGGAGGAGGAGCTGCAATCAGGATATATTATGTGAGAAAAAAATCTATTTGCAATAAAGGAAAAACAATAGTCAATGAAAAATTAAAAAATAAAGAAAACACAAAAACTGTCTTGAAATGACAATTGCTAAAAAAAAAGTGGGAAATTCACTTTCTTCAAAGGAGTCTCACTGGGCACACATATGGGCAGGTTCCATGCCCAGCAGTAGGTGACCAACACAAAGGACTCCGTGGGGGTTTTTCTGGAGTTCCTTGCCTCATAGCGCTTTGTCAGGGACCTCTTTACCCTCATGGATCTATATTACGGTTTCTGATTTTGTTCCTACGAGTTAACTGTGTGTATAAATGTGTATGTCTCAAAATCTGTATGTGTTTCTTGTGTTTTTTCTTTAGTTCTTTTCCCCCATTAGTTTGTTTTGTCTTATTCTTGCTTGTTTATATTTAGTAACATCTTATTTTACTATTGTTATTCTTATTATTTCAGATACCTGTTTCATTCTAATGAGAGGGAGGGAAAGCTACGGCAATGTTCAGATGGGTGAGGAAGAGGGAAGGATCTTGGAGATGCTGGGGGAAGGGAAGCACAATTAGAATATATCATATAAAAATCCATTTTCAATTAAAAAGAATGAGATGGGCTGAATGATGGCTATAGAGGAGAGCATTCTAAGTCAAATTGCTCTTTTTGGAAATTGGACATGGAATTTTAAAGTAGTTTTAGAGGATGTGTTGAGAATTTGCCTGTGATCAGAAACCGTGACTGGTAGCCCAGCAGCCACGGACCAAGAGTGCAGATGCAGAATTTTTACAAAGTGACACCTGTATTAACTGCAGACTCAAGGGCTACAGACAGAAGTCCCATGTGCACAGGTCTAGAAGCAGCTGCGAAGAGTGATGGAATATTTTACTTCTCCATTCCCCAAATTACTAGTTTATTAACAGCATTACCCATACTACTAGTTTTTTTCCTCACAGAAACTAACATCACCATCTGAAAACCATCAAGAAGACTCTTGCATGTTTATCCTCAGAACAGGACAAGCACAGGCCAGCTACCTGCAGCTGAAGGCCATCATTCTAGCTAGCCTCACAATCCACAGTCTGTAGGGCTACAAACATCTCGCTGACAAGGCAAGCTCTGCTCCTCTCAGGGAGCAGCAGTTTCTCGGCTGAGCCCCCTTTCTCTCTGCCCCTGATCTGCAGAGAATCTTTCCAGTTTGCTTAGCTAAATTCTTGCAGTTTGAAGTTCCTTCTGAAAAGTAACTTTGGGTTTGGAAGGCTCATTAAATCTTTCGGGGCCCTAGGATAGCACTAAAGAAACTACTGCAATAATTCCCTTGGTGGCACCGGGGACTTAAGTTCTCGGGTAAAGAACTTTAAAAAGTTTTCCAAAATCTAAAAGAAATTTACTTCCTACTGGGATATGGCTATGTCCCTTTGTTAATTGTGCCAAGAAGGATTCAAGGAGGGTAAATGAATGCTTTGCTAAGGTCTGTTCTGTGATTTCCCAAAATTACAATTTGAATTGTCAGAGGGTTTTTCTGTGATATTTTTTTTACAGCAGTATGCTATCCTCACTGTGAGTCTGCCCCCGGGAAGAATATCTACTGAGATGGTGGGAGGGGCCTGGTCTGTCTTTAATTCCAAGTTGGTTGTCCGGGAAATGCATCAGTTGTTTCTTTAAGGCCTAAAGAAGTTTTATAAACACTGCTCGAAGTTGAAATGAAACGAGAACTGTCTTCAAACTCTTAAATAACATAATCTAAACAAACTAAACTAACATTTCTGAAGGAATTTCCATTACAGTAATGGAAGTTGATGTGAGGCTGCATTAAAAGTTATGTGATCTGCCTCTATATTCTCCCTGGGTTCGGATTTGCTAATTTGCCTTTTCCACCATCTTGTACTGTTGTTTTGTTTTGCAAAGCAAATGTATAGAATCAGTTACATGTGGTTTTATGTACCTAAAACTTTCCCCAGAACATCTTTCTATGAAAAAAGTAGTTAAGAGGTGAAATGGGAGAGAGAGTCAGCTCTAAGAAGGAAACATGGCTCTTGTGTGCAGATCAACATTAAAATCACAAGCAGAGAGAAAACAAAGGGCCCCAGTTCAGACCCTGCTCACGTTCTAGTATTGTTTATGAAGGGAATTTTGGAATCTAGTCCAATATGAGGAGTCAATGAGACCGCCAGACAAAATTCCAAGTTTGGAGAAGTACTGGCCTGTAAGAAAATTGTTCTACCAAACAGATGGCCTCTTCTGTTCTTACTCAGACTGACACAGACGAAGGCTAAGCTTTGTTGAGTCAGTTCATAACTGCTAAAAGCAGCCTATGAGATACCATATGATGATCTGTAACTTATACTTGACTCATAGGGTGCTCGTGACTCTAGGAAAAGTATGGGAATTTACAAAGCCACACATGGAAATGTATTATAATCTCAATGCATAGGTTAGAAAACGAAACTTGCCAAGTCAGCAGGCTATGATGGAGCTAAGCGGGAATTCCTGCCTTGGTTGATTCAAGAACACGTTAATTCTATATTACTTTGGTGCCTATGGTGTGGTCCTATGGCATGAAAGTTTTAATTGCTACCAACCCTCTTGGTGTCTTTTTTGAAAGCTGAAATTGTCAAGACTGGATATCCTCCAAGCAGGAACATGTCAGGGAAATGGAGAAAAGCCTACATCAAAGGTATAACAGGACTCCTAAGGGTATTTCCTTAGGGAGCTAAAGAATCCTGGGATTCACCAAACTATGACTTGGAAGTCTTTAGGATCCTCAGAAGACTTTTCTTAGGGCTTATGGTCCAAGAAATATATTATATTACTCCTTGCCTTGTCAGTTTCTTTATGATGAATTTGTATCTCCATCCACACCCATTTTATGGTGACTTTAGGATCAATTCTCAGAACTGAGTCTAAATACCCCCACCCTCCCACTAGGATAAGAACTAAAAAGCTTCATTTTTCTCCCTGTGTCTTATGAGCATTGAAAGCATTAATGGAGACTTAAAAGGTAAGAGTAGAACACCAGGCCACTTACCAGATCCTTACCTTCTCCTCTGAGAATGGGGAGGTACAGCACTCCCTATGTAGTCTTGCAGGTCTGGAGTCCACCCAGAGGAAAGCTCCTGTTTCTCTGACGCATGGGCCTTTGGTTGCCCCCTCCTCTTGTTGCTTTCTGTACTAGCTCTTCACAGATTGCTATTGCTTGTGAATCTCTTTCCTTTCCTATTTATTTTCTCAAGACAAGGTCCCAGGTATCAGAGGCTGGTGCTGAACAGTAGACAGGATGGACTTGAACATCTGATCCTTCTGCCAATCTTCCAAGTGTTGGGATAACTGCCAATCTGGGGCTATAACTCAGGTGTGCAGTTGTTAAGCAAGCGATCTACCAGCTTGGCTCTATCCTCAGGATAGCCTTTGCACCCTTTTAATTTTTTAATGATAAGACTGTCATTATAATTTAGATGGTCTAGAACTCAACATCCTCCTGCTGCCTGCTTGCTGCTGTGAATACAGCCACAAGGCACTATAATGTGTGTCTTAGGTTTTCTATTGCTGTGATGAAATACACTGATGAACAAGCAAGTTGCTTGGAAAAGACTTTATTCAGCTTGTACTTCCACATTGCTGTTTGTTATTGAAGGAAGTCAGGACAGGAACTCAGATGGCAGGGTACAGACATGGGAGCTGATGCAGAAAACATGGAGGGGAACTGCTTACTGGCTTGCTTCCCCTGGCTTTCTTAGCCTACCCACCTTCTCATAGGATCCAGGACCAGAAGCCCAGGGGTGGCACCACCCTCCATGGCGTGGGCCCTCCCACATTGATCACTAATAGAGAAAAGGTCTTACAGCTGGATCTCATGGAGGCATTTCCTCAACTGAGGCTCCTGCCTCTGATGACTCTACCTTGTGTCAAGTTGACCCAAAACTAACCAGGACATTCCATACTCATTTTTGTTAACAATGATGTATTTTGATTGGCACATGATGATTTTTCTTGTACCTGTGGGCATTATTTAGAAGTATACAGTTTAATTTTCATATTGTGAAGTTGTTTCATTTATCTTTTTTTAAAAAGAAGTTTGCAAATATTATTTTAATTTCCAGATAGTTCTGTATATATTTGGAGAAAATTAATTTGTTGTGATTTTATCTGAGGTGAGATCTGTCTTGTGATCTAAAATATTGTCTACCTAGCTGAACATTGCATGCACACTTGGGATAAAAATGTTGCATATTGTCTATGAATATCACTAGGCCAGGTGCTTTTGGATGGGTCTTCACTGGGGTTTTCTGTTTATGTTTTTTTCAAGGACTATAAAGTGTTTGTCTAGGGAATCTGGGTTACGTTTAGAACACCACTGGGTGACCTCAAACATTTAAATCCTTTGATAAACTGTGTACACAAACAGTGACCACACTTGCCTTTGCCTGGGAGGAGGAGGTGGAGTAGCATAGGCTATGCTGTGGCTTCTAGGTAACCTTGGCTTTCCTGACTTATCTATGCTCAAATCAAGGATAACAGAAATACCAACCACGGCTGGAGACAGAGTTTAGCAGTTAAGAGGGCTCACTGCTCCTTCAGAGGACTAGAGTTCAGTTCATAGCACCCATGTCAAGCAGCTCACAACCACATGTAGATCCAGTTCCAGGGAATAAGATGCCCTCTGCTTGTTTACACACACACACACTTACATGCATACACACATAAAATACATACCATATAATCAATTTTCAAATATTTATTTTTATTTTTTTAATTTAACCACTGAGCAATCTCTATGACCCTACACAGAGTTATTTTTATCAATTAAATCATAGAGTACATAAGAGGTACTAAACATAGTGTCTGTCACTTAATACTTACCTGAGTAAACACTGGCTGCCATGCTGAATGCAGTTCTGTTGTAACTGGATGTGACAGGTGAGGCTGTGAAAACCACTCCCGGCAGAAGGGAGGCTGCAAGACAAGGAATATTTGCTCAGCCGAAGCAGTAAGGTATAGTAAAGGCTGTGGATTACAAAGTCGTGCGAGATGAAACTGAATCAGCTTGTGCCTCACCTGTGAGACTTCATTGCTTCTTCTTGATTCAATAATTGAGAAAATAACTCTGGATAAATTCATGCCTGTATTCATGAAACTTCCTCAGGATAAATTCTTAGAATTTGGGTTACTCCCTCTAAGAGAAGCTGTATCTAGGCTGATATTATAGACTTGTTCTATATTTTAATTTCCTACTCAGAGAACTATAAAACATAACTGTTGTTTTTGATAACCACGTGAGTTGGGTGTCTTTTCATAGTCTACTGAATATTTGCATTTCTTTTGAGAATTGCTGTTTTATAGCATTTGTCCATTTTTTAAGAAACAGTCACATTGTGTTAATTAGGTTTTCAGTCGCCTTGATAAAACACCTTGAGAAGAAAGGGGGTTATTTTATTTAAGCATCCATATTGACATTCCCTCAGCAAAGGGAGTTGGGGGAGTCGGAAGACAGGAACATTCCCTCAGCAAAGGGAGTTGGGGGAGTCGGAAGACAGGAACTGAAGCGGA
The DNA here is from genome assembly GCF_037038515.1 of Microtus pennsylvanicus. NCBI lineage: Eukaryota > Metazoa > Chordata > Mammalia > Rodentia > Cricetidae > Microtus > Microtus pennsylvanicus. Next base: position 122,939,450 of record NC_134581.1, read on the forward strand.
AGCCGAAGAGCAGCCTTTCTCAATCTGTGGGTCTCAACCCCTTAGGGGATAGGAGGACCCTTTCATGGGGGTCATCTAAAACCACCAGGAAAACACAGATATTTGCACTGCGATTCAGAATAGTACCAAAATTACAGTTATGAAGTGGCAACAAAAATAACTGGTTGAGGTTCACTGCAACACGAGGAACTGTAGTAAAGGGTCACAGCATCAGGAAGGGTGAGGACCACGGCCATAGAGAAAGGCAGCTTACTGGCTTACTCCTCTGGCTTGCTTGGTCTGATGTGTTAGAGCACCAGGACCACCAGCCTAGGAGTGGAACCACATGCAGTGACCTGAGCACTGTCACATCAATCATCAATTAAAAACACATCACAGATCTGGCCATAGGCCAATCTAGTGAGGACATTTTCCCAACTGAGCTCCCCTCTTCCAAAATGACTCTAGCTTGTGTCAAGTTGACAGAAAACTCTGAGCATACCTGTTTATTATTATTTTACTTTTTATTTTCTGAACACTAAGTATTTGGACTTATGAAGAGAAACCTTAGTCATTTGTTTCTAGCCTTTCCGTTCCTCATTTATTTTTTATTTGTATATCCTTCTATTTTAATTTTATGATATTTTCAAATTATTTAAAGATTACCAAGATTGATCATTTCACTTTAATGGGATACATATAGATTTATCTTTACAGTAAATCATTGATTTGAAAAATAGTGCTTACTGTATTCAGGAAGTGCAATGACGTAATAAGAAATGATAGTTTACTAAAAGCCATGTACTACAGTATGTGTTTGTCTTCCCAACTACTGGTAGGCTGAGACAGAAAAATCATAAGTTCAAGACCAGGCTGGAATTAAAATGATTATTTATATTAATAGACATAATATCTTCTCGATTAGTCACAAACTCTACTACATCATGACTTTTTATTATTCATTTTTAACAAGTGGTATGTTCAATTTTCTACTTTAGCTTTTGAACATATTATAGTAAATGAATGTTCCTCTTTTTATCATTTTAATGCGCTCATGGAAATTTTAGTACTATAAAGTATAGTTTTCAAATCACCACATTCATGTTGTTGTATCGATACATACAGGAAGAAACTTCAGAGTCAAAACAAAATGATTTCAGTTCAGCATTTTAACAGTTTCCCTGACAGCAAATTTTTTCAGCAGCAGTAACATTTCACTAATTTTTCCTCAGCCACAACTTATTTCTTATTATTTCTTAGAATATCAGAATGCATTTTAATATGAGATAGTTTACTTCAGGAAGACTTTCATATTTACCAAGTTATAGTCCTATGGTTTATCTGAGTTTTAAAATCCTTCTTGGCCATGACAGATATTGTTTCATGTCTGTCTTTTCTCTGTTTCATGTGTCAACATCATACATTTACCTTCTCAAAATAAATGCCCTAGTACTTCTGTATCAATTATCATACGGTAATCGTTAAACAATATTTTGCCATTACCATTTAATTTTTATTAAAATGTTTTAATGAATTTTTAATTAAGTACTAAAAACACTCAGGGACTTTTTGTACAAGTTTCTATTAAGATTTTAATAGTTAGTGCCATTACTACTATTACTTTAAATATTCCTAATATACATACAGCTAGAAAATGTTGAAGTCTTTCATTACTAAATTTCTATACAATTGATTTCCTAATAAGTATAGCCTATACTTTTTTTGTTTTGGAGAGTCTCTGATTTTCTGGAAACTATATCAATTTATTATTATTTTTCAAATACTATCAGCAAAAGGGAGAGTTCTTCAGTATTCATTGCTACACAATTTATTTATTATATCACTCTGATTCTCTAAAATGATTTAAAGTGTATCATTTTCTCTGTCAAGTTATGAAAAACGCTGTTATTCTGGTTTTTGTCATTTCTTCATTTTAGTTATAGTAATGATTAACTTTTTATAATTTGATACTATGTTGTAAATCTTAGGCAATAGCTATAGAATTTATTTTCTTCTTTAATCAGTGAAATTGTTCTCTTTATCCTGGTAAATGCTTTTGGCTTACAATCCTACTTTGTTTGATGTTAAAATAACCCAAATGACCCTGGACTTCATTAGCCCGTGGGTACTAAGAATGCCCCATTAATATTAATATCCTAATTTGCTAGCTCATTAACCCCTACCTGCATAACAGTGGGACCTTGACCTATACTTAAAAAGTCCCTAGGCGGTACCACCATGTATTCTAGAATCTGTAACATGCTCTTCTTCGTCTCCATGGGCTGCTCTTTGAAGACACTCTCTGGGTCACTGTTAACTTCTGCTGAGGCTGCTGCTCTATGAAGTTGCCTCCAGGACATGGAGATGTGCAACCTTCATGGTGTAAAAACAGTGAGACCCTTCTGGGAAATCAGGGAACACATCTAGACAGGCCTCTGTGTGAGGCTGCGTATTGGGGCAATCAATGAGATACCCACTGTGAGGAAGCATTCGCCCTTTCCTTCCTTAAATACACATCTGAGAGAATATTGAACGCCGTTCCTCAGCTCCTTCTAGACGTCCTTTCTAAGCTCCCAGGCTGACGCACGTGCGGCTTTCTAGGATGTATTTCTCCATCCATACACGGTTCTTCTCTCAAATCTTCACCATACAATTTTGATTCTTGCAAAATGCCTTCTTTTAGATGTTGATATCTAAGAATATAAAATGAAACTTTCATCTCTACGGTGCCCCTTCTCCATGTCATGTTATAAATGATCTTACATAAATCTCTTGACCACTCAAAGGCAAGGATGAGCTTACCCTTTTATTTTATGGATGAACACACGGAAGACAAGATAAGGAACTTGCCCACATGCAAATGGAGACTGCTTTTGCTGCTAAACTTCCTGAACGTATTTAATTTATTTCTTCGAAACTCTGGAACTATTTTATCAAGTACATTTTTCAAGAAGAATGTATTAACCAGCTTTTTTCTGAGTCTTGGGTAAAGGTATCACACAGTGTGTTCACTATGACTTTTCTCCTGGATGAATGGGTGACATGGGTCTGACATGGGTCACAACCCCTTCTTCTCTCTCTCTCATTCATATATGTATATGTATATAGGATGTATAAGCACACAATATATATTCTACTATGCATGACATAGTATTTAGAAAGCAAGGCATACTAAGGTGATGACTTAGTTCCTAAATGTTGGTGGCTGTAACTAAAAGCCACCATAAAATGGTCTCCAGTAATGTTTGAGATAAAAATATGTTTCAGTTCCTTCTACCTCTAATTCATGGCTTTAGGAAAATAAAGCAATCTCTTAACTCTGTATCATAGTTCATTTCTCTGGAGAATGTAACTACTAATACTTATGTCTTATATCTGCAACAAGATGACCCCTGTCCATATATAGCCTAGTTCTAGAACCAAATAAGTGCTGATGAATTTTGCTGTTTTCATGATAAATGTTATTAGTTATTAGTAATTACCACACCACTTACCCATATTTCAAAAGGTAATGATAGTACCATACTTGTGTCTTTAATTTTTTTCCTGAATCTTTTCTAAATGTACACTGCAAAATTATAAATTTATCCATGAAATTAAAAAAAAGAACTTACTTAGGTATATATGGACACAGTCATATAAATTATTTTGTTCCCCTCACTATGCTTTCTGGATCACAGCAGCCATCCCACTGATGCTCCTCATTAGTTAAAAAGGATTATAACTCTATTTTGTCCTTCAGTATTTGTATCTCCTGAGAACTGAATTAATCTTAAACTCTTTATATTCTGTAAAGGCATTATTTGTGTGCACATCACATTGCTTATTGGCTGTGTCAATTCTACTCTTTCTTATCCCATTTAATTATTTTATATGGCTAGTGCCTTCTCCAGTTCTTTCACTGGCTGACAGGTCTTCTAAGACATCAATATGTCATCTCACGTTCCTTTCTTTTTTTAACCTTGAAGTAATTGAAATATTCTTGCATTTAAGAATTTTTAAAACAGCAAAAATCTGACAGTTATTTCTCCCCCAGTAAATATCTTATTCTGGAAAAAATGCAGAGATAGGTAACATATTTAGGACTGTAGACTCATGACTAGTGAGATTTTTCTAGGCAATGGCAGAGATGGAATATTTGAATTTCCTGAGTTTTAGTTATGTGTAGCAAACCCAAATAAAGGTGCTGATACGGACTTGACTGTTCAGGTTTAAGTTTAGGTGAGTTCTAGGCAGAGATGCATTCTGCAGGTGTTTTTGAATAATTTGTAACAGAAGCAAAAGAGCTGGATATGAGACACACTGAGAACCACACAATGATAGTCTGAGAGAAGTCAATGGTCAAATCATTTTATCTGAGTAAGGAATTGAGGTTAGGAGAAAATCTTCCAGGGGTGTAGGTTTGAGCAGAAGAGTAAATGTAGAATGTTTCACTCTTTTGGCTTTTGGGGGGCACCACCCAGCTTCCCAATAAATCACACACAGAAGCTTATTCTTAGTTATAAATGCCTGGCCTTAGCTTGACTTGTGTCTTGCCAGCTTTTCTTAAATTATCTTTACTACCTTTTGGCTCTGGGTTTATTTCTTTCTCTATTTCTGTATACCCTTTTCTTTCCTTCTTACTCTGTGCCTGCTGTGCAGTGGAGTGACTGGCCTCTAACGTCCCCTCCCTTGTTCTCTCATTGTTCCCTCTTCTTCCTCATTTCTCCTATTTATACTCTCTGCCTGCCAGCCCTGCCTATCCTTATTCCTGCCTTACTGTTGCCTGTTTTCTCTTTATTAGACCTTCAGGTGTTTTAGACAGGCAAAGAATCACAGCTTCACAGCATTAAACAAATGCAGCCTAAACAAAAGCAACACACCTTAATCTAATTCCCCCAACAAGCAACTGGCTGTCAGTCAGTGGTGCAAAATGCAGAAGCCAATAGCGAAGAAATGAGGAGGAATCACTGTGTTTGCAAAGTAAATTTGGAAGAGGCACTGTCCGTGTAACATTACTGTGACTCTTGAAATATGGAGGAGAGCACTGGCAATTTTTGTCAGGGTTTGTCTTCAGTAAGTTTTTCCACACAGAGCAGAAGAGGTACAAAGACGAACTAGCTTAAAGGTCAGAGACTTTCAGAACCAAGGAGATGGAAGTGACCATGAGAATAATTAATTGACAGAAATTGATGGGATTGGTAATGGATGAGGACCAAGCTCGGGGGCACTGAGATCAGACCGAAGAGAAAAGCGCAACCATAGGTCTAGACTAGTCGGTGAATGCGATGTAAGAACTCACAGCCTGGATGACATCAGAGGATGCAGAAAGATTATATAAATTCCAATAAGGCATCTGCCTTAGAGAACATCAAAGGGACCTTGGTGTCCGTGTTACACTAATAATAAGTTGTACCATTCAGCCAATAGAAACAGTTGCTTCAAAACTTCCTTGTAGAGCTTGGTGCTGAAAATACTGCCAAGATTTTCAGGCATGAAGGGCCAGAGAAGAAAGGAAATTGGCTCAATACAAGAGGGGAGGGCTGCAAGTTTTGAGTAATCAGGGTCTACGTTAGAGAGGTGTCCCCAGTGCCACTGCCTGAGATGACCCTGAGAAATCCAGCCGTGAGCTTCCCCGTGCACTGTTTTAACAATGTCATCAGCCGGTGACCCCAGGACAGGGGCCTTTGTTCTGAATTTAAATTTCCCCATGGGCTTGTGTTTTTGCATTGCTCCTCAGCATGTGAAACATTTGGGAAGAGTGACTTGGATGGCAGAGTCGGCTCCTTCCCTGAGCCCATCTTGCTCTCTGCTTCCTAGGGCATTGGGAAGTCAGTAACTTCTGCCCGTTCCCCCACCTCCGTGAACCCTACCCTACCTAGACCAAAACTTCCAAAGTCATAACTCAAAAGAAGTCTTTCCTACTATGGATTGCTTCTGTCAGTCAGAACCCTGCGAAAATAACTAGTAAGGGGAGAGACAGCCAATGTCAGCCAGCAGTGAGGGAGAGGAGGGGAGCTGCGTCAGCCCTGTAAGGCTTCTATCTGTGGCTATGAAACAAACCTATGCTGTGAGACAGAGAAGTAATTGCCATAAAAGACTACATGACTACAAGATGCGTGATGAAACAACAGGAGAAATGGCCAAATAAGACAAAATAGGAAGACTTAGTTGGCGGATACTGATACTTAGTTGGCACTACAAAGAAAATAAATTTAGGTCATGTAGTGGTGGCGCATGCCTTTAACCCCAGCACTCAGGAAGTAGAGGTCTCTGAGTTGGAGGCCAGTGTGGTCTATAGAGTGAGTTCCAGAACAGCCAGCGTTACACAGAGAAATCTTATGCCCCCCCCCACAAAGAAAGAAAAAGGAAAGAAAGAAAAGAAAAAATAAGTATAAAACAAAGATTGAATTGGCTAGCAAAAGGTCACCTGAATTATCTAACTCGCAGTTGAAAAGATGACTGCTTCTAAGTTCTTCTAGCAGAGAACTAAATAAAATTATGTTTGTTGTTCCTCATAATGATTTGTAAGATTATGAGAATGAGAAACATATAATAGCATCCATTATACCCACAAATCACATAGCAAGTTTGCTAATAACAACATTAGCAAAAGTATCATAAGACAATGAAATATTGTGTTTTATATATAAGATTTAAAAACTAGTCCCAAGGTTTGAAGTGATAGACTCACTTAGTTTCTAAAAAATATTTAATGGCTTGCAAACATTTTATTGCTTTAAATTATTTAAAATACTTATTTGTGTATGTGTGTGTGTGTGGTGTTTGGGCATGTATGTGTTTTGTGGATGTGGGAATAGGCAGGTGTCTTATGGAGTGTGTGTGTGTGTGTGTGTGTTGTCTCTGTATTGTGTGTATTTGTAGTGAGTTGGGAAAGCATATGTGTGTTGCAGGGGGTATGTGTGTCGTGTGTGTGTGTTATGTGTGGGGTGGATATGTATGTTGTATGTGGGGGTGGCTATGTGTTATATGTAGGGATGGGTATGTGTGCTGTGTGTGTGCTGTGTGGGGGGTGGGTCTGTGTGTTATGTGTGGAGTGGGTATGTGTGCTGTGTGTGGAGGGGTAGCTACATGTGCCATGGTGCTCATGTGGAAGCCAGTGTACAGGTGTTTATGGACTTATTCTCTCCATCTATCTTTTGATGGGTTTTGGATACTGAACTCAAGCTTTCATGGCAATCTTTTTCTCTGCTGAACCATCTCAAACCCCTGTATTTTTCACTGCGTTAACAAAAGCACTCAAGAACTAGAAACATGTATGTAGACTATTGTTCTGAGTTTTTAATTAAAATCCAATTTTGAAAACAATCCTGTTTTCAAATTAAGCAAAACTTTAACCAATATGACTTATCTCTGATGCTTTTAGATGAGCACGAAACCAAGGTCCCTGTGCTTCCTCGGCAAGTGCTTTATGACTGTCTCTAGTCTCTGACTCTTTAAATACATCGATAAAATTTGCAGGCTTAAGGCTGGGTAGCTGGAAGAGGCAAATGATTCCCATTGAAAAGACTTTTGAACACAATTACAATATTGAGAATATCTACTGCAGCGATAGCTGTTACATTCAGATTCCTACACGGTTGTCTACAAGATTTTATTATGATCCATGTAAATGTGTGCGTGTGAGTGTATGGTATGTATATATGCACATGTATGTTAGTGCTTACGATGCAATCAGCATTGCCACAAGCACAAGCACAAGGGTGGGTCCCACAATGCCTGCTTTGGAGCTCAGGAAGCTGAGGTCTAGAGTATGATAGGAAGTCTGGGCATCACAGCTACTTCACTGTTGAACCATGGATTTGAACATAAAAATCCAAATTCTTGCCTCTGTCCTTCTAAACCACCCGTCATGTGTCACTTTAGATAAACTAATAAGATCTTCATTTTCTGTGAATGAGATAGTCATGTTCCTAAAAGACGCCAATATAGTATCGATTTTTTTCTAGAGATATAATTACATCATTCTAAGTGAAAACTTTTAAAGCTAATTCTTGTTCCAAGCTATCTATTGTGCTTAGTCTAACACCCAGAATTGAAATAGTGGCTGCCCTTTACCATGGGTCAGAGAAATGTTTTTGGTACATGATAAATAATATTAAATAGTAGAGTAAATTACCTTATACCTAAAAGCATATTTTAAAAGAAGAGTTTAAATTTTGTTAAATATTCAGTGGACTGTATTTTTCATATTTTCAATTGCTTGGAGCTTTGAAATGTATTTTGATTTGTATGTAAGACTAAGCCTCAGATGACAACACCATTTGCATAAGAATTAATGTACTGGTAAAATGAGCATCATGAGAAAAGTAATTTTTCAAAAATGAAACCATTTTAAGACTATTAGAACAAAGCTTAGCTTCCCTGGAACAACACAGAGCAGCACTGCCCGCATTCCCCTCGATAAATTATCCTAGAGTTAGGAAAGATTAGAAAGAAAATTCTGACATTTCTTACTAAAATTTTTATTTACTTATCTCATGGTATTTATTTGTTTATGTATGTATTTCATATTTTTGTATTTTAGGTGTTTTGCTATTATTATTTCATGTTTATAAATATTTTGCCTTCGTGTGTGTGTGTATATTATGTGCACACCTGGCCAAGTACGCAGGGACCAAAGAAGGTATCAGCTTCTCTAGAACTGGAGTTTGAGACGTTTTGGAGCTCCATATGGTGTTGGAAAACCAGTCCAGTTTTTCTGCAAGAACAACAAGTGGTTTTACCCTCTGAGTCATCCATCCATCTCTCTGTAGTAAATATAAAGTAATTATCAAGTAATAAATCAAGTCCTAAATGTTTTTTAGCATGTGTGAACTCATCTCGAAGTCTGTGTGCACCTGAGGGCATGTGGTGAAGCAGACAGACCACAGCCGCTGTCTGAGGAACTTACCAGCCTGCACTTGAATGCACCCAAGCGAACAGAACTTACCTATCAAGACTTCCCATAGAGCCTAGGCAGTTTGGATGCTCAACTTACTAGACCTGGATGGAGGTGGGGGTTCCTTGGACTTCCCACAGGACAGGGAACCCTGATTGCTTTTCGGGCTGGGGGGAGACTTAACTGGGGGGGGGGGAATGGGAGGCGGTGGCGGGGAAGAGACAGAAATCTTTAATAAATAAATAAATTAATAAAGAAAAACAAAACAAAAAAAACAAAACAAAAAAAAAAAAGAAAAGAAAAAAAAAAGACTTCCCATATTATGGATGCCTGCTCTAATTCCTAAAATGTACTTCTTTGATTTAATTTTCTAACATTTGTATGCATCTCTCCCAGTTCTACTGGGGTCACCCTAACACGCAACAATAATTTTTCAGACAGAATTGCTTCTTTCATTTGAGAATTTTAAAATCTCTTTGGATCATCTTGTTCCAGACCCTTCACTGATTCATCTTGATCTTGTCAAAATGGCTGTCTTGATCACATGTCCCTGGCAAAGCTCCCCATCCTCCAGGTCTCTGAAAGATGGAGGAAGGCTATGTGAGTTTCCAGTATTCTAAACTTTTATTCGAAAGATCTTCAGTGAGAATAGATCCGACACCTGTGGCTTTGACTATTTGGGATTAAACGCAATGACTCAGGAAATGTAGTTAAGAGCCAGGTGTGAGGCTGCTGAGTCACCAAAGGAGGACAAGTGTGTATGAAGTCAACAGTTGACTTCAGACTCCACACACTCCACCTGCTGCCATTTGGATGAACCCTGGAAATATTAGGCCAGGAAAAGGAGGTCAGGACTCAGACCACACATTCTGTAATCCACAATAATTAAAGTTAGAAAAAAACAGAAACATACACAAGACATAAAGTAGATGGGTGTCTGCAAGAATCCTGGGAGTTATTAAAGATGTTGTATGGGGATTATTTTTGAGGGGATGAAAAAGGCTCTGAAATTGACTATAAAAAATGATTACATCTATATGTGGAATGGTATATTTGTAGAGTATGAAATTTACATCTTACAGAAACACACACACACACACACTGGGAGAGTAATATTAAATCTATGTCTTTGTGCCAAATGAGAAATTACCAAGATGCATTGCGGACCTTCAAAAATTGTGAGACTGAAAAAAATCATAACTGAGAGCTCCGCAAATTCATTGACATGGTGCAGAGAATAGAAGGGTCTGTCTACTTGAGGGGGTTCTCACCAGTCTTCAAACATCTGGTTAAGTCAGTGAGGATGAACTGCACCTAAGACTCCATCAACTACATGGACCACGAAGGCCTGACCCAGCTGAGGACCATGTACCCGTCTTGTACAGTGGAAGTCCTGTCTCTCACCCCCGGCTTCAAGTGCCTATATTTGGTATTTTTTTTGTCTTCTGTATGGAAACTTGCTTTATTCTTTCTTTTCCCTTCAGGAGACTTTGGGATCTTCACTTTATCTTTGGATATCTGAATTTTACGAACTATTTAAAGGATATTTTGTCTTCCATTCAGCCACAGAGTTATCTTTTCAGCTTCAACCTCCAGACTCATGTTTTTAACAATTTTTTCAGTTGTATTTTTTTCTCAGCTTTACTTCAAAATAGTGAGTCTCCTTTTGAATTTTCAATCTTCATTTTTGTGTTTTAAATCTGCGTGGCAACTCATTCACAGCTCTGATCACCTATTAGAATGTTAAGTCCCTAAGAGCCATATTTTTTAATTCCTAAGAACTTTCGGTAGGCCTGTGATATTTTTTCTTTGCTCATGAAAGTCTTTTATTTTATTGTTATAAAAACTGGATCTTTTGATGCAGGGGAGAGCATGTCATTTGGCTCATTTTACTTTAGGATCTGAAGGCAGGCAGGGTCCTTCCAAATAAAATAAAATAGCCTTTTCTTTTTAGATTAAGTTCAGTAGAACTATTTACATGTATGTATACACAGAAGGGTCCCCCAGTTCCTTTCTTACAAGTTGCAAACCTCAGACTCATAGACATGTACGGTTATGGGCCCTCGGTGGGATTAAGACACGATGGCTATTGTAGATTGTGACTCTCTATACCTGACTGCGTTGTATGTATCCAAGCCTGCTCACACTGTGTGGAGGCTCCTCCGGGAGTCCCCAGCTCCACCATTCCACATACAGCTTTTAAAGCGCAATCTCTGTTACTTCTGCCTCGTGGCTACTTCTGCTTTGTTTCAGCTGTCACCGCACCCGTCTGCTTTCTGTCTTCCAGAAATGTATTAATAACTTGAGTGCACTGTTGGCCCACAGTGCTGCTTTCTGGATACTGTGGCTTTGTTCCCATTTGTCCTCCTTTGTTCTCACTTCAGTGGTAACTTTTAAGAGCCCAGATACTTAAGACTATCCCAAGTCACCATCTCGAGGCAAGAGAAGAAGCAAGAAAAAAAATGTCAAATAGTCTTTTGATTGACCAAATTTGTGAATATTAAAGTTCTAACCCAGAGAAGCAAATTAGTTAAGTGGACAATAACTCTGGAGGAGGCACGTTTTTAACAAAGATGGCAAGAAGAAGCAGGGCCTGGTCAAAACTACAACCACCAGCAGCACAGAACCAGATGAAGTCATGAGAAGTTATCGGGCATAGCAAGCACAGAATCATATAGGAAGAAAGAGAATACACGAGAGAAAGGTTTTTAAGAAGACATGAAGGTTTGAAGTGACATGAAGCTTTCTGTACTACACTGTAGATAGCACAGATAACAATGACATTCTGCATAACCTTGAAGAGGAGGCTGACAGGAGGAATGTGGTGTTTGGGGAACATTATCATGTCAGAGGTGTAAGCAATAGACTTGATCAAAGACAGACCGGAGCAACGGAGAGTACACGGCAGCTTGCTGATGTAGTCCAGGAAAGGGGGTCTAAGAAACTGGCAGAGCTGTGTAGTTTTGAGACTAGAACAGAAAGAGCTTGGCAACCACATCTTCCAAGCCCCATGTTGCTTTCTGACTTGATTCTGCATTTCTTTTGACTTCCAAAATGGAAAAGCAGAGAACAAAAGCAGGATCTGTAGTAAGAAATTATCCTGTGAAAACAGGCAAGGATAATAAAGAGGCTATTCTGTTGTTTTTATGCTTTTCTATATTTAACAACATGTCATAAAATAGAGCAAAAAATGAAAATAAGGAATAATGAGTTGGGACAAGAGTCTTGGCTGGAAGATGCTGTTCCTCAAAGGGGCAGCAAGACATCACCTCACTGATTCTGACAGCCAATCTCATAATTCCTAAAAATAAAACAAAAGTGCAGAACAGAAGAAAACCAGGCTTGCCTGCATGTGGACAAAAGCCTTCCACAGTATGTGTATATGTGTGTGTGTGTTCTGGTATATGCAAATGTGTGCGCAGATGTGCACCTATGCATATGGAGACCAGAGAATTGTGCCTGTGTCTTCCTCTAATACCTTCCAACCTTTCCACATCTGCCTGTCTCTCCTGCCAGTGCTAGGGGGATAGGCATGCACAGGTATGGCTGTGGGTGGCGATGGGACAAGCAGTCTTACCCATGGAGCCATCTCCACATCGCAGCCTTGAGAGTTTTTAAGATATGGAATCTCAGAGATAAATGAAGTCTGTGTCAGTATCTGTAAACTATTACTTAAAAGCAAAGTAGCTTGGCACAATACTTTGCATTAGTGAAAGTAGGACAAAGGATGCTATCTACAGCAATTCCAATTAGAAAATTGCACATAGTATCTTGATTCATATGCCAATTAAACAGAAACATAGTCATTTGGCCATGACTAAGTCTTCTTATTAGTTCAACAGTACAATGTAATTATAGGGAACATTATGGTTATATATTATGAACTTCCAAGTGATTTAATCACTTTTGAGTTTTCCTAGAATTATGAAATACATACAGACAGTAGCATATGTTGTCCTCATGGCTGATTCTGCTACAGGATTTTTCTCATACACTAGCTTTGAGGACACATTTCCTTCTGGAATGGAAAAGGAGACAAAACAAGACAACTGACATTGCTTAGTTAGACAGGCTGCTTAGCATAAAGATATAATAAAATCCATTGTGATCTTCACTACAATAATTGCGGTCCTATTTTCTTCCTAGGAAGCACATTAGCAGAATGCATTCCATGCTAGCCATTCTCTACTCACATGAGTGATTATTTAGAACAACCACCGAAGGGGCCCTGATTTGTTTAAGCCCTTGTTTTATGAGTAATGGGTTTGGATTGCTATTATTTGTAAGATAGTTGGGAAAAACGGTAAGTTTGGCAGTTAGAGCAAATGCCATGCCTGCGTTTCTACTGTTAGACGAAATAGTGTTCTCTTGGGGATTTACCAAAAATGTTGTATGAGATACCAATGAAGCTTCATAATCAATAAACGTCAGATGTTTTCTTATTTAATTGAAAACATTATAACTTTCAAAGGCTGACAATTATAATTACAATCATCAAGGAAAATATTATAGTTAATTTAGGGGCAACAGATAATTCTGGATTTAAAACATGTCATGAAATTGTTAGTATTGGGTTTGTCATAGGAGCCCGTTAGCATTTTTAAATTTCAAATAACAAATCGATGGATGACAAATCTATTTCTCCACAGATGAATATAATTAAATCTTTAAAAGAAACGGGATGTGAGGGCATTGTAAGAACAATTCTGGATGTTGTGTTTGCTTTCTCTTTTGTTTTGATTTTGTGTTACTGAAGTTGTACTCAGAGGTTTGTGTATGGAGTGGTCTACCTAACTGAGCTACCTTTTCTGTCCTAAAGTGGGTATTTCTTATCCCAGGAAAGCATACATATTACTTCCTTTAGAGACAGGATGGCCCTGAAATACTTCAGCCTCAAGCTTCCTAAGTGTGCACCATTAGGGCTGCCTCAGACTCAATGTGAATAGATACAGTGAGTAAGAATCATTCCAACTGAAAGTGGTTTTGAATCTGAGCATTGCATGGTTTGTGTAAGAGAGAAATTTATATTCCTTGGCCGAACCCGCTTGCAGTGTAGAGGCTGCTGTAGGACAAGGCAAGGCTTTGGTGAGTTCTTAAGTCTGCTCTGGGGTCAGACGTGCCTCCGGTGGGGGTGCAAATTTCCCTGCTTGCATTCTCTTCTGTCAAAAAGCTGAGAAACTCCTTGCTCTAAAATAGTGGGATTTCTGATGCTGTCTTTTCTCAGCAGGCTGCTGCAAACCACTGTACATTGGCTTTGATCTGATGTCTTTTTGTGAAATAACATTTTAATTGTATGTTCCATGATAAAAGCAGGAAATAAGTACACTAATGAATCTACATGAGTACCACTTGGCTGGTCCTAGTGTTGAGGGGGGAAGGGTTGTAACTCAATTAACATTAATTACTGAACAATGGTACATAGTATCAGCAATATGTAGGTTTTCTTCTATACATTTGTAACTTTTTAGAATTGAACATGATTGAACAAAATAACTAATAACTGATAATGTTGATTTGCTGTTCTTTCATCTGAATCCTGTATACCTGTATTAGACTTGTGCTTGTGGCACAAATGTTTTAATACTTAGTGTTTCTCAGCTGTGACTTGAATATATATGAGCACATCCTCTTGTGGCCGTCTACAGTATGGGAATCAATTCCAGGGATCTGACCCTCTAGTGATATAGTTTTCACAAACACCATTGTAGTAAGGAGGCTGTTTGTTGGTTTCTGGCTGCCTAGCTTCAAAAATAATCACACAGAAATTGTATTAATTAAATCACTGCTTGGCCCATTAGCTCTAGCTTCTTATTAGCTAACTCTTACATATTAATTTAACCCTTTTCAATTAATCTGTGTATTGCCATGTGGCTGTGGCTTACCTGCTGAAGTTTCATCTAGCTCCAGTGTGGCTATATGGTTTCTTTCTGACTCCTTCCTTTTTCTCCCCACATTCAGCTTCGTTTTCTCCACCTAGCTCTGTTCCCCTATAGCTCTGCTAAGGGCCCCAAACAGTTCCTTTATTAACCAATGGTATTCACAGTATACAGAGGATTTCTGATACAACATTTGTGAGTATGTGTGTGTGTAGACATACATGTGCATGCTCATGTGTATGAGTGTCATGTGTGCAAGTGCAGGTTTAAGTGAGCATTAGGTGCTTGTAGAAGTCGTAGGACAGTCTTGTGTGTCAGTTTTCATCTTTTGTCTTCTTGGAGGCAGTCTCTCATACACCACTGTTTCTGCTAACGTAGAATGCAGCTTTGTGTGAGTTTTGGAAGTCTGAACTGGATTCTTGATGGGAGGATGGCAATTTCCATTGAGCATTTCCATTGAGCTATCTCTTCAGACTTTTTATTTAAAGAAACCTTAATCCATTTGGACTGAACATGGGATGTACTCACTCATATTTGGTTTCTAGCCATAAATAAAGGACATTGAGCCTATAATTCGTGATCCTAGAGAAGCTAAGTAAGAAGGTGAACCCAAAGGAAAACATATAGGCATCCTCCTGAATATTAACCTTCATCAGGCGATGAAAGGAGACAGAGACAGAGACCCACATTGGAGCATCGAACTGAAATCTCAAGGTCCAAATCAAGAGCAGATGGAGAGAGAGCACTAGCAAGGAACTCAGGACCGCGAGGGGTGCACCCACACACTGAGACAATGGGGATGTTCTATCGGGAACTCACCAAGGCCAGCTGGCCTGGGTCTGAAAAAGCATAGGATAAAACCGGACTCGCTGAACATAGTGGACAATGAGGACTACTGAGAACTCAAGAACAATGGCAATGGGTTTTTGATCCTACTGCACATACTGGCTTTGTGGGAGCCTAGGCAGTTTGGATGCTCACCTTACTAGACCTGGATGGAGGTGGGTGGTCCTTGGACTTCCCACAGGTCAGGGAACCCTGATTGCTCTTTGGGCAGACGAGGGAGGGGGACTTGATTGGAGGAGGGGGAGGGAAATGGAAGGTGGTGGCGGGGAGGAGGCAGAAATCTTTAATAAATAAATAAATAAATGTAAAAAAAGAAACCTTAATAACAACTCCCATAGTAGGTATACCTGCTTATTTTCCTATAGGTGGTGTTTAAAGCTTTCACTTCCTACACACACTTGTTAGTGTTGTTTCTTGTCATTTGTTCAGTTTTTCTTGCTACTGACTTGTAGTTTGAACTTCATACAATTTGGTAAGAGATTTCTGATATTTTTATATTCAGTAAGGCTTAATTTGTGACCAATGTGGTTATATATTTTTATAAAAAATTTCATAGGTTACCAAGAAGAATGTGTTTTTGGATGTAATATGCAGTTGAATTTTAGTAACTCCACTCGATGTATGTTTTTTTTTTAACTCTGAGATTGTTTCCTTTTAGTTCAGAGACAGCCTACTTAGAAATGAAAATGAAGCAATAAAACCATGCACAATTATTATATCAGAATCAGCCTGACCTTTTGTATCCATTAACATGTATTTTGTGGAACTGTGAATCTATTTCATAGCAGTCGTGACTTCTTGAGGAATTGTTGTTGTTTTTAATACATGGTGGTCACCTTTCTCTCTTCCAAATTATTATTTTATCAGCTATCGGAGTAGCCATGCCATTTTGTTTTTAGCTTCTGCTTATATAGGAAATTTTTTCCTTCCCATGAATGTGGCTTCTTTACCACTGTGGTGTGTTACTTGGAAACAGCAGAGAGTTAGATCTGGTTTGCTTTAATCAAGTCAGCTACTCTGCATCTCCTTATTGATGAATTGAGATCATTTACATCTAATGTTATTGAGATGTGTTCATAAATTCATGTAATTGTGTTTGTAGCTTTTCTAATTTGTTAGGCTATTGATTTTCTTATATTTCTTTTGTTAGTAGTAGGGCTTTGCTGGTTTGATATGTTGGACAGGATGGGTCCTTCCTGCCTCTCCAATTTTTAGTTGTTGTCACATTTGCCATGGCTGTTTCTTATGTTCCTGTGATTGGGCTGTTTTTCTTCCTCTTTTATGGAAGACTATTGCTTTTAGCATTTTATGCAGCGCTGACTTGATAGTCATGAACTGCTTTTGTTTCAATGTCTTGATTCATCCTCTCAGTTTTAACAGGTATCTTTGCTGGCTATATTAATATTTGTTGCCTGTTACTCAGTTTCTGGGCTTGAAATATATAATTACGTATGTTTCTGCCCTTCATGATTTCTGATGAGAGATCAAGAGGTTTCTACCTTTTTATGTGAGTTGGGATTTTTTTCTCTTACAAGTTTTACTATTATTTCTTCATATGTTTGGCATCTTGACTATAAAATGTGGTAGAGAGACTCTTTTCCGGTCAAGTCTACTTGCAGTTCTAAATACCCCTAGTGTTTGAATGTCTATTTCTTTAAATTTTGGGAAATCTGTTCTATTATTTCACTGAATAAATTCTTTATTCTTTTATTGTTTATCTCAGATCTTTCTTCTATTTTTGACCATGTCATCACTTCTCTGACCTTACTCAGGCTCTCAATGAGTTCCTTTCTTCCTTCATCTTCCAGTATACAGTGGCCATCAATATTTTTGCAAGTGAGACTCCGAAATCGTTTCTGGCATGTCCAGCTACTTTATTAAGTTCTTTTATTAAAGGCTTTCAAGCTTGTAGAAATGCTGTTTTATTTTCTATAAATATTTTATATTTCTTGGTTGTGTTTTGCACAAATTTATGATGGATGTGTCTTTCAGATTTTTCTTTTTCCCCTTTGCCCAATTTAAAAGAAAATTATGCAAATCTTCTTGGTAAATTTTCTCACTTGAGGTTATGTTCCCCAGTACCTCCTAGGAGCAAGACCCACTGAAGTAACAAACAGCGTGGTGGCAGTTGGCTAAATGTTAGTTGGTGCAGAAGACTCACGCTCTTCTCAACTTTACATTTTTCCCATATACGTTTTAGAAACATTAGCACAATAGAAATGATCAGAAGTGTATCTCAGAAGTTTTTTAGAGTTAAGGGTGCTAGCAATCAAGTAGTAAACAAGGAGGAAATAAGAATACGAGGAAGGGATAGTAAGGATTAAATAGGATTATTCCAACAGTAGATGTATGAGAAATATGAGAAAATATAAAGTCCAGAGGGAAAAGATAGTCAAGTAAGACATGACCTAAAACAAACAAATTATTCAAATAAGATAAATAAGAAATCAAATGTCATGGATGATATTATAAAGTCAGAAGACAGTGTCTTTCCCTGTCTAGGAAGGATGTGGGTTATTCCTCCCACTGACTGTCTTTTGCAGCAGTTGCTGCTTGAGGGGAGAGCTGCTAACCTCAATACTGCAACCAAATGGAGTTACTGTGGGTTTCCTCTATCAGTTATTTTCACGTGAAAATGTACTTTCTGCCAGTATCTCCCACTGTGAGGCATCACCCACTCTTTGCTTGAAGGTTACAACTTTTTGCTTCCCAGTCCTTTATTCCACACAACTATCTGGGATGACTCTGATGAGAGTGGAAGCCCTGCTACTTTGTTTGTTGGGTGATTTTTTTTCTTCAGACAAGATTTCAGCAAGTTTATCAATATATGTGTGGATTCTTTCTCTGCTTATCTGGATGGGTTGGCAGACAGGATACATCCCAAGGTTCCTGTGGGAAATCTCGGATTCCTGCTCCCAATCTCACAGCCGGTGGTACTTTCTGATCTCTCTGCTAACAGTCTATCCTGCCTGCACTTACGTTTCTGCTGCCATGTCTCTATGTTCCTGTGGTTCCTTATCTGAGAGTGGTGAGCATCTTCCTTTCAAGCGACTGCCAACCGTTGCCCACAGTCCACACAGGCCATGATAAAAACGGCATATCAAACTGGTCAGGCAGTTTAGGGACAGAAACTTTGATTCTTGTTCTCAGCAGTGAATGTCTCTGGTTCTGTGCTGACCAGAGGACAGAAATTTTAGAAGAAGGCTCTGGTTTATTTTGATTTTATACTATCTAAATGAGCCCCATTGTCTGGAAACTATAGTTAAGGATATGATCAAAATGAAAAGGCAACTGGATTTGCAGGGACCCCACTTGACCCAGCCCAGTTTCTGGCATAAGTCCTATAAAAGGTCCTAAGAATAGCATTTCAGTGATCTCCCCACTATCTGAGACCCCTACTTTCTGGGACCTTGTCATGCTCTGTGGGAGTTTTGGCTTCATTCTTTCTCTTGCACCCCCAGGTGTAATCCTATAATAAAGTCACTTTATGAAGCCACCCTCCCAGTCAGAAATTGATCCTTCTCCTTCCTGGGATGAAGGAAATAGAAGCCTCTTGCTTAGGGTGACTCTGCTGGCCTTTACCAAGCCTCCTACCTCTCACAGCTATGCACAGCTGGGAACCCCCATGCTCCCCTTTCCCAGGAGCATACACGGTGTATCTGAGTGCTGTTTGCTGGTTGTTCCTGGTGCCACTTGATGGGGATTTCTCCTTAGGTTATTTCCTACCCTTCAGCTCTTTCCATAGGAATAAAGTTGTTTATTTAATTTTATTTATTATTATTTTTTAAATCCTGGTCATTCCTTTTCATCCAGTAGCACCCAGGTGGCTTCTAATTTGACATCATACTTGGGAGTTGTGGTTCATTGTGCAAAAGCATCGGGTGTGGCTTGCTTAGGCTACTGGTCCAAACCACAGAGTGTTAAAATAAGCTTTTGAGTAAGGTGGTATGCAAAGCCTGCTTATCCACTTCGGAAATCTGCTGAGTTAGGTTGGAAATGGTCTAAAGCTCATATTGACTTTATTTTCTTTGACTTTGGCCACTAGAAGATACCTTTGAAGATACCTTTGCTTTTTGATATGATAAGTTATTGTTAATACCTTCAAGATACAGTAGACGTTAGACATGATCCCTGTTGTTGTTGTTGTCTTTCATAAAATTCCAACTGATAAATCCAAAGCTGAAGATAGCCTGTCAGATAACAAAACTTTTTCCCCACTTAACATTAAATTCATTAATAACAATACCACCAAATTACTTCTGCCTAAACCCTCATAAAAACAGGAACTAATCAAAGCAAACACACTTAACAGCTAATGATGATGTTAATTTAGCTGTAAATGCCTCAAAGGCTAGTAATTAGAGAGCAGCTATGTGCTTTTTTGTTTTGCAAAATAAATTAGTGCTGCGCATTTTGCCACAATCTTCTCTACTTACTTTTCTAAAATACTATTCCCTGAGCGAAATTGTAAAGTAGATCTAATGGCTGGATAACTTAAATAACCATATTGCAATCAATTTATTTAAAATAATGTCTCATGAAGATGTTTGGAACAGTAAAACTGGCCACAAATGTCCCATAAAACAACACAAAGAGCAGAGGCAGTAAACAGTCCTTGACTGCATGGAGCCAGTCACTTTAGATTTAATGAAAGGTTATTTGTTCGGCCATAGGGATCTGAGTCATATATTCTACCACTATTATGGGGCAGTATTATGGTTGGAAACAATAGGAACTAACCGACAGTTGCACATTTTCCCCAAACAGACATGATCATCAGTCCTTTGTCTTTATCTTTATCTCTATCTCCAAAATGGTGAAGTAGCAACACAAGTTGTCATCTCGGTTTCCATGGGAGAGGGCCACGGGTCCAACAGGACTGTGTTCGGGAGTCTGTTTTTCTAGAGGAGAGCGCTAAAAATAGAATCACATACTGCGCCACAACCATCCACAATGACAGAACTCGTTCTCAAATGAGAGACCATGCAAAGAATGAGAGGCAGCTGTAATTTTGAAGTTCAGAATAAGAAAAATAAAGGCAAGCTTACTAGGGCTGAGAGTCCACTGACAGCTGAGAAATGAGAGGGCTAAATTTGGAATATGAATCTATAGTAGCTCATATTTCTTTCCAATTCCCCGTGAAAGTGGTTATACTGATTTTGTCTTTGTTTGTATTTTGCATGTGATATGACTAATAGCCATACTTAAAAAAGCAAAATTATTGTTGTGGTATGGGTGCACAATGAACCCCTGGGGTTCATGTGTTTGAACACTGAGTTCCCAGCTGGGGTGTTGTTATGGAAGATTGGGGAACTTTTGGTGGGGTGCAACCTGGCTGGAGGAAATGGTTCTCTGGGATTGGGGGTGGGCCTTAACAGCCTGACACCACTTCCTTCTAGGTTTCTGCTTCCTGACAAAGGATGAAATCAGATTTGCCATCTCACATTCCCAATATCAAGCCTTCCCCAGGATGGACAGCCTCCCTTTTAATCCATGAGCAGGAGTAAACTCTTCCTTTCTTCAAGGTGTTTCTTGTCAGGTGTGTGTGTGTGTGGTGTGTTTATGTGTGTGTATTTGCATGTGTGTATGTGTGCTTGCATGTGTGTGCACCTGTATGTGCCAGTTACAATCCTTAGAGAAACATGGCCCATGTGTGTGCATGCGTGTGCTTGTGTGTGCATGCACAGGAGTGTGTACGTGGGTGTGTAGGTGCCAGTTACGATTCTTCGAGACAAATGAGCAGCATTATGTTTTAATGAGTTTTCATTATGCAAGTGGTTGAAATACATAGATATTACCCAAGAAAGAAGACTGCCTCCACCTCATGGGGGGTGGGGTGGGGAATAGAACTCATTTGTAACCAACACCCTCTTCTTGTTGTTTTGTTTATGGAAGCTGTTTCCTTCTTCCCTTATTTTATCCTCATTATTTCCATCTCCTGGAAACTCCTGACCTGCTCTTCCAGTTTTTAATGAATGTGTTCTTAAAGTAATATCAAGATTAGATTTTAAAGAACATCATATGACATGGTCTTACTTTTATTTATAAACACTTTATTGATCTTTTGTGTTACAGCAATGTCACAATTAGTTTGTTGTTCTTTACTGATACATTCTAAATAGGTCTTGGCCACTATAAGATACCTGAAAAAAATCTTAGTGTAGGCTGTCCCAAATTAGTGCTTAATATTTTTAAAAATGAATTCTAAAGTGGTAGAATCCTGAGTTGATGTCTAAGCAATTAAATTTCCAGTGGGCTGTCTGTAACCTTGTAGTTGCTGTTGCCTTGTGTACAGACAATGGTTTTCTAATGTCACTTTTTGTGACTGGCTGTGAAGCACGCCTGAGCATCATTTCAGATGCTGGTTAATGCTTTGTAAATGGTCATTGTTCTGTTATCTGCCTCCAGCTTGTCAATTTGTAAAGACATGATCACATATTTAAAGTTAACCTCTTTATCTAAAGCAAATTAACATTTTGCCATATATACATTTACATTAATATTGCTCACATGGAAAACTTGCAATTACAATACATTGAACATGTTAATACAGAAATTCCTTTCTTCTTTGACTTCTGCATTTAATGTCTTACTCAAAAAGGTTTCTGTTCACTAATTGTCTTTATAGGATGTTTGGTTTTCTATAAGAAAATGGCTTTTTATAATATTATTTTGTATAGCTGAGTTTTTAATGTATTCAGAATTATATTGAACACCACATAGTATGTAACTAATTTGCAATTCCTTCAAGATAAAATTTTTGGATATTCAGATGTTTCTTATTTCCATACCTTTTTCAAATGCCCATGTTTCTTACCAGAAACTAAATATGGCTACTTTAGTTCTCTGATATATTTCTATATTTGATATGGATGATATTTTTACACTGATTTGAGGGGTATATAATATAGTCTAGTAATTAAGTCCCCATTGAATTTTTATCTTCATAGCATTATCTTCCCTGGTATTTCTTATTGTTGTGAACTTTGATTACTTCTTTGAACTTCCAAATGAGTCTCTTGAAATGTTCATGGACCTACTCTGAACTTACATATAGTAATGGAAACATGACTGTTTTAATGTATTTGATTGTTTCCATATAGAAATTGCCCACACCTTTTTTTATTCAGAATTGCTTATGTTCTTCAAATTTTCAACATGGCTTTAGTATGTAGATTTCAGTTTTTGACACCTTCATCTTATTATATTAGTGGGGTTTTTTGTTGCTATTCCCACTATAAAGGGAATAACTCTTCTTCCAATTCTAGTTTGTGGCTGCAATATAAAATTCTATTAAATTCAGATATTTATTATCTTTTTTACATTATAAAATTCTCATACTCATTCTTTTTATAGAGATTTTTGAATTTTTTAGGTGCATTATTATCAAGGAAAGGAAATTAAACTGTTCCTTTTATCAAAATTTTATGTAATTTATTTTGATTTTTGACATATTTTTTTCTTTTTCAAGACAGGGTTTCTCTGTGCAGCTTTGGTGCCTGTCCTGGAATTCATTAAGTAGATAAGGCTGGCCTGGAAATCACAGAGATCTGCCTGCCTCTGCCTTCTAAGTGATGGGGTTAAAGGCATGTGCCACCACTGTTGGCCAGTCTTCCATTTTATACAGCCTATTACCCTCCACCTGTTCAGGGATGACACCTCCCACAATGGGCTGCACATTCTAGTCACTAATTAAGAAAATGCCCTACAGGCTTGCCTACCGCCCAATCTAACAGAGGGTTTTTCTAAGTTGAGGTTCCTTTCTCTCAGTAGAGCCTAGCTTATATCAAGTTGACATAAAACTAGTCAGTACAGTATGTTATCACTTTAGTTACTGGTTTTTAATCTGGGATAAGTTTTGTTATTAATTTATATAGTGCTCTTTTCTTTTGATGAAAATTTTAATCACAATGACTGAGGACCTAATAAGTGTGCTTATGGCACATTTGAGATGTTATTTTTCTTTTCATTTTCTGATGCAACTGATATCAAACGATGTTTTTTTTTCTTTAAGATAAATCTTGCTTGTCTGTAGTGTGTTATTTCTGTGATATACTCTTATAGCCATCTGCTGAATCTTAGGATTTCTATTTTATTTCTCTTTTATTCTATTTTATTTATAATTTCTTTATCTACAATTCAATTTATTTTCATTCTAGTAATCCACAACATGATATGCTGTATCATATTTGATTTTAATTTGCAGGCTTGTTTAATGACAATCTATAAAAAAGATGTTGAATTTTCCATTGGTGAAATTTGAATAACTTTGAAATCATTTGTTAGGCAAAAAATGCCATTGGAGTCATTAACCTATAAATCCAGTTTCATATTAATTTAAGTAACCATCAAACTTTCACAATGATTATTAGTTTACTCAAGTTCTCTACTTGTTGCGTCATTTTTGATATTTGGGCAGCACACTGTTAGAAATACTGCAGTTCTTCAGCTTTCATATTTCTGCCAGTTAGAAATCTGTGTTCATTTCTCATGGTCTCTCAATAGATTCTAACTTATACTCTCTTCATTTTTTTCTATTTTTCATTATCAATATTACAAAGATCTAATCTATTATTTTTTCTTGAATTTTCATAATCAGTCATTTTCAAATCATATTGTTCCCTTATATGCTACTTTTATAGTAGTCTTCAGGTCAATTTTTTGTTGTTATTGTTGTTGTTTTGCTTTTTTTTTGTTTTTTGAGACAAGGTTTCTCTGTAGTTTTTGGAGGCTGTCCTGGAACTAGCTCTTATTGACCAGTATGGCCTCGAACTCACAGAGATCCATCTGCCTCTGCCTTCAGAGTGCTGGGATTAAAGGTGTGTGCTACCACCACCCAGCTCTGTAGGTCACTTTTAACAAATTATTCTGTTTGCTAGTTTCTAAATAATGGTTTCATAAAATCCACGTTTTATCTAAAACGATGTCATTTTTCAAGCTGTTAAATGTATTTAAATCACTTCTATTTTCAGTTTTATACTTTGACAGGAAAAGCACACTTAACAGTACTTCAAGTCTTTTGCAGTTATCATTAATTTGATTGCATTTTCTTCTTAAATCAATTTATAAATATTATAATTGACATAGAGTGTTATACTGTACATACATTGGGGACTTTGGAGATAGTATAAGCTTTTAGACAGCATCACAATCAACACAACACAATCTAGCTACATGCTTAATAAGGAATCCATACATTAGTTAGATGCTCCACTATTTCTTAATACTTGGTTTTTGAGCATTAGAAAACACAATAAGTAATACATCTCAACCTGGGCACTAATATTAAGCCTGTGCATATATAGTCTTATCATATTTGCCCCATCACCTAAAAAACAAATACCCAGGGTCCAATTCCCACATAAAAGCCGTCATATTGTTTGAGGCAAAAGTGGGACAGTTAAGGTGAAATTTGTGAAGGCTTCCTCATCATACCTAACACAGAAATATATCAAGCAAAGCATGCCATAAAGTGTTTTAGCCAGGGGATTTGGTAAACAGATCTGTAAAGGACAAGACTAGTGACTAGCAGGTCACTAATTCATAGCAAAGAGCAGATTTACAGGAGGAGTCTATGGATGAACAAAGATGGAAGCTACAACTGTAGATAAAACTTGGTGGTAAACAAAATCAAAGGAAAACACACATACACACACATACACACACATACACATACACACACATACACACACACATACACACACATACACACACACATACATACACACACATACACACACACACACATACACACACACACACATACACACACACACACACTATTAGCACCAACACTACCACCACTGCTACCACCAACAAAATATCAGAAATCAACAATCATTGGTCATTGATATCTACTGTATCAATGGTCTCAATCTCTCATTCAAAATACAGACTAAATGAATGGATGTGGAAACAGGATCCATTCTTTTGCTGCACCCAAGAAACACACCTCAACATCAAGGACAGACATAACCTCAGGGCAAAAGGATGGAAAAAGAAGTTCAAAGGAAATGGAGCAAAGAAGCAAGCTGGTGTAGCCATTTTAATATCTGATGGAGTAGACTTCAAGCCCAAACTAGTCAAAAAAGATAGGGAAAGACACTACATACTTGTCAAAGAAAAGAATCTACCAAGAGGACATTGCAATTCTTAACTTCTATGCCTTAAGCACAAAGGAAACCACACTTGTAAAAGAAACACTACTACAGCTGAAATCACATATTGACCCTCACACATCAATAGCAGGAGACTTCAACAGCCCACTCTCACCAATTGGCATCCAGACAAAAACTAAGTAAATGCTAGAGTTAACAGATATTACGAACCAAATTGACCTAACAGATATTTACAGACCATTTCATTCAAACATAAAAGAATCTATTTTTCTCTGTATCTCATAGAACGTTCTCTAAAATTGTGCAGATAATAAGACACTAAGGAGGTCTCAACAGATAAAAGAAATTTGACAAAACTGTCTGCATCCCATCAGACCACCAGATATTAACGCTCAATATCACCAACAGAATTAAAGCTTACAGACTCATGGAAACTGTACAAGTCTCTACTGGATGAAAAATGGTAAAGTCAGAAATAAAGAAATTAAATTTTTTTTGAATAGAATGAAAGTGAATTCACATTTACCCAAACTTAAGGGACAAAGTGAAAGTAGTCCCAAGAGGCAAGTTCATAGCACTAAGTGCCTACATAAAACAACTAGCAAGATCCTCTAATAGCAACAAATAACACATCTGAAAAATCTAGAACACAAAGGAGAAATCAATCATGGTCAAAGCCTTAAATATCAAGAAATAATCAATCTCAAGGCTGAACTCAATAAAACAGAAACAAAAAGAACAATGCAAAGAAACAATAAAAAAAGAATTGGCTCCCTGTGAAAAACCAATAAAATTGATCAGCACTTACCTAAATTAACTAAAAGACACAGGGAGAATAATCAAATTAATGAGATTAGAAATTAAAAGGGGACATAAAAACAAACATTGGGGAAATCCTGATAATAATAATGTCACAATTTAAAAATCTATACTCTATTTAGTTTGAAAATTGAAAGAAATGGATAATTTTCTTGATAGGTACCACTTATCAAAATTAAATCAAGATCAGATGAGCAATTAAATCAGACTTCTAACCCTACTGAAAAAGAAGCAATCATTAAAAGTCTTTTAACCAAAGCACCCAAAGTCAGACAATTTTAACACAGAATTATACCCGACTTTCAAAAAAAATCCAATGCAAATAATCCCCCAAATATTCCACAAAATAAAAACAGAATGAACATTGCCTAATTTATTCTATAGGGTCACAGTTACCCTGATACTCAAACCATACAAAGACTGAAGAACGTCATTTATTTATATGGACTGAGAAAGAAATCGGTGAAATGACACCCTTCACAGTAGCCACTAAGGACACTTCATACCACCTCAGGAACACTTGTTCAACCATGTTTATTCCTGTTTTATTCATACTAGCTAGGAATTAGAAACAATGTGCATGCCCCTCCACAGAAGAATGGATAAAAATTGTGGTACATTTATAAATGTTGTATCATTCAGCTATTAAAAAATGACATCATGAAATTTACAGGAAAATGGTTGGAACATTTTACCATGGTGTATTACTCAGCCCTTAAAAATGGCATCATGAAATTTACAAGAAAATGAATGAAACTAGAAAAGGCCAGACTGAGTGAGGTAACACAGACTCAGAAAGATAAATAATTGTATTTGCTTATGTCTGGATACTAGCCATTAAATAAGTGAGAACCATGCTACAATCTGTAGACCGAGAGAGGGGTTTGGTTCAGGGTAAGGGACTAAGGGCAGGGGCACATGGATCTCCCCAGTTGGTCACACTATTAAATATTTACCTTAAACACTAGAATAGATTAGTTTTGTGTATAAATATACATGTGTGGTTTTAATGAACTCTTATCATCTCTGCCCCCAAAAGCCAAGGACTACTTCACAAAAAGCCCAATACCAGGCATGAGAAGCTCTCTTTTGCGTCATTGGTCGAGCTGTCCAAGAGACTTCCAAGATATACAGTCTTTGGTTGACATCCACAGGTAAAAGGTATGACCCCATTGTTGGAGATACCATGAACTTCAGGAACACGGTCCAGAAGTCCCAGAGCTGGATCTTACCTTAAAGCCTTCTCCTTAAGGACTACCTTTCATGCTGCCAGAAGATACACAAAATGGAGCAGGGCAGCGAACAGTCCTATACAGTTATGACACCTTTGGACCACACAAACAACCAATAACCAGCATGGTATGATAACCCTAAGAGCACAGTAGTGACTCACATACTTTCTCAATACTTCCATGAATCAAAATAAAGAGATAGGGATCCCATTCCCAAGAGACACTTCTACAAAGTTTACAAAACCTTCCCTCACTTTAGGTTCAAGGAATACTGTGGAAGAGGGGCAGAAGATTATACAAGACAGAAGACCAGAGAGACTGTTCTGAGATTTTGTCTTTTAGTAATATAAGAAGCTGCATCCTGAAGGTCTCACCAACATGACATCATACACATGAGCTGACACAGATGGCAACAGTGGACATGACAAAGTGAACGTGGAAAAGCCCATGAGGCTTCAGTCCTACACAAAGAACTACAAACAACTAAAGAAGGCCGAGGACAGGAGTAATAGTCTTCCTCAAGGAAGACTATGTCCCCCTTCCATTTCCTCCCACTAGACACTCCTTTGCTATCCTTCAAATTCATGGCCTCTTTTTTTCATTGTTATTGAATGCATACAGGTGTGTGTGTGTGTGTGTGTGTGTGTGTGTGTGTGTGTGTATGCTTGTGTACGTATATGTGTATATATACATTTATATATGTATATAGATTTCTAAATATAATATGCTCAGTCTGTATAATGTTACTATGTGTGTGTGTGTTTGTGTGTTTATTTGTGTGTGTGTGTGTGTGTTTCAGGGATGATCTTTCAAAAGGTTGGGGGCTGAGAGAAGATGGAAATCAGCCTCAAGTCTTAGAATTATAATTCTCCTTCTGATTTTAGAATGAGTTCATCCTTTTCATGTTAGAGTCTCTTCATTTTCTGTGTTATAATAGCTATGTGCAATATGTGTCATATTTCTGTTACAACATTGTGATTTAAATCAATCTGGTTGAGTCCCAGCACTAACTTGGATTATGGGGAACTTAAAATTATTATCTGAACCCTCACTTTGTCACTGTATCTAAAAAGCCTGAGGAAAAAATATGAGCCTCATTTCTAGTTCACAGTTGCTTCTTTGACCACTCGTTGTCAATGTGTCCCCCAGGACAGCACCAATCAGGTGCTGCTTAAATATCACAGCGAACAGCAACTGTAAAGGCAACCTAAGCATGATACATCTGTTCATCCACGGGAGGCATTGTCCTTCTGTCTCTGAGAAGGAATTAGCTTTTGGCACCAGGAAAACTCAAAATACCCAATTTTTTGAAACACTGTTCTCCTTCATCTGTTAACATTCTGTAATATATGTAACTCCATCCTCTCACTGGCCTCAGTCAACTGCTAAGTACTGAGATGAATAAGGCAGATCTATGTCACTGATGTGCTTTGTGATATGCTGAGCCACATTACAACATTCCTTGACATTAAATTCATCACTAATTCAAAGAAAATCTGGATCCTATGTGTAGCAGTTTTTTTTTTCTTTTGTACCACTAACCATCTCCCAGATCATGACATGGAGATTTCCTATTAGTTATGAATGCTCAGCCTTATCTTAGATCTTGTTTTAATCTGTTTCTCTTTATCTACATTTTACCTCAGGGCTTTTTACCTTTCTTTCCTTCTGTATATCTTACAATCACTGCTTCTTGTGTCTGTCTGTCTGGCGGCTGCCTATCTTCTGGCCCTGTACATGTCTCTCTCTTTCTCCCATTCTCTTCTTTTCTCTTCCCTCTCTTTTGCTTAAAGTTCTCCTCCTATGTATTTTCTCTTCCCACCAGCTCTGCCTATTCCTCTCCTGCCTAGCAATTGGCTACTCAGCATTTTATTAGACCAATCAGGTGCCTTAAGCAGACAAGGTGAAACAAATGTAACACAAACAAATGTTGTCATCTTTCTACCATTAACAAAGGCAGCAGAAACAAATGTAACACATCTTTACACAGTTAAAGTAATATTCTATAGCATAAACAAATGTAACATATCTTTACATACTTAAGAATAATATTCCACAACAACTGTATTTACAGCAGCAGAATCAGAGCTGGATTTCAGAGGTTTCCACTCTTGCATGTAGGAGCCCACAGGCTACACCCTCTTTATTACTGCCTGACAGAGAAGTTTTGTGTCAGTTCCTGAAACAGTCAGTAGATTTGACCCCTGTGGTAAACCACAGTAAGGCTCAGACATGAAACTCCTCACCACTCTTGACAAAATGTCTTGTCCTCTTTGTAATTCCCCTATAACAAATAAAATATAAAAGTGCTTCGTTGACATTAAGAGGTTATTGACCTCTTAATAGAACATTCTGTTTTTGCTGAGGTGATCTGTCTGGTGAACTAGAGCAAGAATCCACGTGACATAAAGAAATGGCAAGGTATTGGAGAAACATTTCCGTGTGATCGTATTCATGTTTTCTGCAAGGAGCCCTAGATCCTGTGGCTTCTGCTAGCTCAGAGGTCACTGTGCTATGGCGATTCTAATGTCTAATGTCCTTATGGATAATCATACTGCCCTTATTTTGATAAAGGAGTCTCTTTAAAGTAAAATTTCAAAATGGTCTTTTGACATATTTTAGGCGGGTCTTTTAACATATTTTAAACATGCTTGTCCAAGTATAAAATTTCTCCAAGGTATTAGACATTCCTCTATGTGTTACAGGGTTGAGTAGAAATAATTGTGTTGTTCATGATTTACAAGTCGTACACTGGTGGTTTTGAACTTGTCAGAGTGAATCCATTGAAAGAAAAAATATTTTCTTTACTCTCACAATAATGAAAGTGTAATTTGAATAGCAGTGATAGTCACTGTTAGAATAATGGAATAGATTCAGGAATTTCCAGGCATTTGACAATCATTTATCCCAACAGGAGTCAAACACATTAGATGCTAAGTAAAGATCAAGAGTGTGGTTTCCATGTGCCTTTTAGACTCCTGTAATAATTTTGTGACCTCCTCCCACACACCAAGAGTCCAGATATCACGTGCTGGTATCCACTGGTCTACACAACACACGCAAGAAGAGACTAAGGGTATCAGTGTTTCATGTCTCACTAAAAGATGTGTGTCTGAGATTGGACCCTCCGACACTTTGAGTAGTTTGAGCGCCATTCACAAAGGCCAGTTTGTACCTGTCAGCCTGAAGCACATTTGATCAGTTGTTACTGAACCCCCAAAGGCTTCCTACATGACATATTCCCAATAAGGACAGATCATAAGGGGAGTTGCTTTAAGGCAGACTGCCCCAAAGCTCACACTATAAATCAAAGATATGCACAGCCTAAGATCTCACATGAGGAAAAATTATATGCTTTGAAAAGGTGTGCTGGATAAAAATCTATCTTATCATCTGCTTGACAGATCTACCATTACGATTCATAAGTTCTAAGAGCAGGAAACAAACAAAAATAGGATGTCACTCTCTCTAATAGTCTGTAAAAGTCGCTGTCATATCACAGGGAAGCCATGGCTACGTACTTAGCCATGCCTGCCATACACCCTGACGACAGACTGTCTCTAAATGTGAATTTTACCCCCTCTCACTTTTATCTGAGATATTTTGCTCTCATGATTTTAAAACTAACATTTTTGTTTGATATATACATGCATACATATATATCCTTATCATATATTAATATCTTCTCAACTTAGTTTGAAATAGTTTGATTCAGAAATTGCATCCTGGTATATAATATATTTAAAAATGTAGAAAGAATTAAAGTTTTGTTAAAATTGCTGAGAATATCTATTGCAGACCACTGTAAATAAGTACATTTCTTCCAACTTGTATACTATGGTAACTATAGAAATAGCAAAACTTATTCTTTTTTGTTTAGTTCTGATTTTAAAGAGGCACAGGGTAGAGCGGCACCACAGGCGGTCTCAGCGCCACAACTCTAGGACATCCCACACTCACACGCCTTCTCTCCGGATCCAGCACCGCCTCACTCTCATCCTGCAAACCCCTCTCACGTCTTCTGGCCACAGATCCTCGCCATCCCAGAATGCAAGCTAAAGGCGTGGCACGCGGCATTCTCTCACCGACTACAGCATACACCATCGACCCATGTCCTGGCCGCTGTCAGGAGTTCATTTCTCTCACGGCAATGTTGTGCTCGGCCATTTTGATGCACCAATCTTGAGATATTCGCCCACCAAAGTGAACTTGCGTTCGTGTGGATAAGGCTACAATTATTAGCATGTAAAATTCAAAACTAATGCAAATTTTAACTTCTCTGAAGTAAATACCTGAATGAAACTGCTATAGGCTCTTATAGCTATGTGTTTCATTTAAAAAGAAATTTCCAAGCTCTTTCGCACATAATCTTGGTATCACTTTCTCACTGGCAGTTAGCAATGACAGCCTCTGCTGCAGTGTATCCTTGCCAAGATCTCAGCTTATTAAGGTTTGTTTTTCTTGCCCATGATTCCAGGGTAGTCATCGTGCGTTGCTGTATCTGTGGTTTTCATTTGCATTTTCCCAAGGAATAATGATGTTGAGTATCTTTTCATATGCTTATCTTCTTTTACGGATAGTTTCTTTCATAAAATGTCTCTTCAGAATTTTCTTGGCGCTTGAAGTAGATCTTTTGCTTTCCTATTGCTGAGATTGGGGAGCTTTTCATAAAATATATCCTGAATGGAAGTTCTTTGTCGAATATTAGATTTGCACATAATTTTCCTAATTTGTGGGTGGACTCTATTTTGTGTTCTCTCTCTCTCTCTCTCTCTCTCTCTCTCTCTCTCTCTCTCTCTCTCTCTCTCTCTCTCTCTCTTTGTGTGTATGTGTTTGTGCATGTGTATGTATGTGTGCTTATGTGTGTTTGTGTATGTGTGTGCGTATGTGTATGCAAGTGTACATGTGTTTGTGTATATGTGTTTGTGTGTGCGTGTGCATATGTGTATGCATGTGCATGTGTGTTTGTGTATGTGCATGTATATGTGCATGTGTGTGTGTGTGTGTACACACATTCATGCATACACCTGTGGAGCCCAGAGGTCACATTGGGTGTCTTTCTCTACCACTCTACCTTACTTTGAGTCTCACTGAACCTGTAGCTCACGCATCAGCCAGTCTGGATGACTCTGGAGTGGATGGATCTCCTGTTGCACTGTTTCCAGGTTTTCAGTGGTAGTAGAACAGGCATCCGTGACCATGCCCAGCTTTGATATGGGTTCTGTGAATCCAAACTCAAATCCTCAGGCTTGCAGAGCAAACTCGTTAGTTCATAGCATTTGGTGTGCATTTGATGTAGTGCTAGTGTGACTTCTGCCTGAGTCTTTGCCACTGAGGGTGGCTTTTGACCTAGTGCTCAGCACTGGAGGTACCTTTGAACCCACACTGTGAGTGAGTACAACACAGCCATTCTCTTTCCGCTGGTCCCTCTACTTTTCCTGCACCAAGTCTCCTCCTGACCTTTTCTTAAACATCTTATTTCTAGTTTCAAGTTTTACCACACAATCATAACCTTTTTGTTGCTTCTCTTTCTTGACATATTTGGTTGAATTGTTTTTTAAAAATATTGTATAGCATAATTTTCTTCATTATCAGTTCAGCTTTTTAATTTTCTACGATCTTTTTCATTACACTGAGTATTCTTTCACTGAACTGTTTCATACTTGTAGTAGACTACTGCTTCTATATTTTTATATTGAGGCAAGACTCACAGGCTTAATTTCCATAATGAAAAACTCTATTTAAAATCATAAAGCCTGATGAGTCATCGCTATCGCAGCCAGGGTATAGAACATTTCTATCAAACTTAAAATTACTTTGTGTTCCCTTGCACTGATCCCTGCCCCCATGCTCCCAGGTTCTAGGAAACCACTTTTCCAGAGACATGCCCTCAGAGGAGACCTAAGGGCCCCTAAGCTGCCCTTCGCCCATTCTGTGCCCCCTGGTTGATGGAGTAAGCAAGCTTCTTTCATCTCCTATGTGCTCTCTCTCCCTCTCTCTGTGAAATTCCAGAAAATTAAGACTAAACTCACAGTCCCCAGATCCTCCAAATTCAAAGATAAAATGAATACTTTTGACTGTTTCACTTTGGTTAAGGAGGCTAAACCAGTGGAATAGCCAGTTGTCATATGAACTGATAACGTAGAATTCATAACGTTTGTTACTGACTTCTTTCATTTTGCATAATTCTTTGATGGTTAATCCATGTGATTGCAAGTGGCAAAGTCAACCATTTCTTCTTGAGTAGTGGCTTAATGCATTTTTCTTATTCATTTACAAACTGTAGGACATTTAAATTTTCCCCTAGGTTTTGACTATTTTGAATAAAGATGCAAGAAACATTCATATACTAGTCATTATGTAGATATGTGTTTTCCTTTATTTTCGCTATTTGTGTTGGACAAGGAAATCTGAACCATGTAGAAAGTGTAGGCATTAGCTTAAGAAATACTGCTATAGTGTTATGCATTCCTACCAATGGTATAAGTGATGTCACTTTGGGAAGTCTTTAGCACCTTTATTAGCAATCTTTAATTTTAGTCCTTGTAGTAGAGGAGTAGTGACAACTGTGTC
The DNA here is from genome assembly GCF_037038515.1 of Microtus pennsylvanicus. Taxonomy (NCBI): domain Eukaryota; kingdom Metazoa; phylum Chordata; class Mammalia; order Rodentia; family Cricetidae; genus Microtus; species Microtus pennsylvanicus. The sequence goes on from NC_134581.1 coordinate 122,973,774, forward strand.
CTCATAAATGTCCATTATCAAATATGCATTCTATACATGCTCTGGATCCCAGCCCTTCCTCAGAATTATGTTTAAGGCAGGCCAGTGAATCATCTTTGGCTTTCTGAACAATATCTACTCATGAAGACAGAAGAGGTAGGTTGAGTTCTATTACAACTTAAACCTTTCTGACATGTAGTAATAGGAGCGGAGGGGCTGCGTCCCCAGCACCCCGGCCGTCTGGCTAGCTTATGCCCCGAAATAACAACACACAAACTGTATTCATTTAAACACTGCTTGGCCCTTTAGCTCTAGCCCTTACTGGCTAATTCTGATATCCCGATCAACCCATCTCTAATAATCTGTGAGCACCGGTCTTACCGGGAAAGATTCAGCATGTCTAACCTGGCAGCTTGCTTCATCACGTGCGTCTGCCCAGGAGAGGGGAGCATGGCGTCTCTCTGAGGAGAGCTGTCGAGTCTGAGCTCACTTCCTCTTCCTCCCAGCATTCTGTTCTGTTTACTCCTCCCACCTATGTTTTAACCTATGAGGGCCAAGCAGTTTCTTTATTGCTTAACCAATGAAATCAACAGATTGATATATGACACTCCCACATCACTGACATCTCCGACTTCCTGCTTTGTCTTCCTCATCTGGTTTTAAGGTCTCAAATGGTTCCCTGATTTTAAGTTTGGCTAATGAGTCTTCTTAATTACAGCAGCATGATTCCTTTCTTCAGAAAATGTGAGAAAACACTGTGGGTCTACATAAAGGGGGACCAGTTTCACAGATATTTTATTGCATTTGTAGTTTTTTTCATATTCCATTACACAGTGGCTGTTGGCACTAATCCTATATTTTTTTAATTATTATTTTAATAGTAAGCCTTGATATGAGGAGCTTTACATTATGATCTGTTTTTGTATAAATGTTTTAAAACTATGTTAAGTCTTGTAAAGTTTTTATTGTTCTTATTTGGGTTCTGCAGACTTAGGATTGAACTGAAGGCATTATGAATAGCAGGCCAGCACTCTGGCAGATATAAGAACCACGATGTATATTCTGATACCAAGTTAGAATGACATAAGCTTCTCCCGAAAGAAAATTTTCTTGCACATATGTTACTATAGTGAACACAGAAGGTTTTGTTCATTTTCATTATTGTTAATTATATTATTTAAGTTATTAATTGCCAGGAGGCCCTTGCTAATATTTAGAAACAGGATTTTTTTTGTATGTTAATGTTGTATCCTGTGGTCATACAAAACTCACTTATTAGTTCTAGTAGCTATTAATAGTCTTTTTAAGGAGCTCAACATAAATGCCCAGCCATGTGCGACTAAAGGTGTGCTTACTCTTCTTCCCAATGCATATGACATTCCTCTCTTTCAGCTCTCCCACAAGTGGCTATCATTTCTTTTCTTTCTTTCCTTTATTCCTTCCTTCTTTTACCTATCTGTCTATCTATCTGTCTATCTATCTATCAACCTATCTATCTATCTATCTATCTATCTATCTATCTATCTATCTATTTATTTTTATTTTTCAAGACAGGGTTTCTCTGTATAAGCAGTCTTAACTGTCCGGAAACTAGCCCTGTAGACC